>NW_004955457.1:4852525-4856071 GCF_000276665.1 Chinchilla lanigera
ATGTTCTGGAAGGCTAGCTGTGAAGGTTGGGCAGGACTGAAACCAGGGAATCTTCTGGAAGGCTAGCTGTGAGGGTTGGGCAGGGCTGAAAACCAAGAATCTTCTGGAAGGCTAGCTGTGAGGGTTGGGCATGTAAATAAGGGGCACAGATCCCTCCCTTCCTTTTCTTAACCACCCCCCATGCCTCCTCCCTAAGGGAAAAAAGGAACAGAATGGTAGCACCTGAAGTAGTGGGAGTGGAGAAGGAATGCTGCTCCGGCTGGCTGCATTCATTGAGGTTTTGAAATTATAAAGTTCGTTAGACTTGAAAGGACATATTTTGAGCTATTTCTGTTCCTGTTTCTGCAGTATTTTGTTTTGCGGGCAGATTTCAAGGCTGAGAGAAGCTACTTGAAAAATAATAACAATACAGTTTACCTTAAAACCTTCATTGTGTAGTTGTTCCGCCACACCAAGGAATCTTGGACGAAATGATTGCTGAAAGGAAATTTGGCAAAATTAACCCCCTTGATATACATGCTTCTTACTTAGTCATGTGCAATGTGGTGTTCCTGTCATAAAAGACAGTGTGATATGTTGCTGAGTGCTTTATATTCAAAGATGACAATGTTTTGTCCTTTTATCTTCCTGTAGTGTATTCATTTATTCTCTGACACAGATGAAATTCCATTCACATTCTCTTGTTCTCTGCTTTTTGCCTTATGCCTAAACCCTTTCATCCCTTACCAAACCCACTCAGTCTTTGTAGGTTTAGGTCCATCCCTCTTCTGTGCCAACACTTTGCCTGATCAGGGAGAATTTCAAAGACACCCGGCTTAGGACCTGAACACGAAGTCTGCCTAGCTGGTCGTTTCTCCTGCTCTAGTTGCTGAGTTCTAATTGTTGTATGGCCTTCAATAACAGCCAACTGTCCTAGTGGCTCATCTAGAGATCTCTGCAAAAACTTAATCATTTAAAATTCAATTTTGCAATTACTGTAAGGTAATAAAAGATTGTGGTTAAAGAATAAGCACTGGAATTACTAAGTTACATATCAAATCACAGTTTTACTATTCACTCATCATGTGTATTTAGCACACTGAATATCTGAGTTTTCTTCACTTTTAAAATAGTGATGGCAATATTATTTTTCCTTTTTGAGGCCTTACAATTTATTAACCCCTGTGACCTTGAGCAACTTAACCTCTCTACCATCTTTTAAAGATAATAGCACCTGTTCATAGAATTGTGATTGTTTAGCAAGCCAATTTATAAGTAAACACTAATTGTCAGTTCTATACGTTAGCAGGGTAAGCCAATAATAATAATCAATAAATATAAATTATTATTATCATTATTTAAATAATTGTTCTTTCCAGACTTTCAGAGCTTAAATTCCTCTTCCTGTATCTCAGCTTCCAAACCTTGTTTCTTCTACCAGCTAACACTCTTAAAACCAAAACCAGCTTCCCTAGCACATATTTATATTTGACCTTCATGCAGGCTTCTCCAATATTCCAGCTCCCTGGTCAGATGCTTTTGGCAATTAATTTATGTGTCCTTCCTAGGGCCCCAGCCTTCCCAGGACTCTTGCCCACTACCATCCGGACTTCGCCGCTTTTGAACATTCCTGCTGTTAAAAACAGCTAATACTTGCAAGACAGTAGTCAGGGTGAAAAAAAACAACTCAGTGACCTACCCAAAGATCAACCTCTGACCTTGACTTTATCAATGAGAATGTAAGTGAATGAATTAAAGAGAGTATTTAACATTATATGTACTTGCAATCATATTATTTCTGTAAATGGAGCCAATTGTATTTGTTTCTGTCATAAAAAGTTTTTAAAGAGATGATATAAAGTGGTTCATTTAGTAAATGTCATGTTATCTATTTAGAAATCATGACAGTGATGGTAAAAAAAAATCAGGAGTATGATCTTATTTCAGAGCCATAAACTAAGAATGGTGATAAAGCACACTGAGATTGTGGCACAATTTTGATAATGTTCAGCCTATAAAACTTCCTAATGTTTACATGCAGAAGTTCTCTGAGAACAGATCTAAATCCAAGAAAATACCCGCAAATCTGTGTCCAAATACAGAACTCTTTCGGATTCTGGCCCTCTCAATCCCAGAATGGCAGTTTTATGAGAGGGAACTATTGGCAAATAGAAAAGATAAATGGAACAGGATGAATCTCAGCTAAGGCAGGCTCAGGGGTTATTCATGACGGACTTCTAGAATATGGACTGTAACCATGCCCAGGATATAGCTTTCCATTTCTGCTCAGAATCAGACAGGAAGAAATGAGCTTAGATACAAAAAGCTCATGGGTAGACATTAAAATATAAAAAGAGATAAGTAAAAAAACCAGAGAATAACTCTCACTGACATTAGGGTGATTTAAAGAGGTACATGATAGTCTCCTAAAAATACACTAGGGGAAGAACAGGAAACTCATGTGTTCAAGTTTGGTCCTGCCTGGAAATCAAGGGGCTGACCCGGAGGCTATTCTAGGTTTTCTTTATAGTTTAAAGTTCCTCAGTACGTAACAAATATACGTGAAATTTTCAAAATGAACCTTTGCATTTTGTTAAATTTTCCTCACATGCAACATTATATTTTGAACTTCTGGCAAACACAGAAGAGACATAAGTAAGCACCAAACCACACTAGGAGGCTCAACATAAAAATTGTCCAGCAAACTTACAGTGTTATTGACTAATTAATGCATTCACTGTGCACATAACTACTGTCAATCTCTTAACCTTTGCTCTAACAAAGTCACTGAAAATACGATGCTAATAACAAATGATAACAACATTCTCAGTACCATTTCCCAAGTAAAGTGGTTCTCAAATTTTGTTTTCCCAGCCAATAACATCAGCATCAACTGTGAACTTATTACAAATATGAAAACATAGGCGCCACCCAGATCTATGGAATCAGGAACTTTGTGCTTGGATCCCAGCACTTTATCACTTCACAAGCCTTCTAGATGATTCTGGTGCACACTTAGGTTTAGAAATGGGACATAATGACCTGAAAAGACTATCCGTCATTTTTTCCCCAATTTTAGGTCAAAATGCAGTAACCTTGGCCAAAGTCACAACAGGAAATGTTGCAGGAGGAGTTCTAGAATGTAATTTCTTTCTTTGTCATTTTAAAGTAAAATAAGTCAGAGAGTCCTCTGAGATCTGCAGACACCAGGCAGAACCTCATTATGGAGCTGTTTCTGTACTGTCCCCCAAGTGGAAAAGATAAATATCCAACATGACAGTATTGGCAGTTCTCAGCCGGGGAACCACTCTGCCTTCTGGTCTGGGGTGCTGGCTTGCATAGACACATTATAAACTTCTAGCAAATATGTATTGAACACTTGTGACACATAAAACAGCCTCTCTACAAAAAGAAATTACAGCTGTCAGCTTGCATCTGAGTAGCCTCAGATTTAAAAGCTGATTGAAAATACCTGTGTAAGAAACCGTTTGTTACTAAAGGTGAAAAGTACAAGCTGATTTATTTTCTTGGAAATGTTTATAAAGAAGACAGTTTTTAAAAGATTGT
>NW_004955457.1:4856171-4878443 GCF_000276665.1 Chinchilla lanigera
ATATATCTCCAATGATCATTTTTACATTAATCCAATTCCAGCAGCAGAAGAGAAAGCCAAGTTAATACCAAGTGACTCCTGTGGATTTTACAGGGACGTCTGGATTGACAATTCTATGGTTGTTCCTAATGATGCTGCATTGAAGATAAAAGGTTATTCATGTCACTTGGAGTCGTCTCTTCAAATAAAATGCTTGCTTTGTGTTTCTGAGCAATGCTGAAGCCGCAGATGTCAGGTTGGTGCGTGCCACTTTGCAAGCATCACTGAATAGCCCAATCAGAGGGGAAAAAAACAGCAAGTGCTCTTGAGCTACTCTAGAGTCAATCATTCATTGTTAAAGAGTGTTCTAGAAAACCTCAAAACAAGCCAGGATGCCTACTCATAGCAACTAAAAATAAATACTGATGGGATGAAAGGTAGTTGTAACTACTGCTGGAAAATCAAGGATGATTTTGTTGCCACATAAAGCTGTTTCAGGTCTTTCTTACGCTAGAAATGCCCCAGCATATTGATGTCCTTTTGGTAGAAACACAGTAACTGTTCTAGTTAAGGTAACAAAATCTAAATCCTGATTCTTTTTTTCTCTTAAGTCATAGTTATCCAAGATTAATGTTTTAAGTATTTCAAACTTCTCCAGTAATGTGATCCATGGGATTTAACTTTAGAAGGGCAAAAAGAGAGAACCTATATGGGTGAAGGAGTAGGGTGGGAGAGGCAAGGGAAAGAAAAAGACAGAAAGATTATAAGACTGTCACACAATGTGTGTGCCTACACACACACATGCAAGCACACACAGTCCACCCACTAAGCTTGAGCAGTAGCTGAAAACTGCCAGTTACCAATGTCTACTTAAAACAACATATATTAAGTTCCAATAATAAGAAAAAAATGTTTTCAGCTTCAGGGTCACTTTTTCCTGTACTGTATTGTGTCTCTGGTTTTTTCTTGCAACTTGTAGTGCAAAATAAATGAATCAGCCCAAATGTCCATCAACTGAAGAATGGATAAAGAAAACAACATTTAAGATAATGGAGTACCACTCAGTCATAAAGAAGGATAAACCTGAGACATTTCTAAGTAAATGGATACATCTTGAGGCCAGTCTTAGGTTAAATAAATCAGACGCGTATCTGTAAATATTGCATTGTCTCTCTGGTATGAAAAACCAAAAGTGTAAATAACCGAAATGTATAATAGATATTGTGAAATGGGAAGAAAATGTACAAATAGGAAGGGGACCTAGGGAGGAAAGGGGAAAGGAAGGAAAGGAAAAGAAAAACAACAAGAGGGTAAAGAAAAATGAAAACAAAGCTTTTGTAAATAAGGAGAGGAAGTGGGGCTGAAGGAAGAGGAATGGGAGAAAAAGAAGAATCAAGTTATATCATGTACAGGTACAAATTCCCTATGATGAATGTGATCATGTATATCTCAAAGGTACCAATAAACTTAATTAATTTAAAAAATGAATGAGCCCAACTTTGAAGATAACAATATGCAATATGATAACCTTTGTTAATTTCCTATCATCCTACTTCAAAATTCTGTATTTTTTAATTGGAATTTTCTCTTGTTTCTTTAAAATAAAAAAGGGAATGAGTCAAGATACCTTCATTAAATTTTTCTACTCATAGCAGACTTTTGGGTCACAGTAAGAAAAGAAGACTTTATTTCAAATGGGACAGATAAGAACCATCCTCCCCATGGATAATGAAGAAATAATAAATCAAATTAACAGCAACAGCATTGGCTACCAATGTTCTTCTGTGAATACATTCTACATAGCATCGTACTAAATGAGCATGTTAAGCAATCAAAGTGCTGTTGTAGACTTTCTCAGAATTTCATTACATAATTCACCACCAACCAGATGCTTTCCAATGTATTTACTAGACTTGACTCCACTTATGTGTTAGCAGTAATATTTTATGTTCTTTTCAGTTTGGATTTTATATGTTTGCAAGAGTTTATGTGCATTCTTCTGACCAAGTGAGATCATGTCAAATAAAATGTTTTGTAAAGGGTACAATGTATCCTTAAATATACAGCCTGGATTATTTTACCTGCAATTGTCATGAAGCTTGGGTAAAAAGTTGAAATTAAATTTGTTCCCATTCTAGCTAAGAAGATGTTCGGTGAGTTTTACAGCTGTTAGCTGTCTAATCAGTATAATGTGCCATGTTTTTCCACCAGTTATCAGACTAGAAATGTTAAAAATCCCTCCGAATGAAAATCCCACACATAGTAATGGAGAGACAGGTGCCCACTATTAGGGATGGCAGTCTTTCCATGTCTTCCATATAAAATAAGTCAGGAGACATGATTCTTGTATGCCTCTAGAGGTTAGAGTCCAGCTGGTCATTTTTTCCACAGATACAAATACTTCCTTAAGTAATTTCATTAGGAAATACTCTTCACATTTTACACTTAAAATATATATATTTTATATCCCTAACATTTGGCATTCAGACACAGAGTGTTCTTTACAAAGTTCCCACACAGCTATTGAAACACTTTTTTAAAAAGAAAGCAATGCACTGAAAGGTGACTTTCAATGGACATCCCCTCACTGCTTTAAGAAAACTCTTTTATTCCCTACAAAAATCCCCATTTTCCCCTACAGAGCAAAATTCTAATGCCAAATTCATACAAATACTTTATAGGGATCAAATTAATTTCTGCTTTGCATTTCCCTCCAGCACTGGAAGCAAACAAGGCACAATTTTATACATCACTGCCTTCTTAAACTGGTATTTTAAAATGTTAGCACCATTATGATTAGCTGTGAAGATGGGGACTCAGGGCATGATCTCTTCTGAATGCCCCCCAGGTCTCACATTAAACTTTAAGCCTTACCTGGAATTTGGGCAAATAGTCTCCTTCCTAGGACTTAATAATACTTAATACACATTTACTGCATAATGAGTCACTCATAGGATGGGATCTGTCTCTAAACTGCCATTAAGCTTCGCAGTTGCCAGCCATCTTGTTGGCCTCTGCTCTAACTACTCACCACTGCCCTCTGCACCTTTATGAAGCAAAAGCCCAAGTTACTCTTGGCAGGAACTTCTCCAAAGCCAGTCCCTGTCCAGCCTCCACTGTCTAATTTGATAATATTAAGACACCCTAATGAGGCAGCATTTATAATACTCACCCGCTGGCTTGAGAATGCTGGTACTGTTCAAAGTATATTTTTACTGATTTTTACATAAACTTATAGGGTTTGAGCTTATTGAAAGCACAGCTGGGGTATTATATAAGACAACCTACTGTTTTTATAAGAACCAAGAAATTTTAATCTCAAATGAGAGTGAATGACCAGTTGAACAGCATCTAATTATTTTTCCTGGAAATTTATAAACAGAAGGGTTTGCACACTCTTGCAATAATCATTCCCAGGGTTATTGGACATTTTCTCTCTACTGTTTTACCCTGATTTACATTTAACTTGCAGTGATAAAACAATAATACCCTTTTTAATTGGATAAATATGTTCATTTTTAAGGGCTTTACTCTGCTTTGATTTAGAAGGCTTACTGTGATTGTTAATCCTATATGTCAATTTCACTGGATTAAGAAAACACAGATCATTAGATCACACTCCTGGACGTGTTCTTTTTTTATTATTTTAAAAATAAAAGGAGGAAAACATTAACAGACAGAAAATCTTTAACAAAATAGCAAAAGAACAGTACAGACAATACAGAGTTACAAACAAAGTGGTAGGAAATTAACAATGCTTGTTGTATTGCATATTGATATCTTCAAAGCTGGATGTGTTCTGATAGTCACAGAGATGTGGCTTTGGGTACTATACATTGTCTTTCACTATTTCTCTCTGACATTGTTCCCCTGCTTTGCTTCCCAGTCCCTGTGAACTAAGCAGCTCTGATCGACCAAGCCTTTCCACCATGAGATTCCTTGCTTGGAGCCAGCCAACCCTGGACTCCAAAGCTCTGAAACGTGAGCTAAATTAAATATCTCCTTTAAGTTGTACGTGTCAAGTATGTGTCCTAGCAACAAAAAGCTGACTGATACACTTACAGAACAATAACATTTTCAAGAGCTTAGATGACATTCTATGAAATATTTCTTAAATCCATTAACTCATTGCCCTTTAAGAATACCCAACATGGATAGTAAAATTGAGAAAATTCCTCAAATAATTGCCATTTCTGCAGTTTTGATTCCTGGGTGCTTAGTAGGTTTTGAAATATGAAGGATGGATCAGCAGGAAGTGTACCCATCACTCGGAGTATGTGGCCCTGTGAATGAACATGAACACACACCACTTACCTGGATTCCAATCAGGATACCTTTCTGAGGTAATTTAAACCCAGTAGAAAGCATTGCCTTTAGGAAGGCTGTGTGAATACCTTCTCCAAAGCAAGCCACCTGTTTAGGAGTAAATGAAAAGATAAAATAAGGAAAGCAAATAACCACCAACTACATTTAACAAAAAAAGCAACACAAAAAGCAGAAATAGAAAGCAATTGACTCATAGACTGTTTCCCTAGATTTTACTGATATTGCCCAAAGACCGTGTAATCTGAAACCAGGGATTAAAAGGCCGGCCAGGGCAGATGTATCTTATGTTTTTAATTAAGCATAATGAATGAATAAGCACTTCTTTCTCTCTCCAACAACACTCAGTGGAGCCGCAGACTGGATACTACTGCCAGTTGTTTGGATACAAATCACAGCTTCTGGCCCATAACGTGGTGAACTTCCAAATGTTAATATGACTTACTGTTTAAATAACAGTATATGTTATAAATACTATGCAGCAGAGTATGAATTCACAGGTCAGTAGTAGAAATGACTAACTGCAACCAATTGGTTAGGAGTCATTTCACTCAGCTTATGAGAAAGCCTTCTGAGAAATTCAATCACTCCATGAAAATCCCAAAACAGCTTGTTCCTTTTTATCATTTTCATAAAATGAACCAAAATAACCTGCAACTAGTCCAAAATGCCACAGAAATGGCCCAAAGAAACATAAAATGTTAGAGTATTTACAAAGATTTCATCTACAGTAACTGTGCTACGGATAGAACTACAAGTCAAATAGCCACCGTAACCACGGGACAAGTGGTAGAATTTAACGTGACAGGAGTCAGTTCTGCCATACGCATCATCATTTGGCGCAGGTACAGAACCGCCATTACAGTAAATAACACTGATGGCTGAATTCATTCTTTAAGCAAATAACTTCTTTACTAGGCATGGAACATTCTCGTGACTATGGACTTCAGCTGACCACAAATACCTGCAGCTTTTCACTCCAGAGTGAGCATTTTAATCAAATATTGTCTAGCTAGCTTAAGTAATGTCAACCTAAATTAATAGGTCTCAAATTCTACTGAAATAAATTGTGTAAGCCATTTTAAAATACAGATACAGTGAGACAGGAGATATTTCAGCAATTTTCTGAGAAACCATAGAAAGTAGTGGAATATTCCAGGAAAGATCAAGACTTAACATCCCTACTTTACCACTAGGAAAATAAAATGACTCGTAATTAGATCAGGGGCTGGAGGCTTGTGCAATCCTACCATAAGCCATTTAAACACTGAAGGAAGACTGTTTGTAGTATAACTGAGATGGCCCAGCTAGAATTATCATTCTGATTTCAGTTACGAAACAGACAGTGCAACATCACCCCTTGTGACACTCAGAAAAGGCCTGTTTCTCGTGACAGGTAAAGAATTCTCTTTTTTACACTTTAGCAAAAGGTATAACCAAGGGGGGGGAATTAATTTCTAATTCATTTATAATTTCATATTTCAAAAACTCCAAATGTGTATATACAGAAGCAGGAATGACAGAAGCACTGAAAACTAAAGAGAGCAAATCAGATGAAGGAAAACAGTTATGTCTCTGCCCTGCACCCCAGAACAGTGTAAAATAGCCCCAATACTATGGGCTGTGGGACCAAGATGAGCCTGGAGAGGGCCTGCTTACACTGACTGACGATGTGATGTATTGCTTTCATTTTAAAGCTAGGCTCTTCTGCCTATTAAATTAAAAGAAGTAGCAAAGGGACCAAGAGTTCTCTCTTCCAAGTGTCTAAATACAAACAGGATAGTCATTTATTTCTCATTGCCTGGCTTTTTGTCTCACTTGGCTTCTCATCACACATCTTGCTTGTAACCAGGCGACCATAGAAAGCATCATGCATTTGTTGCAATTAAATATTCTCTTTTTTTCCGGTTTTCCTTAATAACAAGAGAAACAACGATGCCTCACAGTCTGATGTTGCCACTCCAGAGTGCACTGATGGGAATCTGAAGGTTGTATCTAGTACGTCTGTCAAGGGCTAGGTGATTCATAAAATGTCCTGACACTGACATGTAGAGAACTTTCAAGAATCTGACAGCTCTCCAAGAGAAAACACATTTCACATTCCAAAAAGAAACCTTCAGTTGGCACAGTTCCAACACAAGGGAAGAGGGACATCCAGTGGCCAGTCCCATTATAGTCTTTAGATATTCCCCAAAAGGTTCAAGTTGCTTTGAAAGTGATCTGAAGAGTTTGCATGAATCTGCAGGTTCCACACCATGTAGGTGTGCGATCTTTTTAATGCCATCATTCTACAAATTGCTAGTAAATACCCAGCAATCTGATTTCATGGTAACAAAGCAGGAGATGACCTGCTGTTACAGAAAAACTGGGAACCTTAAAATAATAGACAGATATCTAAGGACATATTTACCCAGACATCTAGAGAAATATCTGAAAGTTGTTCTCAGTTTATAATGTGAAAATGGAGATTAAGGATCCATGAATTATATTCCTGTGTTGAAATATAATTGAGAATTTAGACCATGTTCTAAATGAGTAACAGATATTTCTTTACTTCGAAACTCTCTGAGACTTTCTCTGAAAGTGGAAGTTCGCATTTGTAGCCCTACTTACTAACCTACTTACCTTACTGTATTCAGATCATAAAACCACGGGTTTCAAAGCAGATTTAATGAAAGTATTATGGATCATTAGCTAGTTACCTCTCCGGTGGAAGCCATCTCACATCTGAGGATGGGGTCAGCATCCCTCAGCCGAGGCCAGGAAAACATTGGGGCCTGTCAGACATTACAATGAAGAAAAATATGTGACAGAAAGGTATGAAAAGATAAGAGAGGATGAATATATTTAGTGAGTCATCTCTCACAAGATTCATTTAGTCTGTGATAGACGTACAAAAAAAAAAAAAAAAATCTCATTGGTCCGAGCCTCTGACGTGAAAAATAGCTTTAAAATTCTGTTCCAAGAATTTCTTTAGCTCTTGGCCAAAAACTTGGGTTAAATAATCACAAGTTCCTTCTGTAAATAGGTCCCCTGTGATGAGTCCAGACCAGTGTTTCTAATCTGGTTTACACATATTCTTATTGGAATGATTTCAAACAACGTCTACTGGACATCAGTCTCTCCTGAAACAGAGTTCAAATATATTTCTTTCCTTTGATAGGCTTTTGGAACACTCCTATTACTGTTCTGATCATCTGAACTTGCAACAAGCCACCTTGCCAGAAATGGCTGCCTGTAAACTGACTTCTGTTGCTGATACCTCTTAAAGACTTTTAAAAGCATTCTGCCTGGAAACACTTTTGCCTAGAACTTTGCATGTGAACTGGAACACAGAAGTCCTTCTTTTTCATTTACTTTATCAGTGAAATTCACTGAGAATCAAGTTCTTGTTTCTTGCATGTGTCTGTTTATCTGGTCTACACTATTCCTCTGTTGATTCTGGAGCCCTCAATTGTTCTTTGGCAATCTAGCTCAGGAATTCATTTCACTAGGTCATCTCATTTGAGTTATTATATATGATGTGCTCCAGCTTCCTTGTTAATCCATCTGCAGCTTTCTATCCACCTAACTGCTGCTATGGAGTGACAATGAACAGGTAGTTGAAAACAATGTAAGATTCACACACAGTGATAACAAGGAAAGAAGAAAGTTGGAAGGTACAATGAATTTTTAATGTGTATTTATCTGTAATATTTTTACTTGGAAATTATTCTCCTATACATTAATAAGAATCATATATTCCTATGTATATAGATAAAAAATCAATTTAAAATTTATGTGTAGTACCTAGTGGAAAACATTTTGTAGTTCTTACTACCCGTTGGTTTAAAACACAAATATTATGTATATATATTTATATATCATATACATATAATATGTGTATATATAGTTGCATAATATTAAAAGCTTTATGAATTTGTATCTGTGTCATAGTCAGTAGGAAGAAAGTGCCACCTTCCCCAACATGAAAAATGACATCACACCTCAGTGCACAAAAAATTTAAGGCATCCTAAATTTTTAACTTAAGAAAAATTAATGAATATTTTTAATTGATAGCTCTAACTTAAAGCTCCCCCTATAAGAGCCAGGAGGCAGTGTCTTAGCTGTAGCACCATTATGTCTGAAGCTACTAGCATGTATGGGAACAGGAACCTTTTGAAGGCATCCAAATTATGTCAATGTGTCATAAATATATTACACAATATAAATTAATTTCATTGTGGGCTTCATCTAAGAAGTTAAAATATATTTACATACCCCACTAATCCTCATGCCTGTCAGGCAAAGTAGTTAAAAGTCATAAACACCCCATGCATGAACATACTGAGGCAGCTTGCAGAGTACAACGGCCTCATTATTAAGCATTATTAAAACATAACTTTGATTTCATGATCCTCACAGCATCACCATAAACAATAACGACCCTCTCACATTTTCAAATTGAAAAATAATGCTACTAAGGAAAATATTGGGTAAGCAATGGTGGCCAAGGTGGCCTGAAATTAACAAGCCCCTCAAAGTAATTACTTTTACAAAAGTCATACAGTCCTGAAGACTCGGCACAATTTAAAAGTGGCACAATCTTAGCTTTACCCCGACACAGCATATCTAGTATTTCTTTTTAAAAACTGATCTGGCACCATCGTGCATCAGCTGCACGATAGCTTCTAATTTATTTGCATAGCTGGTTTTGAGTTTGTACAATTCTAGACGCTTTTTACAATTTTTGTAAATGCACAAAAGTTCACCTAGAGGTACCATTAGTACAAGCAGCATTACCGTATTGAAAGAAAACAACCACCAGTCTACTACTTTACTTCAAAGTTTCACATAGTCATGAGATTTTTGATGGAAAATTGTTCCTTTAATTTCTTTTGGACTCATAAAGTGACTTGGAGAGTTTTTTAATATTACCTTAATTGCAACGTAGTCGGCAGGAATTATGGGACGCTCCAGCGTTGGAAGATGTTGCTCATCAATTTGCTCCCCAGTCATCACCTTTGTGGCCACGTCGATGAAGTCAACCCCAAGGGTCTTGGACACAAAGGGGAAGGATCGAGAAGCTCTCAGGTTGCACTCAATCACCTAAAAAGATAACAAAATTCAAAAGGAGAGAGAAGGTGATGAAAGCCAGTAACATAATACTGATATTCTTTCTGACCCTTGGTTTGTAACTTATTAACTGGAGACAGGCATTTGTTTTGCTAATGTTTTCCCTTTTCTCTCACTGCTTAAACTTTTCCAAACTGGCCCTCTGAGCATCTTTGAATTCTCACTTTCTTCCATTGGATTTCCTCGCACATCACTGACGGAATCACTTTGATGCAGATGCCACATTCCTACTGAAAGCCCTCTCACTGGATGCCCATTGGCATTAGAATAAATCTAGTCCCCAAAACCTTTCTATCCTCTTGCCTCAACCTACCTATTTTATTTTAGATCATCTTCCTGGCTCCAGTCCCACTTCCAAGCTTGCCTTTTCTTATTTACCTAGAAAACTGATCTCACTAGACTGAGCTATTCACTATCTCCTTAAATATGCAATTTTTCTCATCCTTGTAAATGACCTTCTATCTATGTGCAATATCCTTTCTTCCTTCTTTAACTTGCCAAAATCTCAGCTATCCTGTAAGGTACAGTTCACAATGCAAAATCTTCCTTGAAACTTTTTATGATCCACCCCAGATGGAACAGGCATAGGATACTCAAATAGACGTTTATGCAGCCATTTGCACATACACTGGCAAATATGATCCTTCTCGTCTTTAACTCAAAAGCCATCTTATTTGTACAATCTCCCATGTAGTTGTTATACTTAATTTGATAGTGTTCATTTCAAATTTATTTTATTCCTACTCCTTACTAAGTTATGAGGTCTTTGAGAGCAGAGACTGTACCTTTCATACCTTTGTAGATGGGAAATATACATATTGGTTACTGATTGGTTAAAATAAAAGAACAAATTAATTAGGAATAACCAAATTGACTTTAAGTTTTATTTGATTTACTTTTTTTAAAAAATGGTATCCAAATCAGTTTTCTTCTCTGAGTAAGGAAAAAGCAGAACTTCAGTGAAGGTCTGCATGAATTCCCTATGTATCCGGTTTCACATATGCACCGTATCTATCTGTATGTATTTTGCAGAAAGCATACAGTGATCTTCCTTCTAGTGGATCAGAGTGCTGTACAAGTCTGTGACTGACATGTCCGTGCCGCCAAGATCCTGTGGCTTCAAACAAGACAGGCATTATATGCAGTGCCACATCCCACTCTCAGACAGAACAGCTGCAGGGGTCTCGGTGACTGAGGCCGGTGTTCACAGAGATTACCAGAGGGACAAAAGCCCAACATGACCTAACACAGTGACAGTGTCCTCTCAGGCACATTGGTATTTCTTACCAAGACATCATTTCCTTTGACAAGAAATTGGACATTGAACGGGCCAGAGATGGCAAAAGCCTTTGCGATCTTACGGGTGGCATCCTTCACCTAGAGCGAAAGGACAATGAAATAGTGCAAAGCAGCATAGTTTAGACAAAAACACAACACACAAAAGGTACAGCCCCTTCAATTTAGATTTCATTATTATGTCTTTATAAAGAGCTACATCTGGGGGGCTGGGGATTTAGCTCAGCGGCAAAAGTGCCTGCCTGGCAAGCGCAAGGTCGTGAGTTCGGTTCCCGGTACCGGAGAAAAACCAAAAAAAAACCAAAAAAAAAAAAAAAAGAGCTACATCTGTATTAATGATAAAAGCAATAATAGGGAAATTGTTAGGCTTCTATTAACAAAATAATATGTACTAAGTAGTCATAACAGAACAAGAGAAGAAAGAATGAATAATTTATGGTATTATCTGTCTGCCAAATACCCCTCTGTCCTACAATTATATACCCTGGTCTTACACGAGAGTTAAATGAAATCTTTTCGGTTGCTTTAGCACCAGAAACAACAGCCCAAACTCTATATCAATCTAATGACCTACCTGCTGAGAGGTGCAGGCCCTGAAATTACATGGCACTGCAAAGAGACCAGGGAGAGTTCTTTTATGTTGCTTTTCTGTTGCCCTAAGCCCTACAAGGGTAGATATTATGGTCAGAAGGAAATGGTGTTTGCCTGCGGGGAGGCTCTGCATGTCTGCATGTCACATACAGGAATCCCTGCATCCAACCAGGGCCAGAAGGTCCCTGTGCCAAAAGGAGGCCCTGATTACAGAAGCAAGAGCACTTCTCTCATTACAGTTACAGGACTGGGTCAGCAATTTAATTGGGCATGAAAGGAAGTAGATTCTGTGGCACACTGAGCTCTTCAAGATTTGGGGAAAGTTGAGCTTTTAGGTCATTTATTCTGACATGAGAAACAAAAATATATTTAAAATCCAGGAACTCTTTTTTTAAAATTCTGCTACCATTTTACAAAGCACCCTGCTACCTCCACATTCTAGAACAAAGACCTTCAGAACTCAGCCAGTGTACAAGCAGGCAGACAGACAAGCCTGCACGGATTCTGACATCCCTGGAGCCCAGTGGGACACCCTCAAGAATTACTTAAATGATAAGCTTTACATGTTTACCTAGCCAAGCATGTGAGTACTGAGCCAATAATCTATCCTGGGAAGTTCTTTAAAGGAGTGGCTCTCAAAGAGGGGTCAAAAGAGACATATCAGAAAGTGCTATTTGAGGCAAGGGTGAAGACTCAAAGCATGAGTTCTAGAAGTTTCTCCATGTGACTGCTGTGTGCTTCCTTCAGTCACTCTGAGAAGTATTATAGTTTTATTGAAGAATTATTTCCTTATTCTCTTTAATGGTTTGAGCAATCTTTCATTCTTACATCTGATAATCTGAGCAATGTAGTTGAGGATCACAATATGCAGCGTAACAACCATTGTTGATTTGTATTAATTTGTCTTGAGACCCTGCATCACTTTGAATGTTCTTACTTTGATTTCTTTATGTTCGTCATACTGGTATGCTGCCACTGTTCTAATTATTTTTTTGTTTGTTTCTCATGTACTACTCTCTTTAAAATAAAAAAAAAGCAGTATTATTGCTATGCTGCATATCTGTACGTGGTCCTCTAACCTGCAAAGCACCTGCAGCAACCATTCTCTTAATGTGGTCCCCAGATCGGAGGAAAGAACATCTCTTTGACCACTTGATAAAAATGCAATTTTAATGGGCTCCCCCCAGATCTGTGGAATCAGAAACTCAGGAGTGGAGCCCAGAAACCTGTAATAACCTCTAATAAGCTCCCTGGGCTGTTTGGGTGCACACTAAAGTTTGAGAACCACTGCGTTCACCAACAGCCTAACAGGCTCTAAAGGGTTGTGAAAGAAATTAGCTTTAAAATACTCAGCTTGCTAAGGGCAAGAAAGTTCCCCTCATCATTAAGTTGTACCTGGAGCATGTCTTATTTTGCTACCTTTTTTTTAATCGGATTTTTTAAAAAAAATTTTGCTGTTCCCCTTCCACTTTCTTTTATAAATGATGACCTTTTCAATGGCTCCTTGGCTGATGGTTTGTGTGGGCAGCATCAGAGTGGCATCTCCTGAGTGGACGCCTGCATCTTCCACATGTTCAGAGATAGCGTGGGAGATAACCTGCCAGGAGAAGATTTGAGAAAGAACTGTCACGCACCTTCTGCAAAGAAGCTACTCCCTCATGCACCCCTTTGATTCTAACAGATGCCCCAAGCACTGACCAGTGCCTTAGCCAAGCTCCTGATGAGAACAGGAGAAAGAGCCTCACAAAGACCATCAGGGTCTCCACACTGACTGGCAGTCTCCAGAGACAGCTGACTGTAGTTAGGAACTTACTCCCTCTTCCCACTGATTAGCAGGGATAGGAATAGCAGGCAAAGAAGAAAATTAAACTAATACATATCCACCCTTAAGAAGAAGATAAGAAACTGCAGGATTTGCAAAGCACTGAAGACATCTTTTAGACAGACACAAAGAAAGAAAAAAGGAAAGGAAAGAGATAAGGAAAAGAAGAAAAGAGGATAGGAGAGGTGAATAGCTAGGCAAATGGGGTAATGTAGGTGGACTAGAAAATGAATTGAGGATCTGATCAAGAGATCTTGAAATTGAAGATTGAAGAAGGAGGGAGACAAAAAAAACTGTCCTCTTTCAACATAAGGAAGTGAAAACACTGTAAGAACAAATAATTGCATTTAGATGACTGTATATGCCTGTGTTAGAATTTTGAACCTACGTTATCGCTTTAACCTATGTTAATAATGTATATTGAGAGATAACGGAGCTGAAAGTAAGAGAGAATAATTGAATGACTGTAAAAGATTTGTATAACTTACGCAGATTTATTTATCAATTTACAGATACCTAAATTAGAGTAACATTGATTCTCCATCCTTCTGGTGTAACTTTTGAGATCTGTGACCTGGGCGAGGCACTTTATCTGCTTACCCTTGGTTTCTGATGAGAAGAAACAGCAGTGCCTATCTCATAGAATGTTAGTGAGAATAAAAGGGCACGCATATGAAGTACCTAGTTTCATACACACAGTAATAGTTTGATTTGGGGTGTGTGTGTGTGTGTGTGTGTGTGTGTGTGTGTGTACAGTCTAGAAAGAAGAGGTGATCATCCCACTGAGCTCTGAAACAATCATAACATACCAGAAGTACTACGCCCATTTCTGAGCATGGCAATTCAATAACTGGGTGAGGAGACTGGAACATTTGAGAATATTTGAGAGTTGAGAAGCTGCACTAAAAACTGCTTCAAATCAAGATTGTGATTCTGCAATAAGCACTCACTATTATGATTGAAAATAAAAATAAGAAAGTCCTATCCTAAACTGGTAATCTGGAAAAAAGAAAAAGAGAAAAGAGTGAGTGCCTCTGGTAGCTGTTAGGGATGACCTGAAATTCTCATATCTGTGAAAGGGGATTGTCAGGAAACCACTATGAGGCCACTATGCTCACCAGTGGCTTCATCTATGGATGAGTTCAGTAGCTAAATGTGCTTAGGAGACGGGACTGCATGAGGGTAGAGCAATGAGGGTGTCATTGGAAAGGGTGAAATCATGTCCCCGGTTCTCTCTTCGCTCTCTGCTTCCTGGCTTCCATAAGCTGAGCACCCTTTTCTCTACCATGTCATCTGCCATCCCGCTTCTGCCTTGGTGCCAGCTGGCCCCAGACTGAAGCTGTGTGCCCAAATTCACCTGTCCTGCTCTGAGTTGTGGATGTTGGGGACTGTCATCCAAGTGATAGAACAGAGACTTAGACAACAGTATTTTGAAATATTTGCAAAACAGTAAATGAAGGGTAACTTTGTATTTTTTCTTGTAGCAAACAAAATGACCTACACTCTCTAAAACATCACTTCCTATATTCCAAGATAAATCACAAATGCTTTAGAAACACAATTAGCAAACCTGGGTACTCTTCACCTGTTCATTTTTCCCTGAAGTTGGGGGCATTCATTGTTTAGTAATACCAGATGTGACATGGTAAGCTAATTTTATGTCATGATCCTATCTATCTACCTCATTGTGTTTGGTTTTCTTTTTACTAATCCAGTGAAAAGAGGGAAAGGTGGAAAATCAACTAAGAAGAAAACTAGAGATTCAATTAGAAACTTCAGAAAGAAAAGGATTAGATTTTTATAATATTCATTGAAACATAAAATGAAAACTACAGACAAAAGAAAATGAGGCAGAACTATTCAAAAAGAATGGTGAGAGCAGGATGATAATTAATTTTGAGAATCATCAAGGAGAAATTCTAACAGTATGAAACAGGAAATATGATATCCATGACATATCTGCTGGATTGTCAGTGAATTCGAATTTTTTTTTTTAACTGAGAAGCTTCTTCACTGTTACAGAGACCTGTTCTGTAGAAATCCTGAATTCTAATCTTTGAATGTTTCAAGGTTGTCAAGGAAAAAAATGAATGGGAGGATAAAGAAGGGAGATAGGGATAAGGTTCTTACCCTTCCATCTTTGCCAACAGCATCCATTTCTACTTCCCGGGCTCCCTCTATAAACTTTGTCAGCACCACTGGGTGTTCCTGTCAATGAGAAAAACCGAGGAGCAGAAACATTAGCTGAAATTATGTGTGTAATGCCAAGTAACTCACGTGCCTTAGGTAAATACTAAGGCATCACTTGAAGGCGATGTAAGACTAAACACAATATATGAACTCATTAGCCAGGCTGTTTTGTAAGTATAAGGTCATTCTCTGCTTACAGCAATACTAAGGGTCTCTCTGCAGCTCTCTCTGAGTGCTTAGCAAACTGAATGCGAGTTCTGAAATCTCAGATGCTGGCTTCTAGTCCAGTTAGAGAAAAGCGAGAGCTGAAGAGGCAGCAGAATGTGGTTTCTTTCTCTGCTACCAAAATCATGACTATTTCTCCACTTTATACCTATATATAATTATTGGTTCAGGTTTTTTATCTCTTCCTACCTTCACCTTTTCTAGGCACTTTGACTTCCAGAGTCAACTCTCTGTGTGAAAGCTGTGACTGCGCTCGGGAGAATAGCATGTAGCTTTGCTTTGATGGGGCCAAAGATAAAACCCTTTGAAGTTAATACACATTATCTAGCTTTTAGACTAGGACACTAGCAATGTTGAAACCAAACGTTTTCTTTATCAATCTAAAACATACTCCCTTTCTGGAATGCTTGAGACCACTCGTCAATCTTGAATTGCCTCCTACATTCAGTTCCTTCATGACAGTGTTGGGATTGCTCCATATCATAGCCTCCATTTTCTTTTTCCACACTAAATGAATACATTGACTGATGACTGATGGATTTCTGGCCTAAATAAAAATTCTGCTAAGTCATCATGGCTGTGAGCCAGTGTGGTGCAGGCCACAGGAGGCCACGTGCCAAGCCCAGCTTTTCTCCTCCCTGGTCCAGTTACCACTTCCTACTTCCCTTTTACAACATCCTGTTTACTCTTTCTCACCCCCTGCCCCATCACTATCTGCTCTGTCACACAAACCACACCCCTAAACCCCACCTCCAGCCTGACCCTATGTAGCCATTGTTCTCTGGCCAGACCCTCAGAAGGTCTGAGTCTCTCTTCCTTTCTGTGGCCTTCTCCATGCCTGCAATAAAGGCATTTTTTACTTCATTTTGTTTTTTACTTGTGCCAAGAACCTAACAATGACCTCCTGAGTTTAGATGGATCCTCCACAGAGCTCCAAAAACATGGGTCATATGCTGATTTCTTACTAGACCCATGTCTCTCTTCCCTTTGTGCTTTTACATTTTCTCCTCAGCTTCATCTTTCAGCTTGCAACCCATCCCCAAAGACTAGCATTAGCCTTATCCCACAGGAAGCTCTCTAGTATGGGTTATACCACTAAACCCCATCCTGAAGCAAGGTCAATCATTATCTAGGGCTTTAAAGACAGATGTGATACAAAGGATCTTGCCTTCTGCATGACAAGGCTCCTATTTGTGAAAATGTCCAGAGCAGAGCACAGCTAGGAGGTGTTATTAACTATCACAGCCTCTGTGGACAGGTGCTTCCATAGGCTAAGGGATCCAGGGATTTGAGGCAACAACAGTATCCACCATCCTGGCCAACTGAGTAGATTTATGAAAAATGTCTTAATCAATTTCACTCTTTTAGTACCATTAGACATCATTGGTCTTCTGAAAATACTTTCTTCCTTTGATATCTGTAAACTACATCCTCATGCTTTCCTTTCTCATGTTCTGTCCTCATGGTTTTTCCCTTTCCACTCAGACCTAAAATGCTGTTATTTCTCTGTCCCGGCTGCTCCGTCTTCCATAGTCTCTCCTTCAGTGATTATTTCCACTGCCAAAACTTCCATTTAAAGGGTAATCTATCTATTTCAAAACTTATATTCACAGATTTATCTCTAGCCATGATCTGGATCCTCAATTCTAAATCTATGAAACCCTCTGCCTTCAAATCATTTTTTGCTTGGATTCTTCACAGGCAGCTCACATATAAAAGATCAAAAATTAATATATTATTTTCTATAGCTCTCCAGTGCTCCCTGTCTTAACAAACAGCCCTACTATCCAGCCAGTTGCCCAGAGCAGGAGCTCTGTAGTCAACTTTATCTTCTTTGAGTCTCAACATCTACGCATGCACTAATTCCCTTCAGTTCACATCCTCAATATTTCTCTCCTCCTTTGCTGTCGTTATTCTTCTCCAAGCTTCTGTCATCTTTGCTATGAGCTACAATAGCCCACTCCCCTCTCTCATGAATTCAGTCGTGTCTATAATTCATTCTTTCATTTTATTTATTAGTACAAACAACTCTCCCTTCCCTCTACTTCCTGGTCCCATTTCCTCAGCACTTAGGAGGCGGAAACAAAAGGATCACCAGGTGTTTGAGACCACACAAACTGAGTCGAGTTTGAGGCCCTGGATTACATAGTGAATTCAAGACTATCCTATCTCAAAAACAAAAATCACTCTTTCTAAATACTGCAAACTAACCAGTATAATCAATACCATATTTGGTGTCCTAGCCATATAAAAACTTGTTCATTGGTTTCTAGAAACTTTATGCTCTTCTCATGTTTAGGCCTTTATATGTGCTGGTTTTTTTCTTACTGTCATGCACACAATGTAAAACTTTCACCCAGTTCACTCTGAATCAACCATCAGACATCAATTTAAAAATCCTTCCTAAGGGATGAGACACTAAGATTTTCGCACTTTGCTTCAGCATCCTACCTCTCTACTGCGGTGGTCATTGGTGACCACATTTAATTGTAATCACCTGAGGTTTTGATGTCCCTTGCAAAGAAAGTTCTCTGCGAAATACCATATGTATGTTTCATAAGTGTACCCGGTAACAGTGATGAAAACAATGCCAGTAAACAGCAGCTACTAATATGAATAAATATATAGATAGAAGAATGCTTGATAGAGGCTCTTTTTATTCTAAGCACATTGAATTGAGTATTCCAAACTTTGCTGTAGTTTGACTGGGAGACTTGAACCAAGAAATATTCAATCAGGATATCTCTAGTCTAAAACTTTAATCTTTTCTGAATTCTGTCCATATATTATTGTTTGTGTGTGTATATATTTTTATATATTTAATAATGTATATATTTACATATATTTAATTCTACTGTGTGTGTGTATATATATATATATATATATATATATATATATATATATATATTTAATTCTACTGATCAGAAGTCCTATGAGGTTCAGAGTTTCAGGGAGAAAATAGGAGAAGCCTTCCTCAGTTATATATCTGGAACCAGCTGGGATAGTTACTGGCCTCTCTAAAAAGGTGCAGGGCAGGATCCCTGGTAAGGAACAACACAGAAGAGAAAACAGATTGTGTCTCACTCCAGGGCATATTAATGAAAACTGGCCCACTGAAGATATTTCCTTCTGTTATCTGACTTTCACACCAGTGTGAATTCTAAACCCACTTGGTTTCTTTCTGTACATCCATATTCTCTGTTTCTCTTTGAAATGCTGCTGACTTAATTCTTCAGCTCCCTCCAAATTCCATTTGCCTACTATGAGTGGGTCTTTTTTTGTAAGCTCAGCTAGCTTTTTCAACGTTTTAAAAGGAAAACATTATTTTTATCCTTTACAGAACAAGATCTAAAGATCACTGGGTAAACCTTAAATGATCACACCAAGGTAATGCATAAAAAAGAAAGTAAAAGCTAGAGGCAGTGAAGGAGGTAAATGAGGCACTATGAAATTAAAAACATTTTTATTAAGTCACCAATGAAATTTGCCAAAATAACAAAAAACTCAATAAATGAGTGAGGACAGTCACTATTCAAATTGTATAATTGATGAACACAAAGTCCCCAAGTTCGAGAATTTAAAGTTAGGGAAGTTTTCACTTGGTGATGAAATGACTTGATCTCAGGAATCTCAGTAATTCTTTGACCAGTGTCTGAGTCTGAGGTACAGGATGCATATCCAGCCTTCAGCAAGAGGGCTTATCCCTTTCAACACTTGCAATCTAAAAATGTGTGGATCTGTACTGACCAAACATGCACCATACTCCTCTTCTACTAACCATTAGAATCTGGTTACAATTTAAAGTGTTTGAGTTTTGCCATCTCACAGAGACTCATAGGTAGAAGGAAGAAAAAAAACAGAAAACCATTCTAAGAGCGTGGTGCAAAGGAAGACAGCACACAAAGGAAGACAGCAATTAGCAAAAGAGGCCAAAGTCAACAGGAGGAAATTGAATCCTACCTGAGAGACCCTGGTGGCCTCCTCCAGGAACTTTTTCATCTCATCCTCGGAGAACACCACGTTCATGGCAGACCCACTGGGAAATGAGTTGGGGAAAGCAGGTTAGTGTCCTTTACCATTGCAAAAGTAAAGTGCACTAAATCTTATTGACTCTCAGAATAGTTCTAGGAAATATTTAGTTCAAGTCTACGCCTAATGCGAAGACATCGTTCTCTATATCAAGACTTCATTCAATCACCAGGATAATTAACCAAAGTAAACCAAAAAAAAAAAAAAAAAAAAATTAACCAAAGTAAACTGTCACCAGAATTAGGAAAGGGTCACAATTAAACCCTGCTTGTGCTAGAGTTTATATTTCCCCACAGTTTGCTGTTTTGGATTTACTGTTCAAGTGCCTTGCTGATTCCAAGTAATTCTTAAACTTTAACCGGGTTCATCCCAAAGCCTAATTTTTCTAAACATGTTTCTTCAGAGTTCATTACCAACAGCTATTCTTAACTCACTGATACATAGTTAAAGCAGGTCATTCTACATCCTCCATTATAAAAGAATCAATTATTTTTAGTCACATTTGCAAATATAATGTACTGTAGCTGATTGAAACTTATTCAACTGTGTCAGTCCTTCTAAATACTTAAGAAATAATGCTATCTGAAATCAATTTACTCTGAATTTTGACATTTCCAAAATGAGATGGGAGGGGAAGAATGTAGGAGCGATAAAAGGAAGGCAAAATAAGGAAGAAAAATTACTTTCCCCTTTCTTTTAAAAGTAATCTTTACTTTTCTTACTCTATTATAAATCTCTGCATAGCAAACTTTAATTGCTTCACTGCTTATGAGAGGAAAGCTAGAACTATAATGCTAATAATTCAGAGTAGAAAAAACTGGAACAAAGATATAAGTTGTAAAATGGAAAAAGAATTGCAATGGACAAAGTTATTTTTTTCAATCCTTATTTAAATGTCCAAGTGTTGTTTAAATTAATTTACATTAATTCCTCCAAGGAGTAGTAGTATTATACTGTTGTTTACACAAAATGTAATTTCAATAAAAATGGAAAGTTTTCCACCTCATTTGAAATTTTTCATTATTTTAAAGGATCCCTTCTCAAATTCCATTTACACTTTCAAATTGTGCACAGCAAATTGCATTTCTCTTATTCTCCTCTGTTCAGTGAAGTGGTCCCTTACATGTGGTAACATCTGAAGGGAGAAAATGATAATTCACAACTTCTTCTTTGATGGTAGAACTTAGTTTCAAAGTTTAATACAAAAGATCCTTATTTCCCACGTTCCTGAGCATTATAACTCATCTATTGAAACCTCTGATCTCAAAAACTCAAAATTCCAAAACAAAGAAACTGGATATCAGAAAATACATGCAGGTAAGAGACGTTCCAATTTCTTTAACTGTCCTATTTTGCATGTAAAACTATCCTCCTTCGGTTTGTCAAGGAGATGCCTCAAGCCATGCTTGTAGATGTGGAAATGTCCTCTGTTCCTATTGCTACCCCCCAAAGGAAAACCACTAAGCCAAAGGATGACACATTGGTCTTCACACTGGCTGTGATGGTTTGGAGGCTGTGTATGGATTTACAAATTACTCCACATCAAAGCCTGGAGCTATTAGCTTACAGCATGCATTTCTGAATTCCCAAACTTTTGAATCATTGTCTCAGAAAACAATACATTACCTCAATACATAGGAAGGTCTCAACAAGCAGGGGTAGCCCACAGATTTTGCAAATTCCAGTGCTTCATTCTAATTAGTAGAAACAACAACAAAAAAATGTGTGAATAGTTTGAAATATGCAATGAATATGCAGACTGGTATCTTTAGATCAAGGGATAACCTAACTCGCTTTCTTCTTTCTCTCAAAAGACTCCATTAAAATGTAAATTGGACATGGAGTAACATAAAATTCCTAGTTTCTAATTCTAAATATCATATCTGGTTCAAAAATAATTTGAACCTCCTTTCATTGTCTGAATCTTAATGAGAATACTGCTATCTATTTATAATCAGCCTTTAAGTGCAGTTGTGGAAATACAGCAACTTTATAGTATCTTCACTCAGCCTACTGTGCATTCTATCTGCCCTCTAGTTAACATTTCCAGCAGTTAACATTCAGGTTACAACTCTTCAATAAAGAATATTAAAGAGACACATGGGTTTCTCTCCATACCAAAGTATTCACAGCTTTCCACGGTGCCTGAGCCACATTCAGCTCATCCAAGACAGCTGAGAAAATGGAACGGTCCTCAGCCCTGTCGATCTGCAGTGGGCTCGTACCCATGATCTTGACACCGTTCTTGTACAGAGGGACTGCCAGGTTGTTTGGAATCTGACCCCCAACTGATATGATGCAGCCGCTGCATGCCTGGAAAAGACATCCACAGTGTCAGCCCCTGGAGCAACTCCATCCAGCCAGGCAACATGCTAATATTCTCACTATTCTCTTACTGAAAGTGCTCAACCTGCTTGTGCGATTTTCATCTCTCTTATCAAGGGACGATATGAACTTATATCACACAAAGATAAATGAGCTTAGTTCCTCATAATTATACGCTAACATCTATGTGGGACTTCCACAAAACTACGCAGGAACAGCACTTGAGACATCTGCATGTCTCAAGTTACTGAACTAAACAAAAAAAAAAACAAAAACAAACAAACAAACAAAAGGGCTGGGGATTTAGCTCAGTGGCAAAAAGCACCTGCCTGGCAAGTGCAAGGTCTTGAGTTCGGTTCCCGGTACCGGAGAAAAA
>NW_004955457.1:4878543-4941307 GCF_000276665.1 Chinchilla lanigera
AAAAAAAAAAAAAAAAAAAAAACAAGTTAGTGAACTGGCACCATGCGCTCCACACTACAGTCAACACTTCCTGGACCACCCTTGTGCTTCCTAACTGACTACTGATTTCTCCTTCTAGCCCTCACCTGTCCTGCACCCCTTAAACCCAAAACTTTGTATTCAAATTAATCATTTTACAGAACTGCCTCACCAAGTTGCTTTTTCATGCAGAGTTTTCCCAAGGTAAATATTGCCTAGAGAAAGAAGTATAAATTCTTCACCTCCTGTTAATTTAAGCCTTTTCAGTCTTATCTATCATCACCCAGCTCAGTCCCAAAGAGACAACCCTACTTATTATTCCCACCTATCTGCATTCTCGCTGGCAAACTGTGCCACCAAAACTTCTTGGGCTGGTTGCTCCTTCCTCTTTCTCTCTTCTGTTACCCAACCTCTAACCACCACTAAGCTACAGTCCTGTCTCCCACTCTGACCACCTGAACCACCAGCTTCTCTCCCTTGCTGTCACCTGGGCATTTTTCCCCCAGTACTCAGAAACTGATTTAGGTGATTATTTCTTTCCTATTTGCTTCACAAGCAGTGGGTTAATCTTTAATCTTAGTTCAGATGTTTGATTGGTATAAGATTTGGCCATTTAAAACCAAATCTCCTATTTGCAATGAAAACGTAAAGATAAAAAAAAAGAAAATTAGCCCAGCAAATCTTCAAGTTCCCTAAAACTGGAGTACTAGTGAGGAGGAGGCAGGCATGGTGGTGGGAGTTAGGTTTCCAGGGAACAGTCCCTACCCGTCTTTGTTCCCTGTGTACACCACTTGTACACCAAGATTCAGTCTCCCTGCCTGCAAAATTAGCATAATAATACCTTCCCATGGCACATAATTGCTGTATAGATGAAATAAGATAATAAATATTAAAAATCTTATATACACAGAGAGCTTATAAATAAGACATGATTATTACTGTCAAAAATACTATATCTAGTAGTCCATTAAGCTTGGCATAATTTGTGTTTGCCCTAATGACCCATTAATGAATATTAGTAGAGTTTCCAAAGTGATAAATAATGTGTCAAATATATTTTATCGTGACTTCAGATTCTTTGGAAGTATTCGTAGAAGTTATGAAGCTAATTTCTCCCCGATGAAAGCAATTACAGTCCCACCTAAACAAACACCTTGAAACTAACTGCTTATAGGCATTATAAACAGTACAAAAAATAATAATACATCATTATGCATATTTATAAGTGTGCTTCATTTACTTTTATCATCATTTAAAAATGTGTTTTATATATATTTTTGCAAACTCTTTCAAAATAATCATTCTCTTTACTATAATATTTCTTCTTATAATTTTTGGTTTATTAGCAGTGTTATCAATGTTGCAGGGGCTTAGAAACAAATACAAATAAATGTATACAAAAAGTCTCTTATGAAAGACTTCAAAGTAATTTTTGAAAATTAGAAGAGAAGTAGGAAATGTTGGAGTCACAGACTTAAGAGGAGTTTAAAGTTGAATCCTAAGCTTTTTTAATAAACACATCAACATTTTTCAAAGTAGCTTCTTTAAATCGAATTTTATTTTTCAAGAAAATAACAACTTTAAAGACAAGAATAATAGATGCAACCTGTTATTGAGGAATTTACTATGGATTCTGGACTATATTTTGATCTTCACAGTATTTCTTTAAGGTGGTTATTGTAAGCCCAATTTATAGCTACAACAACTTAGATGAACTACTTGCCCATATCATTTACCTAGCAAATAAAGACCTCAAATCTGGAATTGAGCTAAAATCTGTAGAATTCAGTCCTACAAATTATAAAACAGCTTTGGTCAAATAATAAATACAATAGTCATACATGGTCAAATAATACACCAAATATTCAAATCATAGGCTAACTCTTTTTATGACTATTTTCTGCAGTGGTTAACATTGGAAGATAAGAAATGTGCTATTTATTTACAAAACATTCTTTTGGAAAAGTGGTAAATAAAAGATCTTTTAATGCAAAACTGAATTCTCATCGTTGAACTCCAGACATATAGATCATAACTGGGAAGCTAAATCATGCTCATGGGAATGGTATAGAGGAAAACTGCAATGGTGTAGTACAGATTTCACTCATATGGCTAACGGTATTCAATATGAGAATATACTTGCTAGATGAAGTTAAAGTTGGACAGTTTCATGGAAGAATTCTATCTAAAATTATGCTATTTTTTTCTGTGCTAGGGCCTCAAGCATTGCAGGCGTGAAATCCATCACTGAGCTACATTTTCATTTCTGTACCATTTTTGTCATTTTAGTTTCCTATTTTTTAAGCCTAATGTCATTAAGATAAGGTAGTACAAGGATATTTCTGAAGCAATAGGCAAGCTGCAGTCACACAAGAAATTTAGTTTGAACACTAAGGAATTAAAAGAATATGCTTCAAATTTATTTGAGATCCTCTTAATTTCTCCTAGACACTGATCATTTTGGTTACCCTGATTAAGTGGTGTATTTTATTCAAAATGTGATGTGAGAAAATTTATCTTACTAATATAAATAACATTTGCTTCATTAAGAATAGCCCTAATTTTTGCAATTGTATAGATGGTGTCCAATTTACAAAATTCCATCATTTATACATCTGCCAATGAGAAATATCATGCTCTATATTACAGTAATTTGAATTTTAGTAGTACATGTTAAATTCTAGGTAGAACCTTAGAATTATATTTAACTATAATTAAAACAAATGGTAAAAAAATGAATCCCAATTCTATTTAGAGTCATGCTTTCTCTAGTGAGTTTTCCTATCACTAATTAATATCTGTAATTAACTCATCCATTTCACCCTTTGTGTTATACATGTACCACTGTAGATCTATATACATATACTTATGTACATAAAATATACATATATTAGGACAATTAAAACATTAAGCAGAGTATATTTTTCTGAGATACAGTCCAGTAAAGTATGCACTGAAAATAAAAAGAAAAAATTATTAAAGTAGTAATCAGACTACACAAGGACATCAACAGATGTCAGAAACACTTGGTATTTTAAAATCAAATCCAGTTTTTTGGATTTTTCTTTGTTATTGATTTTAAGATGGTATCTTGCTATATTTCCCAGATGATTTTAAACTCCTGGATTCAGGTGACCTCCTGCCTCAGCTTTTCAAGTAGCTGGGACTACAGATATGTACCATTCCATCCAGCATAAATCTGTTTTTTAATAAACAAGTACAAAAGAATTGATAAATGGGTCCTATATGAGGACTGGATACAGAAAAAATTAATGTTTGTTCATGTAACTTTACAAACCATAAACCTCTAAAAAATCAAGGGGAAATCTAAATTTGAAACTAGGCCTGTGTTATCTATATTAATATTGTAGTCTGTAAAGATAATTGAATAATACATCACCAGCAAATAGATCTAGGAAAAGAGAAACATAGTCCTGCAACCTCCATGAACAATGTAATAATTTCAAGTCTTTCACCTCAAAATACTTTGAGAACACCTTTTTTGCTTTATAAGGAGTAACTGAAGCCAAACTGTTATCCAAGCAAAATATTATTAATAAAAGCTTTATACATAGCAGACACTAATGGCCCTTCTCCACACACACACACAAAAAAAGCAAACAAAAAAATAAGGCATTAGTGTGTGATGTCTAATAACCAGAAGACTATATTGCCTTCATATTTTATTTTTAAAAAATTACTTGAATACTTCTCACTCCACCTGTGTTGAAGACCTCTTCTTACTTTATCTACCTGGCAAGTCTTTTGTCTGACTTCTTCCTCTTTTCTTTATAGGTTGCCATAGAAACAGACTTTGCCCAGAACTAGACCAAGAAAGTAGTAAGATTAGGAGACCCATCATATATTCTGTTGTCCCATGTAACCATGTAGTGCCCTTCTAAGTGACTCAATTGCACACATTCCAGTAAGTTTAGACATACTGTTACTACTGACAACCTCAGAGCCCAGGGAGGCAGTATCCTGAAGGGCAGGCACCCTTCTGAGGAGAAGCAAGACAGTAGCGTTATGGAGTCTGCTTGGAGGATACACACAACAAACTCATAAAAGGAAACACAGACCTACATGTACGTGTGTGCATGATATGTTATATAACATTGCCCATGACATCATCTAAAGACTACATCAGTGGAATATTGTTCATATGTTCTTAAACACAAATAACATTTTGACCTCATCATATATATTATTTTAAGTGGCAGTTTCAAAGAAGGGTCAGCTTACTTTTCTATGATATTCCATTTATATCTTTAAAAATTTCATTTATATATCCAAAAGCAGTCACATTTTTGGATATACTTATTGACAGGGAAATAATGTGTAAAATACCTAATGCTGTTACCTCCTACCTCCAATGTTTTATATATATATATATATATATATTTTTTTTTTTTTGCTTAGAAGTCTTTTTATTTTATTGATAAAATCTTCGAGGCCCTAGTCATACTCTTTGTGAGGTCATTTTATTTTAAAGCAAGTACTTAATTTTTCACATATTTGTATCACAAATCTGTTTTATGTCTTAATTTGTCTTATAGATATCTCTCCCACTGAACTTGATATTTACAAAGTGTTCAAGAAATATTTGTAGAATACACTTGTTTTAGTGAGCACCCTAATATAACAAATGAGTATTAATGAGTCATTACAAACTGTTGGAGAGAAGATACAAAGCATATTTTCTATTTATCAAATCACATTATACTAAATAGATAACTATCCTCCTACATTTGTCTATTTTTCTTTATAATAATAAAATCATAACATTACTTTAGTACTATATCTTTAAAGTGTATTTAACCATAAATTCCGTGTTACCATCATAGTACCTACATGTAGCATACTTGTACATTCAGGTGATTCATTAACAAAAGAAGATGGAACAATGAATCACCAGGTTGCAGCTGGAATTAAATTTTGTTGCTTCAATTCACTACTTCTTTTCCCCAAGAAATCAGATTTTACACACTGAGATGATTCTCTATTATTAAAAATTGATTACAATAACATCAAATTACTGGAAATTAACTAGAATTTTCCAATGGTTACTTTTTAATTGTTGCACAGACTTACGGTGACCTACAATCACTGGAATCCACAGTGGAGCTACACTCAATATCTGTGCGGGGTTGAAAGAGCAATGGGAAGAAAAGGCCACAGAGGAATGAAAATCATTCCAAATGGACTCATTGATCTTGAAGTGAAGACTAACAGCTTCATCTGATAGAACAAGGAATTAACTGGTCCTTAGTGAACAACTGACTTCTCTGGGAAGTGTGGATCATTAAACCTTGTGTGTCACATGAACAAGGAAGAGGCTGTTTATTAAATCTCTAGGTGACTAATTCAGTCCTTGGACAAGGTATTTATGAGAGGTCATCTTGCTCTAGTTAATAGCTAGCTGATACACGTTACCAAACAGAGTTTAATGCTTAGAAAGAAAATAGGACTTTTATATGAAAATAATGACTCTAGGTCAGATTCTCAAGATTATAAAAGCAGAATGATTTGTTTCTTCCTTCCTTCTTTCTTGCTTTCCTCCTTCCTTCCTTCCTTTCCTGTTGTTTATTTTTCAGAGGTCAGTATAACATTAGGCCATGGAAGACACTGGCAGCTCTTTCTCCTAAGGAGAACTACAGTATAAACCTACATACATGAATAGAGGTATGTACAAAGTATCTACTGCATATATTTTTCTTCTTTTACCTCCTGATGGTAGATGTCTAGGATTCTCTCCAAAGACAACTCTTCAAAGTACAGTTTGTCACACTCATCAAAGTCAGTGCTCACAGTCTCAGGGTTGCAATTCACCACCACTGTCTTCTTGCCCAGTTGACGCAGCGTGCGGATGCTAGAGACAGCACACCAATCAAATTCTACACTGCTGCCTGCAGAGACAGTGAGATTGGGAAAAGGGGTAAGAGAAGCATGAAGCTACAGTGCAAAACAAGGCAGAGAAATATACATATCACCAGTCAGTCCAGGAGGAGGAAGCAAAAGCCTTTCAATTTAATTTTTAAAACTTCAAAATATAAATTTCATCCCTACGAGATATTGTGTTAGTGATGAGAAAAGCAGGTTCTAACTAAATGGCAATGAAATATTGGCTTTTCTACTGCTGCAAATTCTGTAGTAGATAATCTCCATATTTGAAGCATTTTGAAAAACAATGTTAATGGGAGATCATTTTAATGATAAAAATAAACCTAATTAACAGACAATAAATTCAAAGTGAACACACTGACCTCATTTCATAGGAAGAGTTAATTCAGTGATCAGAATACTCGAGTTCTTCCTTCAATCTTTCCACTTAACCTGCTGTTTAAGAGCTAAACTATGATCCCTAAAGTGTCTTACATCTCTGAAATGTCTTTATTGATGGGAAAGACTTATCCTTTCTATGCATATCCTTTTAAACCTGAGGGACCACCCCATGCAGTGTGAGTGACTTTCTATGAGTAATTTGGAGTATAATAATGACCCAAATGCCTCAAAATACCACCTCTGCTGGGATGCCATAGAACTAAAAGCCCTAATACTTAAATCTTGTCAAAAATATGGTGTCCAAATGTCGTAGCATGTTAGTTCTCACTATCAACTAAATATACATTTGATTAACTGCTCTGCTGGGCTTTTCTGTAGCCTAAAGTCCTTCACCATTGTTGCATAAATTAGGTACAACTGAAGATAAAGAAAAAAGATCTAGAGAGGAGAAGGGTATATGCTAATGAATGTGTTTAAACCAGTAAGCCATAAGATCACTGCTGTGGTCTGACTGAGTCAGAATTCAGATTCATGTGTTAGAAATTTATTCACTGATGCAACATTACTGTGAGATGAGCCTTTCAAAAGGTATTTGAGCAGAGCCCTTGTCAAAAGGTCACTGCTATAATAAAAGTCCTTGGGAGAGAGTTTGGTTCCTTTGTACCTTTCTGCCTTCTCTCAGTGAGGACACAGCATTCCTTCTTGCAGAGAATTCAGGGTTCAGAATGTGATCTTAGAAGCCCAAGACCCAACCCTCACCAGATAACTGAATTTGCTGGTCCTTTAACCATGGACTTCTTACCTTCCAGAAATGTGAGAAATATTTTGGTTCTTTATAAATGATATAGCCTCAGGCATTTTGTTACAGTAGCGGAAATGTACCAAGATAATAATTAAAGTGGCCAAAATGTGACTTTTGGCCTACTTTAAGACTTGGCAAAACTAATATATCTTGAGGCACCTAGTTAATTGTAAAAATTATGCTCAAAGAAACAGAGTAAGACTACTAAATCATATATTTTATCATTTGTGTATTAGAATGCTTTTTAATAACTAAATATAAAATGTTCTTATTCACTAATATCATTACTCATTTAATGTACACCTGGAAATTGTAATAAATCTGAGTGGTTGGTTATTAAGCATCTACTTTTAATTGACTAGGGAGAAAATGTCACAATCTCTGCTGAGAATATTTTAATTAGATTGTGTAATTCTCTACCTACCAATGAAACAAAGTCTCTGCATTTGATGCAAACAGAAGACCTATAGAAGGTCAGAGTTTATATCTGCAATAAAGTCCTTTAGCAAATTTAGAGCCTTCTGAGAAACTGTTAGAAGAGATATAGTCGAAGTCTATTCCAGCCTCCAACCTCAGAGAGAGACTTGAGTCATTTAATAAGGGCAAAAGTGATAAAAAGATATTGAAGAGGAGGTTACATTTGTACTTAAGATCTATGTTTAAGTGTCACTGCTACCACTAAATCGCTATACAAGTTTGAATTTTAGTTCTCTGAACCTCACCTTCCTAATTCACAAAAATTTATTGTAATGGCATTTATTTCACATCTTTCTGAAAAAAATTAGATCAATGTGTATGCAAATATGAATTGTGAATCTTATGTAAATAGAAGTCATCATTTTACCAATGTGATATGGACCGCAGCCTAGCACCATCATTCCATGTTCATCAAAATTGATATCATGCTCCTGGGGTGGAAAAGAACAGAACATGTGGAAATGATTATGTTATTCTTCCATTTAATTAAACTAATTGTCTTGCTTGTAATTGTGTCTTTTCATTCTTGCTTTTGTTCACAAGCATATTCTTAACTCTGGGAACCCACTAGTGAAATGTATTATACAAGCTTTATTTACTTGTGAAAATTAGATTTAGCTCAATATTAGCAAATTAAATAGTCATGAGAACACAGCGTAATTTTACGCTGATGTAATCACGGTGCTTATATTTTACTTGTTTGATTTCAATATCTTAAGGCAGTTCTATAAAAATGAGGATAGAAACATATCACTGCATCTGACCCACATGATGTCATTTTTATTGCCAAGATCACTAGATAATCAAAGATGAAAAATATGTGTTCCCTGGTATGGCTCAGCTATTAAGTCTAGAGCTCTCTGTAAAAGACAGTTTAGCAGTTCCTACCTGACCATTGTAGGTCACATACAGGTAATTTGTTACAGATGGGTATTCTGCAGCCAGTGTATCAATCTGAAAAAAAAAAAAATCAGTTAATTATTTTACTCTCTCCCTGTTATAATTTTTAAGACTATGGGTTTTTGTGCTGGTTTCATATTTCTTTACTATCCAGTACTGCCAAAAATAAAGACAGGAAAGGCTATGTGTGATCTAATTGCTTTCTAATTCTGAAAACGTAAGAAGAGAGAAAATAATATAATCTAGTTATCACTTAAGTGATAAATAGCCACACAGACCTAGAGCACTGCTGGATCACTATTTCCCTTGAATAAGGCAAGATGATCATATGGTCCACTAGCTACCAGGAAAACTAACAACCAACTATCTAAAGTGGGTGTGTGAAATCTCAAATCAGAGCAAAATGACCTAGGCATAAAGATGTCTTTGGTTTACAAATTAACACATAGGATGTAAGTTACTAAAGGCTACAAGAAATGAGATCACATAAGTGCCATAAACCATAAGCAGAGGGTAGGGGATCAGAAGCACACTGAACACATTTAGAAAAAGTAAATCAATTTTGTTCTCAAGGGCCAAATAGCTCAGCTTAGTGAGCAAGAATCTGAGGCCGACAGGGCAAGCTGGTTTAAGACAGGTGAGCAGGAAGAAAGATAATAATTGCTGAGTAGAAAATATTTAGCATCAAGCTTGAGACCTAAGGGTATCCATGTGCCTGCCCCCCTCAAGCCCACAGAAAAAAAGCCAATGCTTTTAAAGGGCAAAAAGCAGCTGGTGGTACTTTAAACCAAGATAGCCTTTCCATTAAAAGCCAAAAGAAAAAGAAGCGCATATACCTATGAACATCCATGTGTGATTGTCATGAATACTAGATGACCTCATTAAGCCCAGCCCTATCACAATGAATACTAAATGAGCCATAATGATGGGGCACTCAAAATAAAGTATTACCCTGTAAAAGCTAAGTGCCAATGGAGATAACTATTATTTTCAAGAGGTTCACCATCATGCTAGGGTATTTCAAGTCCTTCTATTATCATACTAATGATTTCACTTATTACAAATACATTTTGACACAGGTCAAAAAACAAAGGAGAGGTCATTTTGATTTTTTTCTTTTACTTAGGAAAATCAGGTATTGTTCATATTTTCACAGTCCTGTGCTCACTCTTCTTCTTTCCCCTTTTATGCATAAATCATCCCTGTACTAAATAAAACTGGTGACATCATAAGCATCAATCACAGAAGCAGGCTCATTTTGTAAACATGCCTTTCTTTTTACTGAGAATGGTATGGTGAGTTGGTGCCTATATTTCATCAAAGATACCCTGGGTGGAATGGGGAACTCCCTCACCTGTTTAACCCAAGGATGGATGTTTTTCTTCAGTCTCAGTTCCCTTGTCTGGGCCTCAGTCAGTCCCAGGCATTTTGAGATCTGCTTGTCTGAGAAGCCGATCTCCTTCGCCGTCCTCAGAGTCTCTTCAGAAATTGACTCACTGGAATATGATGGCAAAGAGGGATGGCATTCAGAACAAACACAGAAGAGGCCCGAAAAACTGTTCCATTTCAAAAAGCAACACAGTCTCCTTGATTCCTCCTGGCCAATTTACTTAGGTCTCCTCATCTTTTAAAAAATAAATATAAATAAATAACCTGCTAGATCTTGCATCTTCTGTGATAAAGTCTTCTACAATGCCAGTGCCGACCTCTCCATGGGGCTCTACTTTCACACCCTAGGCACTCTGTCTTGTTTTATTTCATTTTTGGTTTTGGCATCTATTCTTCTGGTAAATTTTCTGTTCACTAGGGCTTCGTTCTCTAAATCAGTTTTCAATTTCACCTCTTGATTTTCCTTCATTTCTAAACATAGCTACTTTGGCTTCTATTAAGTTACTTTTTTTACAGCTATTTACTAATTTTCCTAAGGCTCTACTCTTTGTCACCTGTTTTAGCCTAGCTATTTTCTCTCCTCTGTACATTGAGCCACTGTCATGGGCTCAAGTAGCATAGCTGATTGATGATTTGTAAATCCATGTGTCTTCTCCAGTGTCTGACTTGCGCTCTTCATCTATCCTGAGAATCACCCCCACCCAGTGTCCCAGTGTTGCTTCAGACCATGCCCGCTCCCTCTAGATACTGCCTCCAGTTCCTAACACTACACATCTGTCCAGTTAGGAAAAGAGTTTTGTGGTTTTATGATTATTTTCTATTCAGGCTAGATTTGTCACCTCCCTTTCTCCCATGCTCATTTCCATAAGGTAGACATTGTATTATTTCTCTCACCTGCAATGCTTTTTTGACATACCTTTTACCTATTCATATTTTCCTGGACTCTCAGCCACCCTTCAAAGGTCAGCTAAAATGAAGCCACTGCGTTTGGTCTCCTCCATCCAGCTCTTCCTGAAATGTTCCCTGACTGTTTTTCTTAGAGCTCTGGACATAGAACCATTTTCCTTAGCATGTCATCATCACCTGATATTTTTAATTGTGTTTTTGAACATTCATTCACCAAATGTTTTTCTTCTTTCTACATGTAAGCTCCATGGGGGCAAAGAATATATCTGGCTCACCTACCAGGTTATTCCCAAAGCCTACATTATCTGGCCCACAGACAGCATTCAATAAATATTTATCAAATGAATAAAAGGAATTACAGTTATTTCTTACAGAAAAGACAGAGTTGCAGTTGCAATGAACTTGTAATTAGATTTTAAAATGTAGAGAAAAATAATTTGCCCAGAGCTAAGGTACAGAAGAATAAAATACTACTGTAAAACATCCCTAACCACATACTTGTGGGCTAACGATTTCAAGCAACAATCAATACAATAAAATTCAATTATAATAGTCCAGCAGTCAATACAATGAATCTAACATATAATATCATATTATCAGAAGATCTAATTTATAGTATATAAAGCCTCCTCACAAAATCCTGTTAACAAAATATAAGTCTCTTGCTTTTTGTTCATTGTAATTTTTAATCCTTTTTAATTAATTAATTCATACTCTGAATTTGGAGAAGAAACAATCAATCTGCTACATATAATGACTCTTTTACTGATGGCCTAGTATCAGATTGGTTTGGATTTTTGTACCTTTAACTCTCCCTAGTTCAATTGGTTTTTTTCTACTGTACCTGAATTCCTTTCTGTTTCAAATCAGTGCATTATTTCTCCCAATCATTTAATCATTTATCCTTCTATTTTTATTGTGAATTTAATCTTGCCAAGTTTTTTATAAGAACCCATTCAGAGCAGTATGTTTTTTTCTGTCAAATTCTTGGTTACAACCAATATTAAGTATTATTACTTAGAATATCTGCCAAGCCATATGCAATATGATCAAAACTTTTGCTGTTCAATATGGTAGCCACTAGTTGTGTAGTTACTTAAATTTAAAGGTCAATTAATTTAAAATTTTTAATTAATTTAAAATTTAGATCTACAGTTATTCTAGCCACATTTCAAGTGCTCAATACCTACATGTGGCCTGAAATCCTTATAGGACTTTCTATTGGACAGTGCTACTTGAGACAGTACAAAAACAGTATTGGAAACAATGGAGTAAATGAGAGTGAGTGAAACCAATTTAAGGAGGGACAAGATGTGTGATGCACCATAAGGTCAAATAAAAGAGATAACAGTGTGAGTGGTTGTACTTGTGAAATACTATGGCAGTCAGATCTATACACAGAGCCATAAAGAAAGTTCAGCTTTATATAGATGGAGTCACAGATGTGCTATAGGCAAGGACAACAGTATCTGCAATAATTTCAGGGCAGTGATTAACTCCACAGGTATCAAAAATATGCTGAGGATCTAGAGCTGGAAAGAGCGAGCAAGAGGTTGGATGGCAAGAGTGGGCAACATCCATTGTCGTTCTTCTCTCTGTACCTTTACATCTAGGGAGCAGGTGCTGTGTGTCAGACTTGTGTTGCCTGTATGGACAATGTGCAGAGGAAATGTAGAACTCTCACATTTGAAGAGCACATAGACCAACAGCCATGTGTGTGACTACACTGAGAGATGCTATCACAAAAACGTAGACAAGACCAGGCTGTGGCACGGAGAAGAGCTTCCTGCTTCTGCGGCTGCTGGAAACACTTTACTCCGCATGGGATTTCTGATCTTTAAGGACTATGAAGTATTTAAATTTATTATTCCCTTTAGTTTTTAAAAAATAAGAAAAAATAGAGGATGAGTAGATTTTGTTGTGACTCCTTGTTTAACAAATATATTTCCACTTTCTTACTAAATTGCTCCTAAATGAGTTGCTTATTAATGAGCAAGTATGCATTCAGCCCAAAGTACAAATACACTACAAATAATCTATTTTTCTATGGCATAATTTTCTTTTTTTTCTCTGATAGAATTTTGGATGAGAATCTTTTAAAAATAAATCTCTGTGAGCTTTGCAGATCTCAAACCATATTAATGCTTATATGCACAGGGGAAGGCTACATATTTTTCTGTGGTCTATAATTGTATTAAAACAGAGGGGTAAACCTGAGATTAGGTAGAGAAATCATGCGCATATACCACTGGACAAACTTTTGCCTACATGTTTCTCTAGGTACTTACTCAAATATTTTCCCACCATTGCTGGTTAGCAATGAAGAACAGGCAAGCAAAGACGAAACAGATTTTCAACAACATGTCCTTATTAGTACAAAACTATCAATGGCAAAACCCATGTTATATTACTGCATAGATGCCCATTTAACTTAACTTATAAAAGCCCTAACCCTAAAAAAAAAGTTGTCCAGAAACTTGAAGCACACCCATGTGTTCAGATGAACCATCAAATTCACAGCTACAACTATGGATTAGCAGCACTGTAGATGCAAGTTCTAGCCCCAAAATAAGCAGAAATCACTCATTTATCTTTAGCTTTTTTGGGTATTTGCTACTCTTTGTTGCTGTAGGTTTTTGGGCTTTTATTTTGTTTTAGTCTTGAATGATTTATTTGTATTCCTTCTCATATGGAATACCAATCAGTTATTTAAAGGTTGTTGCTATACTGCTTTAAATGAAAAGCATAAAAAAATGATATTAAATAAATATTTTTTAAAAAACTATTTCGTTCCTCACATTTCTGTGGGGATACAATAAATTTGCATTTGTTTCTTCCATATTCAAGAATGCAGTCTTTTCTATACAGGAATATACATAATTCCTCTTATTCTTTTTCACCATAAGAGTTCGATAGAGCATATTTTCAGATATCTTTAGCAAATATTCATTTTTCTCTTTCTACTCATGAAAAAAAATTTGACACTCACCAGCAAAGGCAGGAAAGAAGGAAACAAGGGAGGGAGGGAATAAAGGAGGGAGCAACAAAACAGGGTGATGAATAACATCAGCCTTGTGCATAAAAAAGTGAAGTGAATTAATTTTGTGCTCAGCTGTGGTAGCAAAAAAAAAAAAAAACATAGCTATCTGTCACTAAGACTAACTCAGTTGTTACAGCTCCTCCACAGAATCCCCCACTCCAAAGAGATCTCATTATTTATAAGAGAAGACTGCAAGAGAAACAGTGGGGCAAAATAATGATTACGAGTGATACTTCAGAGCAGGGTGAAAACTGTTTCTACAGAGTGACCCCTCAAGTCATTCCAGGTGAGAATTTTGAGACCGATACATTGAGCTACACCTGCCCAGTATATATTTTAAACTCCTTAGTGGATTCTTACAATACTTTCCTAATAAACCAAAAACATTTTAACCTTGCCCAACATGCAAATAACTAGATAAATAACATGACATAATATTTAAATGCCTTGAAAATTAGAATATATTAAATTAGTATGGCATATTAGTAATGCATTCATCCACCTTAACTTGAATGAAAACACTGAGTGTGTTTATATAACATTCAAAGCATTATAGTTTTTTATCATATTTCATTGATAGTCTCTCTAGCTATTAATTTTTACTCTTCAGACATATTAAATAGTCCAAAGCACTTTGCAGACCTCCTACTGAGAAATAGATGGTGATCCTGACCCACCATAGCATTCCAAAGACAGGTGCTACCTAGGTTACCCTAACTCCATGACAGGGCCAGGCTGAGTCACTCTGATTTTCCCAATCTGTTTTCTCCTCTGCTCCTGTATAGACCAAGTCTTGCTGGCATATCACTGCATGTAGAGAAAATTGATGTCATTGCCAACTTGTTCTGATACAACATTTTATTTTGTGTCCCGTTGTAATAAAATAAAAGAAGAGACAGTTTGAAGACACGATTCATTAGCTCTGGGCTAGTGATTTAGATAAGGTTAAACCTCTTTGGAGTCAAATTGAAGATGAATAACCTTAAGTGAACATGAAGCCCATTTAACAATGTGGAGAGTCAGATACAGGCTCTTCCTCTATTTGCCACTATCAGGCTACCCTCCATTTTGTCTGCTCAAAACGGCTTCCACCATCATTAAGTTTTTGTAGTTGTTGTTGCTGTTGCTGTAACCCTTATTTTAGGAATGAGTCCATAACATTTTTTTATTTTTTCAAAGTGAAAATGTTAACTTGGAACAAATTTAAAACAGAATAATTACTAAAAGAAATATAAATGCTAAAATTGTAATTCAAACTGCTTTTTGAAGCCTCAATAGAGAATGCTGCATCTGTGGAATACTGTAAATCAAGAAAGCCTTATCCCAAGCTAAAAATGTAATGTGATCAGCTGAATTGCAGTAAAGCTGACAATTTTAAAACATGTATACTAAAGGATCTTTCTGTTATTTAATACATACTTTTGCATACCAGCATCTTGTTTATTTTTTAGGCTTTTAAACATATACACATTAATGCCATACCAAAGAACTGTACCCTCTAAAATCTGTATATTCCCTACCAGCTTTTCTTGCTTTCAGAGTTCAAAGGCAAAGTGTTCAAAGGTTAGACTTTCATCACTGCATAATAAAATCTAAACAATAAAACAAAGAAGAACCAAAGGTTTGTGCTGTTGGCCTTTTCATAACCTTCAGTTTCTCTCTACTTAGTAGAACAAAATGACAGTGTGAAATTTCAGAGAGAGAAAAAACACCTTAAAGCCAGACATTCAAACTTTTACACACTCTGCCATAATCTTTCAGCCGACAGACAGCCTGGCTCAGCCTCTCCTGCAGAAGTCTCTCATGTGCTGTTTGGTTTACAAACAATACAAGGCTTGCTCCTCTCTCTCCCACTTCCAATGTAGATTTGTTGTTGTTTAAAATTCTACCCTGTCATCTCTGAAGCTTCCTCCACTCACACTTGGTCTTCAATAATAAATGATAAAAGGAAATGGAATAAATTCCTCTTAATGAGGAAATTTTCACCTGGCACCGCGGAGCTGGGGAAATCTATTAGCGGACTGGAGGAACGCCCGCAGCATCGCAATTACCAAGGGACCCAAGCACTTCACACAGGCCTCTCTTCCACTTGACTGGCTTTTATCTGATCCACCAACTCACAAGTAATACTAAACAAATTTTCCTCCAGATTGCACAAGCTCTAATGTGAAAACGAACACTCCACTTGGCCTACAATTATGGGACCAGCTTCAAATTTTATTATTATCCTCTTTTTTTGAAAAATAAAAAATCCCCCAAAAGACAAAATCTGAAAAAATCACTAAGCCTAATGTTCAGTAATGACACCTGCTTTATTATGAAAAGAGGACTAAGATATATGATCTCTGCCTAGCAGCCCTGCACAAACTTCTCCCCTAAGTTCTGGATGGCCTCATTGATTTTGTTTGTTTGTTTGTTTTTTACATTTCTCAGGTTTTAGACATGACAAAAATCACAATGGTGCCACCAGGGAAGAAGTTAATTGTGTTTGCATCTTCTCTCTCAAGAAGATAAAAGTTACCTTTTTTCTTAAAAGGAACATAAGACTTTAAAAAAAAACATGACTACTGCCTAGGAAAGCAAAGGATAAAAACATAGACAGTACAACTAATTTCTCTTCATTTTTGACAGTGTCATGTTTGTTTTCATACAGCAATTATGTCTATAAAGGAATTAAAACCTCAATCTTTATCTCTCATATATAGAACAAACCATACTTACACTAATGTTCTTATAAAACATACCTACTTGATATCTATCTCTTGGGATCTGTGCCAACTATCACAATAATGTTATAAGATCACAAGCATTGGTTTTGAAGAGATAGCATACTTACATTATATTTTACCTACAGGCTATTAACAGTGGTAACAAGAGGATCAAAACAAAAAGAAAATCTTATGAGAAACTGACAGTATAGATATTTTTAAATAGCACTTTTCCCAGTGCCAAAGTGTGAACCCAGTACTCTTCCAATGAGCTATACTCCCAGCCCCCAAATAGATAATTGTAATTTCCAGAATTTTATATTCATTTTCTCCCAAACTTTTCATGACATCAATAATCCAGAAATATTGTGATATTACCTTGTTACAGGATAGGTCTACACTGTTAAATATAATATGATAATTATGTTCTATGAATGCAAAGAGCAAATAACGAGGCAAATAAGCTAGTATAGGTAGGTTGTTATTTTGGGCCTTAGTGAAAGACATTTTATTTGTCAATGATTCTGGTACTCGCTCTTTTAAGTCTGACCACAATGCAGTAAAGAGGAAAAGCAAATGGAAACCACCTGACCAAAGCAGTTGGCCATGTCTATTAGTGTAAAATAAACCATGCTTTTACTTATCAAAAAGGTTTCATCTGATTAGACTGAAACAAAAGGCAAAATCTATATTATGAAACAGTGCTTCTGTTATTTCTGATTAACACATTTATTTATAATTTTAAGTCTATCTAATGTATACTCTCCCAAAAATAAAATGCACTCTGTAAATAAAACCTGATGTTTTCCATGAATATGGATCTAGAATGTAAATCTCACAGATAAAAGGAACACTTTACACAGCCTCAGCAGAAATGGAGACCGAACGCTCTTTGATGTGCTACAATGTTAATTTACTAATAAATGTGTTTGAAAGTCCTATGTCTTAAAAACTCTCCATTTTTAAATCAAGTCCTGTTTTTGCATAACGGTACTTTTCCGTATACCACATCTGTTGTCCCAAGCAACAAATGTGTAACTTTCAATACATGACAGTTTTGGCTTCTAGAAAGTGGCCATACCCTAGAATCAGACTCTAACTCTCCCAAACAGTTTGTGAACCGCATGAAACAGTAAACACATAAACACTCAGGTAACTCCAAGCAACTTATCAGAGGAGGCAAAGGACAAGAGGAAGGAAAAAGAGGAAGAGCAGAAAAGGTAGAAAGACTTAAAAAGTCCAGCAACACAAAACTGGCATGCCACCTCCATTTGGCCCCATGTTTCAGCTTGCTTTATCTTTTCACTCTCCTAGGTAAAATTCCTGTACCAGCACATTAAAGCAGTGAGGGTAATCATGCTTTTACTCCTCACAAACCAAAATCTGTCTTCTAAAGAAAATGTGTTCCCTACAGAACACATCCCCCAGCCTCCACCCTCAGGAGGCAGGGCTGCTGCTCACGGTCCTTGGGATCAAACCCCACCTTCCTAGCCAAGGTCAGCCATGGAGGCTTTGGGCCCCTGGAAAAGCATTTTCAGTATTAATTACAGGTGAAAAAAATCCTAGAGATCAGCAACTGATTATCTAGCTTCTGAAGGACAGCTCTGGAAGCCTATTTTACGTAAATTTAATTTCCATTCTACACCCACTTGTTTTTTCTCACAAATGCATAAACATGGAAAAACAAGGCATGCACATTTTATTTGAAGCAAAATGTATGTGTACATATAAAAGAACGTATATGTACTCTTTCATTATAAATAAAACAAATTTTTAAAATGTATCTTATTTTAGGTCTCCGTGCCCTTGGAAATGTTTATGTCTTTTAAAAGTGACCTGCAGGGCTTTCCCCCTGCCAGGCTCGCTGTGTCCTCCCCACAAGAGTTATGGAAAAGGGCACATTCCTCACAGTGCTTCTGCTCTAAGTGGGGTCAACAATAAGGCAGGAAAACATGCAGCTCACAACTTGACAGCTAAGAAGGAACTGATCTCCAGCTGTCTGATTTAAAAGTCATATCTCTAAAAGGAAGCTTCTGAAAAGCGTATGTGACTAAAACTGAAGGCAGAAATCCTCAGCTAGATTCCCTGCGTTCCCCTGACTGGCAGAACTTAAAGAGTGACACACACCTTGGTATGACTCAGTTTCACCGTCCATAAAAATAGAATAGTGATATTCTCCACCAAAAAACCCACAGATGTCTGTGCTATAAATACTCTGGGTTTTTCCTTTTTTTTTTTTTTTTTTGCCTTAATCTTCTTTCCTGGTTAAGTCAAATAATTCAATACAAATGAAAATATTTAGGGCTATTTCTCATGTAAACATTTCAGAAAATGCATGAGTTTAAAACTGTGAGTTATTTAATCATAACTGTATAAATACTGGCTTCTTATTAGTGATTTTTATAATGCAACTCAGTATTTTAATGCTAACTTGTATATACTCTCTCCCCAATAATGCAAAACAATTGGATAAGTCACCTTTCATTAAAAATGTTTATCCAGAGCCCTCCTAGTTAATGAGTCGATATGGAAACATATTTTGAAAAATTAAAATCTAGACATTGATTTATAGTGTCTTCCAACACAGAGTCAGTTTATACCCTGGACTGTGTACATTTTCCACTTAATGTGGGTCCTTTTGAGCGACCAAGACTTAAACTGCATTCCTCTCCACATTCCCCTCTGTTTTGTCATGATTGAGAATTCTAATTCTGCTTTCTACAAATAACATTTCCTTATTTATTTAATTGACTTATCATCTTACAGATATTTTTCAGTGCTTTCTTTAAGCCAAAATACAGTAAATAAAGAATAGACCACATTTATATGCTTCAGAATTAACACTGTACTTTACAGTGCTGAACTCTATTCTACGGTCATACAAATCAACCGAATTCTCACTAAGAAGTGTATTAAGACATTACATTATTTGGTATTTGCCCTAGGGAAATTCTCAACCTAACTGGAGGCTCACACCACCATCTATGAAATAGTTACAGAACAGTGACATGAAACTATGTGGCCTCAACTATTTCAAACAGCAAGCAACTAGGTGAGCAGCATCAAGTTTAATTTGTGTCCTTACACTGTCTTGTTCTATAGTAAGATTTCTACTCATATGAAACAAAACAAAACAAGAGCAAACACAACTTGTCACTTTCTGAGAGTCACACATTTACCTATCTCTTTTCACTATAAATTTCATCCTTAGAGTTGAGCTTCCACTCCTACTAGTTCTTCATCAGTTTTGAGGACTTATTCAATTATCTTCCTCTTTTTTTCTCTAAGACAGAAAAGCTGTCCTATTTTATTTATTTTGTAGTAAATTCTCTTCTCTTCGCTCACACATCAGTGGGATACACTGAAAGAAAAAGTGCTGTCCTTGGACTCAAAAGTCCTGAACTCAGATCTTTGTTTTACCATGACTGACTTGTGAAATCTTGGAGAATTTCTGCTATAAAATATGGGATAGGGATAGATCCCTCTAGCAGCATTAAGCATTGAGACTTACAGGAGGTACAAAAGTACTAGGGATTTTGTTATTAACCTTCAGTGAACTGCCATGGATTCATGTTTCTGATTCTCAGAGGCCAATAATACATCCTGTCTATCTACCACTATTTGTATACATCAGAAGCCAATTGTAGACCAGCTAATGACTAAAAAATAGTCATCTACCGATGGCTTTGGACTTAATGGAGTGCCTGGCACAAAGGATATACTCAATAAATATTAATAAACAAATACCATTTGGTCTAAGAGAAGTGCCATCAAGTAAATACATCCCCATTACACTGAGGTTGGAGATGTTGCATTAGATATACTATAGTACTCATTACTAGACACATTCTGTGTATATGTTGTTTTAAATCAACTTGAGATTTTGGAACTATTAGACATGTAAAAACTAAAATACAGAAATATATACTATAATATGTATTTTATCATTATATAATATGCATATTATATAATAAGCATAATATGAATATTGTTCTAAAAAGTCATTAAATAAAACATTTATCTTGTCCATACCAGAATCATAAGTACTCCTCCACATTTTCAAAAATTTACAATGATTTGTCAAAGCAATGAAACCACAATTTAAATAATAAATTAAATGAAGTTTCTCAGAACATTAAATATTCAATGTAAGATATTATCTGTAATTAAATAAATCATTAGTTTTAAAAAATCAATGCAGTCCTATCAAATCTATGACTCTACTTAAAACATCCTATCTTATCACATGGAGCATAACAGCAAATTGGAAATAAAGTATATTTTTTATATTAGTCCACAATTCCCTATAGTAATATTCCATTTTTACAGAGAAAAAATAATCTGTTTAGGTAAATCTCAATCTTTAATATTCTTGAAATTTTTATTATATAAGTGGCTTGGAGTATGAGTACTAAGAGCATAGGATATTAATATGTATTATTTCCTATAGTGTTAAATACCTGATATGAGATATATTATACTGTCATCTAGTTGTATGTCTGTCCGGTGAAATAAATGGGATTTTCAAAAATTAGAGTAAACCAAAACTTAGAAAGATAGTATGAGTTAGTTGTGATGTAAGGGCACATAAGACCAAGTTTTGCAAATCAAATCAAAGGGCTCCACCAAAGTGTTCAAACATCCTCAGTCCCATTTTTACATCCCAATTAATGATACAATAAGCATATGTCATACTAAAGTATCTGATAAATTATATGCATTATAACCATATATTTTTATTTCCCTAAATTACTTCTATGTTTAATATTTTAAGGTTGAAGTTGTTAATTTTTTTCTATCAGAAATTATATATTATCTCAGAAAGTAAAGCAGTAACTATTCCTTCTTATATCTAAGTTCTAACAGCTCTTGGGTGACACATTTCCCCTGGAAACTTCAATCAAATACAAGCACAAAACATTCTTGTCTGATTTTGCTATGCCTCATGAGCAAGTTAAATAAAAAGTCAATGGAAACTAGCATGCGTAGGAGAGGTCGTTCAGAGGGAGTGTTTCAGCTAAGGTGACACCTGCATTATTGCATCTGCGAGAAGTTTGTGGCTGCAGGGAAATGGCCAGCTTTACTGAGCTCAATTTAGCACTTGAACGACCAAGTGGAACTCACCAGGCTTGCCCTAGATTGTTTTCCTAAGCAATAGGCATGCCTATGATTTTTCAGCCCTCACCAATGGGCATACTTTATCACACTGAACATAGTGATGTTCAGATGGAAACTGGACCCTTGAAAACTACACTGTACTCTCCTTTACTACATCGATTGTAGTAATAAGTGGCAGTGAAGGGGAAAGAGGATTTTAATATCAGAATTAGCTTAGCAAAGGAAACACTCCCTATAAACTATAAATACTGAATAAAAGCAGTTCCTGTATAATTTGTACATAAACTCAAATTTATGTCAACAATTAAAAGAGAAATAAATCTAAAACTTAACTTCCAAAACCTACATGGCATGAGATGTTTCTCATTGAGTGTATACCCTACTTTTAAACATCTAAAATGGGTGAAAACAGATTCTTTTTAAATTGTCATCTACAATGTTACTTTCATGGGTAGCATTGGTCATGAACCAGAGAAAATGGATCTTTCTAGCAAAACTGCCCAAATTTAATGAAACACAACAGGACTAACAATCATCATATAGTAGAAAATCTTCCATTTGGTAAATAAACATGGAAAAACCAGGAGTATTCTGAAGTTAATCACATAAAAGAAGTACTGAGAACAATACAGCTTAGATTTAGCTAATAAAAAAAGCCCAATTGTAGAAATTAAGCCTGTATAATAATATCCTGAAGTTGGATATGTTGGTTGGAAATAGCTAGAGAAGTCCCAAAATAAAAGCTACTAAATTCTAATTTTAGAGTAACAGGCACAGAATAAGCAGGTACTCAAAGCTGGTAATTGGAATTCTCACGTACCTTTCCTGCTTGTTCATATTTCTTTTTCCTTTAAGCATCAGGATTTTCTTTCACTATAAAACTGCTAATCCAAAGTGATATTATAGATTATAATGTTTTGTATTACTTGTAGCAATGTCAGTTCAACCAAGGAATCCTTATACCTGTGCTTGTCTATTGATTATTAACACAGTTGAAACATTTATCATGAGCTGGCTCACAGCAAGAGGACTATTATTGGATAATATAACCATACTGAAAGTGTCTTTTATATGTAGTCTTATTCCTCCAGATATTATCTAACTTACATTTCTATACCCCTAAACATAGATAGTATGTATTTATATACTTAACTAATCAAACAGGTTAAACATCAAATATATAACAGTTTAAATATCAAATATCCTAGACTCTGGAGTCCTGCTCAGGTTTGAACAATGTGCTCAGAACAGTGCCTGATATGTGTTTCAAAAAGTTGGTGATTATTACCTTACTTTGAAGACATTCAGAATTGTACATTTTGAAGACGTTCAGTATTATGGAATCAAAACTCAAGTTTCTGTATTAACAGAGTTCTAAATCCACTCTTTTGTTACTATAGAGAACCTTCTACATCAGAAGAGCCTAGTTAACAAAGACATTTGATATATTTATTTGACTAAAGGTACTTGCACTTCTCTCCAGGCTGGATGTTTTTGTATGACTAAAATTAAATCTATGTACTAATCAAGAAAAGGACTGTGAGACTTTTGTTCTTTTAATAGAAAATAAGCACATTTTTCAGTGAGTATTTATGGAAATTTTAAAAGGGAGAAGCACAATGTGTGAAAGAGTAAGTGTTAGCATGAATAAGGGCTAAATTTTGGATAGGTCAGCAGTAAAGTTTGTGCACCTCTTGCAGTACAAAAAAAATACTTCATCTTTGTCAAACTCTTTATAGAGGTCTCTGATAATGTGAGGTTAGTGGAACTTTAGTAACCATTAAACATCTAAATTCCAGTGTATAGCCATAGAAGGCCCTGGAAATACTATGTGATACTGTTCGCATCACACTGAGTAAAGAGAAACTTATCAAACCTTAAATAAATCCACCATAAATCCTATTGCCCTGGGTAATGCCACTGTACTAGCTTATAAACTGGGAAAACTGCCTTGAATGGTAAACTTTTCTAGGATCCTGTTGGGCAGCCATAAACAATTTAACAGGAAAAGGAAAAAAGTCAGTTAACTCAAGTGGGAAAGAGAATGTTTTTCTGAAGCAGTCTGAATAATGATTATCACTAAACCAGTAATTGGATACTGCTCTGGAAGTTTTGCAAAGGTTGCCATTCTATGCTCATGGCATGGAAACTGCTTCCTCAGTTCAATGGAGATGATCACTCAGAGCAAAAGGACTGAGCTGATTGTTCTAACACCTGTTTACCTTTGCTTATCACCCTGCAGAAGGCTGGGATTTCATAACACATATTTACCTCTAACCTTCAAGTAAAGGGATCTCTTACTACAATTTCTACTTTTGCAAAGGCACAGAAAATTCATCAGATATTTCCATAGTAGCTGCTTTGTTATAATGATTGTTTTGTCTTCCCCATATCAGCTTACTGACAGTCCATATATTCTAAATATGTGTGTATATTTGAAATCAAAGTATAGACTTCATTTCAGATGACTATAGGCAAATACAAGCCACAAACTGGGCATCAGTTCAAGTGGTTTCTGACCTCTCTTAGGGAATGTGTTCATTAGATTTCCAAATTTTAGCATAACTAACAATTGTAGAGCATGAAGTTTGGTTCGTTAGCACAATAGACTGCTATTGATATTGTGATAGGTATAGTGCTGTCACTGTTTCTTTAAAAATATGTCTTGTATTAAAATAAGTGAAAATACAACAAAGAAAATTAAGATAATGCATGGCAAAATATATAAACACATGCAAAGAATGACTCTTGAAATGAACATTTAAATGCATACATTTAAAATCATGAAATGCTCTTTTTCATAGCAAGTAGTATTTTGATTTTCAAAAAAGATAAAAATGCTTCTTGACCAGTCACCATGTACCAGAGGTCATTTATATTTATGTCATTTTAGCTTCACAAGAAACTATGAAGTAGATATTGACAGCAAGAATGTGAGGATGGAAGAATGAAGGAGAGAGTGCACCCATGACTTCAGAGTGGATAGGACTATTTCCCAATAGATCTGGCTCTATAGCCCATGCTGCTTTAATGCACAAGGAAGGAAACCAATAAAACTTAATCCAAGTATAGCGCTCTATATTCCTCCTCTCGCTAAGTTTCTCTTCTCCCAAATGAGAGCCTTGTTGCCTATTTCCTAAGGGACCCATGTCAAATTTGTAAAGAAACTTGCACACATTGGCACCAGAGATGTGCTGAGACAGGAGAAATTTGAGATCCTCTGATAACACATCAAATAAACAGTTACATCCAGACCCTATATCCAAAATCAGATTTTCCATCATAGGAGAAATTGAGATCTTTAAATCAGTGCAAATGTAAAAAGAGTAACTAATCTTCTCAACCCCTCTCCAACCTAGTAAACTAGCTACATTAGTCAGCCATGAATACAGAACTGTGATTATTGTTGGAGCAGTGCATACCTAGAGAACTAACCCTTCTGAATATTTAAATGCAGAGGGGAAAAAAGTACAAGAGTTTGTGGTCCAGGCTAATGGTGAGGATAAGAAAACAGGGTGAGGACAGCCAAGTCCTACACCCTTATAATTCACCAGTTTTTATATCCTTTTAACATCAGATCCCTACATGCCACAGAAGGATAGAGACAGACAGCTTCAGTGGCAAACCATTCTTTTCATTTACCTAACATTTGTAAATAATAAGCATCACCAAATAGTTCATATCTGTGCATCACTGACACTACAAAAAATAAACAGGAAATTGTCTGTCAGATAATTGAGTTCAGGTCTGAGGTTTACTTATGCTATCTCTGAGTTCCACGCCAAGTTCCTTTAGCTTTTGTTGTACAATATGTATTTTAACCTCCCTTGATGTAGACACATCAGACAGATAATAAATTATTTGGGGGAATCTTTTAAATCATCACAAACTTTATATTAAATGTTTTTAATACAGATCATTATGAACAAGATAGATTATCTTTATTTTTAAAATACACCAGGAAATGGAGATTGAAAATTTCTCATTATCAGCAAATAAATGTAGCAGAATGTAGAAGTCAGAAAGACACTGTAAGTGATCTACACAGTGAGTTGTTTGTTCCAATCCTCCAAGGATCTTTTCGTCATCAATATGCACTTATTTCTGCTCAGTTAGAATCTCAACCTGCCTACTGGCTGTAACAGAAACTATTCAATTAAAACATTAAATTTGTTCAAAAATCAGAATGTCTATCAGGTGGAAATTTAAATCACAATAACATCTGCTACTTCCCACCCGGGTCTCTTTCACTGCTACTCTTGGCGTACTGTAAGTTTCTAGCACCCTCCTGTGGTTTAATTGGAGTGCTTTCATAGGCATCTGGAATCGCTGCCTGAAACTGAACAGCAGAACAAACCATAACTCAACGTGGAAGCTCTGCTGGCATCATAAACGAAGAAAGAGAATCTCAAGTCAGCAAAATTCTAAGATGAATGTAGAGGCTCAATTCTTAAATTATTTGCTATCTGCTGTTCATTTTATGTGACCTCTTGAAAGGATGATTTACAGGCAACTAAAGCTGATTTCTTTTTTGTCTGATAGGAATACCCAGGCTTCAGAATCAAGCACTTGACAGGGCAATTATTAAATAGATTTAGAAAAAAAACATCTAATTTCGCTGCAAAGAAAAGCAGGTATTCTTATTATTGCCCAAGTGGTACACCCCTCAACTAGACCAAATCCAGCTACTGAACGGTATATTATAGTTGCTAAATAGATGAGCAGTACTGGCTTTGAGATTGTCTGCTGTCCTCAACAACATTTTAAGTAATTAAATTTTCTCCAATCATTTGAGAATAATTTACACATACACACACACACACCCTTTCCTTTTCTAAACATATTGTAAAGCTTCTTTCTAATAGCAGTCTTAACATATTGTAAGGCTTCTTCTTTCTAATAGCAGTGTATTTCAGAGCTCTCTTAGAGGGGAGAAGCTGAAGGAGGACCGTACTATGTATCTTAATTTTATAATAAATGCTCCTCTTATCTTGTATACATGCTGAAGACCCACAATTTTCTAAGCTTCAGGTGCCTCAGAAAACACTCTTCTTGTGGAAGGTAAAAAAGTAGATTTTTTTTAAAACACTAAGTTTACTAGAATAGTCTCAACATGAAAAGGAAGTTAGAAATAATTGGCTATGCAGGAGATAAAAATGTAAATTGGTGAAAGGTAAAGAGTTTACTAACAAAAACCTGAATGTGGATTTCTTTTCATGCTGATTTGGAAATCTCACTGTCACCAGCATCAGAATGCAAAAGGAATGCCTTTCTCATCAGGATACACCAATGTGTACACTGATATTAAAAGTCAAAGCTGGACTTCAAAGTTTAAGAGAAAAGTTATAGAAAAGAGGTATTATTCATTTCATAGCTGAATGATAAAATTGAAATCTAGGTAATATTTGGTAATTTAACAACATGAACATGCATACATGTGTATCAAGTATTCGTAAATTCAAAAGACCTGAAGATCTCATCACAATGTTTGATGGTGAGAGCAGGGATAGAAGATGGTTACACATATTAATAGATATCTTTGAAAGACAAATTTTAAAAACTGTCACTTGGCTTCTGGTAATGGTGAATATTTGCTGATGCTGATGCTATTTACTCACTGAAACAGAATTTTGGCTAAATGCTGAAAGGTAAGACAAAGTCCCTTCAGCGATTGCACAGAAGATACCTGGAGTGAGTATGAGCCATCCTGCCTTACCTATTGAGCCCTTTCAGTGTCTTTTCCATGTTTAAAATGTCACGCATCTTATACAAAAACCACTTGTCAATGGATGTGAGCTTCTCGATCTCATCAAGGGACATGTTGTCTTCCAAGGCCTGACAGAGAGAGAACAGAAAGTTTCATTGGCAAATTTGAAATGTATTATTTGACTGGAAACATAGAGCAGCCACTTTTCTCCACATCATTCAGAGTCAAACACGAAACTGACATCGCTGATGTTGCTTCCAATAACCCTAAAGATATTGCTGACTATCTCCACGGATGGCACCCAGAAGAGGGACTTGCCTTGAGCTGTCACAGTGACCTGTGCTCAGTGGAATCCTAGTGACTGGTCCTGCCCTCTGTTACACGTGTCCTACACTGGACATGTCTTTGGAATTAAAGAAAATCTCTTGCAACTGTAGTTAAGTCAAGTTGGTTGGTAAGGAAATCTAAAATCAATATACTGATCATTAGATAACCGTGATAGTTATCTCCAGCAAGCAACACACGTTCACTGTCTTGTTCTATTTTCAATTCAACATACAACAGGCAATGAGGATCCGTGAGTCCAATCAGTCTTGCCACTATTTTTTTAAGAATATTTCCTCACAAAGAACTTCTAACAGAAAATTATTTTGAATCAGTTACCTGACTTTTGTGCTCAGACAGGTATTCTTCAAACTCCTAATAAATTTCAAAGCAATGTTGTAATAATTTGGGATCGATTTGAGACAGCCTAGTCTTTCCCCCAAGCTTCTTTTGGCACTTTCTCAAGAATGCAAGTACAACTGCATCATAAAGTTAAGTAGAAAATGCAGCTGAAAGGAGAGGTAAACCACCAAAACCAAAACTTTCAAACTCAAAAGAGGCTCCTTCTTATTATTTCTATGAGTGTATATGTAGATATATATGTGCATATATAACATGTATATTATATAGATATATATGTAAATGTTGATATGCACATCATGCCAGTGAAGGTAGATTGTCAAATTGATTCGTGTGGGAGACACCCAGTGGATTACAAAAGATACTGCCAAGTCTGTGAGTGGATCATGGAGGCATGACATTGGGTACTGTGTCTGATGCTTCACAACTTCCTCTCCACTCTGCTTTCTGACCCCAATGAACTAAGCAGATTTACTCTGACGTATCCTCCTGCTGTGATGTTCCTGCTTACGTCAGGCCACCATGGACTGAAACCTCTGAGACATGAACCAAATAAATTGTTTCTCCTTTAAATGGTTGAGGTTGGGTATTTTATCCTAGTAATGAGAAAACTGACTAATATATACACACACAGAGATATATATTCTCTGTTGAAAAATAATAATATTTCAAGCCACTTTATTTTAGGATGACACCCTATATTTTTATTTTTTGATGTCAGAAAAGCCTCTACCATATGTATTGAGATACAGCACGGCTCACAATTCTATGGGCTAGAATAAAATGATATCTATTAGGAACATCTAAAATCATAGCTTTCCTAAGTCTAATTGTGTTTCCTTGATGAATTCTTCCTGATGTTAAGTCATATTTCCAGGGCCTATAATCTATGTTATTTTCCAACTGATTAAAGGAACAATTAACTGTTGCCATCAGAATTGTAAGGTAGACTAAACCTCAAGTTACTTATACTTTTAACAGGTCATAGGAAGTTTTCATCCAGTCACGCATAGAGAAGGAAGACCCACAACCCTACTGTCATTTCACCATGAGGAAGAATAACTCAGTCACGTTTGTAGCTTTAGACAGAAAGCAAAATCCTGCCAGTCTCTTAGGACCACATCTCCCTGTACTCCAGCTTCGCCATGTTACACCGCGGTAACAAAGTCCACAATGACCCCAAACATGTTTGAGGTTACTTTAATGTTCCCAAACTTAAAAATATTGCCTTGCATTCTCCCCAAATCAAAAGAGATGATGATCCAGTCATCCTGAAATAAGACTGCTGAAAAAAATCAGACCTCAGAGCAAGTTGCCCTTTTCTAAGAATCATGAAAGCAAGGGGAGATTTACACACTCCCTTCATTCTTTTTCCCCTTCAGCCTTCCACAGTCCTTACACTCTGTCAAAATCACCAAGTTCCTGGCTGCTGTGGAAATGAACAGTAATGATGACCTCTAACAAACAGACATCAGTTCCTTCTCCCAGCGCTCTGGCAGACATAATTTATATTTCAGGCTCTGCACTTCTTGCTTGTACATAGAGTACTCCGTGCAAGAATGAACCTCCACGCATTTGCCCTGAATTCTCAGCTTTTATACGTGTTAGAAAAGAATGAGAGATTTGCTTGAGTTTTACAGCCTAGCTGGGAACTCAGAAATGCTTTCCTTTTCCATCTGCCTCAAAATGGGAGACATAGGGTTGCCAAACTTAGGGAAAAATATCTATTTACTGTCCTTGGCCTGAGGAAAAATTGTGTGTATGAGTGCATGTGTGTGTTTTAATGCATCCACAAATGTGCATGTGAATGTCACAGTTGCTTTTTGAATAAAAGACCAAATACAACAGGAACAATATTAATTTTAAAAGGTGAAATGGCTTTCTAGAATAATTTCTCACCACTGCACTCCTCCCAACATCTCAGAAAAATGTTTATTTTGAAATCCAACTTTGAAAACATCCACCAAAAGATAATAGTGTCCCCTGGGATTTCAATGGGATGTAAACATTCTAAATTTTAAAATCATAAGAGTGAGGAGAGTACATATTAGATTCAGTGAAGAAGACATCCCTTCCTCTCCTTCTCCTCTCGCCCCAGGACTCTCAGCATATGGATATAAAAATTACAGTGAGTTCAAAATCATAAACGCTGCATTTTTCTGTTGCTCCAAAGGCAAACGATAAAGTGGATTTCTTTCTTAAGGATAAAATTTGTATTTTCTCCAACTCATCCCATATGCACACATACACATAAAATGGTTAGCGGGGCTTTGGAGACCCAGTGTGATTTGATACTGTTGAAGGATTAATGCCTGAACTTCCTTAAATGTCAAAAGCCATTCAGGGATTTCTGACCAGATTCCAGCTGCCCGAGTCACCTTTTATACAATCAGATGAACTGAAACTTCAAAACTCTAAGCACAGTAAATATGAGAAAGGCTTAATAAGGCATGTAATTTGCATCCGAAGGAAGTAGAAGTGAGGAGATGTGGGGCTTCTTTGTTCTAAAATAATACAATAAAATAATTACATAAAAAAGCCTGTAATCATAGAGGTTCTTTAGAGTCTGCCTTTGTTGTTATTCAAACACAGAAAAAATAGCAAATAAATTAAAATTATGCTAGGGTCTTAGGTAGCACATACTAAATGACACAACCATATGGGCTTTCTTTTCTAAATACAGTTTTACACATTTTCAAGGAATGAGGGATGAAAGTATAGAAAATGGCAAGTCAATATTGTCAAATTTACTTAAGATTATTGATACTACATATACTAAGAGGAAGAGACATTTTATCTATGTAATAACCTTTTAAAACTGCAACGTGCCATGAAGCCCAGGATTACAGTCAAATAAAACAGGATAATCTTTTATTAATTATAAAATAATTAATGAAATCCGTGTAAGCCCCCAGTCTAACTCTCTATTGAACAAAATTAAAAAGTTTTCCCCAAATCCCTGAATTTCAATACCACTTTGTGGTTTGGTTTTCCCAAAGTCCATGCTGACTATATTGTAAAAGAAAAAAATAAAGAGTAGCTCTGGACCCCCTGGCATGTATTACCCTGGCAATGGCGTAGATGCGCGTGCTGGATGGATCAGAGAGCTCCTTCCTGAGGTCCAGGTTAGACGGCCACTCTTTATTCATTGGGAGACGGGAAGTGAAACCATCTACAGATGGATGACACATCCGGAGAGCCTTCTGGAGAGTCTCCTCAAACGTGCGGCCAATAGCCATGACCTATAACACACATTTAACATTTCCTATTGAGAGAAGGAACTTACACATTTTAAATTTGTAATGATTAGATGCAAGATATTTTCCACAAGGATTAAGAACAAAAAAAAAAAAAAAAATGACAACACTGTTCAAATTTTAAGGTATTGTTTTTCAGTTGTGCATTCTCTTCCTCTATGGTTTTAGTGTAATGACATTACATCAGTCTTTTACCAGTTAGAGAATTCAGCTGTATTTGCTAAAACTGATGAGCAAGTTACCTGTACTTGCTTTGAGCCATAGTAATATATTAAAATAAAGAAAATGTGGCTGGAGCAAACAGACCCTTTCTTAATACCTTCCCACTTTTATGATGCATTCTTTTACTATAAAAAGCAATAAAGAGAAATCAGATGTTTAATAACACAAAAACAGAAGGGTTTGTTTGTGACAGGTTTTTGGTATGTAATTCAAGCCAGCTTTGTTTTGTTTTTTTTTGTTTTTCTCCAGTACCGGGAACCAAACTCACGACCTTGCGCTTGCCAGGCAGGCGCTTTTGCCACTGAGCTAAATCCCCAGCCCCTCAAGCCAGCTTTGAACTCACTAGGTAAGCTAGGCTGACATGGAACTCACTCCGGTCCTCCTATCTCAGCCTGCAAAGTGCTGGGATTACAGATGTGACCCACTGCACCCAGCTAGAAGTATTTTATAATGAGTATCAGTCAGTATTCATGAAAGCTTGGCTTTCTTTATAGCTAAGAATTAAAGCTAATAAAACCTTGAGAGTCATAACAAATATTTACAAGTTATTATTTTGAATGTAGATGGAGATTAAATTCCCCATGACAAATTCAACACATCTTCCTACAGTCTTTACAGCTGAATGTATACTAATCCATTAGAGAAACCAAGTTTTGAGTTGGTTTGAACAAGTTACAAGTCAGAACTAAACTTAAACTGGCCTTGCAATCTACCCAATTATTTTCATTAGATAAAAATTGTCTGAATCTTTCCAAGGAGTAATTTATTATGCATTTTTGCTCTTCAATTTAAAATAATAAGAGCCGTAATGCTGCCTTCAGTAAACTTTGGTGATTCCTCAAATAGACTCCAATTCCCATTAGTGTCAGTATGGGAAACCGTCATGTCAATTGTGTGACAAAATACATATTCAAAGATCACTAAAGCCAAACAGATAACCTTTTCACACTGTTCCAAAATTTAATTAGGATTAAAGAGAGTCACAAGAGCAAGGATAAACAAAACTTTAGTCCAGTTCCGATATGATATTTGCAAATCATAGTAGCATCTTAAAAAGTTAGACCACATATTTATTCATTGTATAGCTCAGAAATAAAAGATAATTGTCAGAAATCAGGTATTTTATGGTGCTATACAATAAAGAAAAGATTTTGGGATATTTAATAAAATTTAAAGTATTACATATACAGAATTTAGCCTTAAAGTAACTAATCTCATAAGTGACCCTTCATATTAGTTTACTGTTCTTAAGTCTACAATATATGGAATCCATTCAATAAAAAAGAAGAAAGAACACCTATATAATGATTAGGCATGCATAATTGTGTTTGCTCAAATTCTGTGCTTTTTAATACTTCATGTTATTAAAATTCATTTTCATTAAGTGAAAATTTCACCATTTTTCAGTAAAATATCATGGCCTTCCTTTAACCCTTCCTGCTACATTCTCACAGCATCCATGCATAAATATTGTATTTTAACTTTCATCACAGAATAATTCATATTAGAATTGATCCTCTTTGTATATTCTGAACTTACCAACTATATCAATGCATTATGATTATCTAAAATTCATTGCTTTATCCACTCAGTGTCTTGTATGTGGTGAGAACTCAGGAAAGGTTTGAGGATTTGAGTTAAGCCAAATGTAAAGTGTTAAATATCCTCTACCACAAAAATTTCTCAGATAATAAATCCCAAATAAAAACATTTTAAATTCAAGTTTTTTTAGCCTGCAAGCTTTACTGTGAACATTAAGAAAGAGAACATTTCCCATGAAGTCAACATTAAATAACAATTGTTTTTTGGCTAAAACACAAACACTACCAAAGCAGGTTTTCACACCCTGGAGCTCTTCTCCCTTTTGCCCTGAAAAGCATGATAGAAAAAATAAGATTCATATTGACTATGGAGGGAGAAAACCCACTACTTGGTGTTTCACAGCAAGACATTTTATTTAAAAGGTCCAGTTGTCTCTTATCTGTCATTAATTTAGAATCATCCATTTATACCTTGGAAATTAAGAAAACTAGTAATAACACTGCCTTTCCTGTGACTATGATTGACCATTAAAATGCCTTCTTTTTTCTTCTCCTCTATTGGTGATGGGTTTACACTGTTTCCTTTGACTAGTGGCATATACAGAATTTCTAAGACGGTTAGTCTCAGCCTCGCCTGTAATCTTGTGTTACAGGACAAATGAAAGTCAGTACAGAATAATACATCACAAATAATCTTTTTCTCTACACTCAAGCCAGTATTGATATCTAAATAAAGGTGATAGACAAATAGATAGATGACAGATTGATAGATGACAGATAGATAATAGATGGTAGATAGATAGATAGATACAGATAGACAGACAGACAGGGATTCATTTCATGCACACTTGTACTGAGTGTTTCTTTTTTTTTTTTTTTTTTTTTTTTTTTTTTTTTTTTTTTTTTTTTTTTTTTTTTTTTTTTTTTTGGTTCCAGGGATCAAACTCCAGTCACGCATACTTTTAAAAGGTACTCAAAAATCTACCCTTACATACCATTTGTGAATAAAATTAAATAACAGTAATAACAATGGTTTACATTGAGGTGTAGTATGAATTTGCCCTCAAAAGCATTGCTAGACCCTTTACATGCAGTAACCTTAACCTTGTTAAGAACCCTGCAGGGTAGGTATTATCATTACATGTCTCAAGTGTGAATTCTGAGGCTGGATATCTTGCCTGAGCATCTCTATCCCAGAAATGGCAATCAAGAGCTACACTGAGTTCACCTGGCTTCAAGTCTCACGCTCGCTGCCAATCTCCTGAATGTAAAGAGAGAGAAGCTTGGTGGAGAAGGAAAAGGGAATGAATGTGAGAGGCAAGGAGCTCGACTCGTTTCCTCCCTCCCACACTGAAGAGTGCGGCATCTTTGAACATGGTATAATCAAAAGCTGGCTCTAACTTTAAATAGTAAAACAAACATCATGACAAATCTTCTAAAGATGCTCAAAGCTTAGAACTTACCAATGTTATAAAGAAAGGAGGCTTAATATTCTATTGTGCCCCTCTCAATTTGGACCTTTTGAGCTGGACAGGCCCTGAGAGATAATCTACTCGGCTTCTCCTTTATAAATGTGGAAAGCTGAGGTCCCAGGAGATGAAAGCCACAATTCAAGCTAATTCTTAACCATCAGTTCTCTAGTCCTTTTGATGTCTGATATTGCCTTTTATGTTATTTTACTATCTTGATTATTTGATTACAAAACATTATAATTCAACCCTATTTACATGAATGTGGGTTTTTATATATGTACATGGACAATATATATTCTCACATCTTTTGACTAGAAATATTCTGAATTTAGCAAAATAGCTATGCAACAAATGCTGCATGTTAACACTCATATAAAGAAGAATCCAGGCTCTGGGCAATTTGAACATTTACAGTGGTGTTAGGATTTTTTAAAATGACTGAAAATAACTAAGAACTCACCTCTCCTACACTTTTCATAGAGCTGCCAATTCTGCTAGAGGTTCCATGAAAACGATCAAGGTCCCAGCGAGGAATCTTGGTAACCATGTAGTCCAGGCTAGGTTCGAAACAAGCTGACGTCTTCCCGGATACAACATTCTGGATTTCTGGAAGTGGGATTCCTAGGGCGATCTTTGCTGCAATGAATGCTAATGGGTAGCTATAAAGAAGACAAATTTCTTTTTGGTTTTGCTTTTTTTTGAGCAATGAGTATTGAGAATAGCTCAAAAATATAAATTGATCTTTCTTTAAAATTCTAGTTTTATTCCAGCTTCATGTGTAACACACCAGATTCTCTACTCTGCATAAATATTTAATAGCCACTTACAAAATAATACAAGTTGTGATAGAGCTGAAAGGCAATGGAGAATCTACTTCCTGTGCTGTGCATTACTACTATTCCTCTTATCCTTCCCCTTTCCAACCTGAAATCAACGGTTTCCATGATAAATAAGATTTAACCTCTAGTAGTATTTGACCTCCACCCAGATGTGAATCTGCAGGTATTCTTTTGAAAAAACATGTATACCTATCTATATCGAGAAAGACAGTACCTAGAGAGCATTGTAAAGGTCAGAAAATGTAGGACTTACAGGTTTGGGTTCTGGTTCTGTCCCTAAATTATGTTTAAACATTGGGTCCCTTACAAAATAACTCTGGAAACTATCCACATCTAAAATGTCAGTTTGGGTAATTTTATTTGAGAAAATAACTCATAGAAGTACAGAATTGAATAGTAGTTCTTTAGTACCTCTTCTTATCCATCAGATGAGGAAACTAATGGAGGCAGCTAGTGTCCCCAAAGTCACTCAGTTCATGGAAAACCAAAGTGAAAATTCAAGTCTTGTGACTCCTGACTAGAGCAACACACTATCTACCACTCCATGAAGTACTGTGTAGCTACATACACACAAAAAAAAACCCTACAGAAGCAAGGATTTTTGTTCATTCAAATATGGTGTAATTTAAATGTCAGATGCTAAAGCTATTAATAGAATAAAAACTTTTATTGTTGTTGTTGTTTTTAGATAGGGTCTCCCTGTGTAGTTCAGGCTGGCCTGGACCCACTATGTAGCCCAGGCTGGCCTCAAACTCACAGCAATCCCTGCCTCAGCCTCCCAACTGCTGGAATTACAGGTTGTGCCATCATGCCTAGCTGAACAAAAGCTTTTAATTAAATTTCCTTCTAATTATGCTTGCTTGCAGTTTTTAAATGGACAGTGGATTTATTTACTTGTTTGAAGCATTTACCTCTGGAGAAATTCTACCTTATATAGGCTTGTGGAATTTTTTACTCGTTCACTTATTTTAAATAGATAATACTGTATGCTTTTATCAAGTACAATATCGCTAAAATCAAAATTATATACATTGAAGGTTTGCTTTGAGTGAACTAAATTTTTACTGACCACTTAGTATGCGGGTATGTACCAAAATAAGCCAGCTGAAGATGAAAATGAAGGACTAATGTATATTTTTAATATTACCTGCAGAGTGCAATTAAGAAACAGATCTTTCACAGCGCACTTTGACTATACAGATGTTGATTAGTTTATTATTAGCCAGCAAATAAAGCCAGCTAGCAATACCATTTGCCTGAATCTGTCAACAAGCTCATTAATAATAATGTCTTCAAGCTCCCAAGAGTGATTTCTACCTAGCTACAGAAAGGGAGGATATAGTTTACAAGTGCAGCACAGTCTTCCAGTAGCAATCCATTTTCTGCTTCTGTTTGCAAACCCGTGGTCAATCCTTACCCAGTAGCCTTTGAGGCCAAGGCAGAGCTTCGGGAAAGTCTGGCATTCACTTCAATTATGCAGTATTCCATTGAGGTAGGGTGAAGGGCAAACTGAATGTTGCATTCACCCACAATGCCCAAGTGGCGCACAACATTTATCGAAGTACGTCTCAGCATCTGAAACTCTGCATTGGACAGTGTCTGGGCAGGAGCAACAACAACCGAATCCCCTGTAGATCCAAGTAGCACTCATTATTGGATGGCATCTTTTAATAACCAACTCCAGTCACTTAACAACCTACTTAAATGACACAAGACATAGTCTGAGAGTTTACTGGGAAAATAATTATCTTAAGGTTGTGCATTATACATACATAAAATATATGAGATTGTATATGAGAGATAGTACGTATTCTGCCTAATTCTTGATTTACCCATGCTATTCTGACACATGATTTATGGAAACCCCTCTAACGCTGCCCATGTTCCCCTAGCTATCAAAGCTTCTCATCTGCCTACGCAGTTGGCAATGCCTTCTTCAACTTTGTATCTCTTCATTCATCTCAAATTATTTCTGTAGTTGTTCTTTCAGTTAAATATTATCTCCTTTTTGCCCAGTCTGGATCATCAATCTTTGGTCTGTCTTATCCCTTCCATTTCCAATTGCAGCCCCTTGTATCTTCAATCTCATGGTCCGTGGTTTCTCTATCCATTTTTCTACAAGTCTTTTCATCTCTCTTCTGCCAAGAAGCTTATCTCCCAACACGGCCACACATACAAACCTTTCCTCTCTTTTTCTACATGACTAAACTTCTCAAAAGATTGCCTAATTTCCTGAGCCCTTGCTGCCATATAATCTCTTTCCATATGACTTCCAGAATTAATTCTGCATTGAAATTGTTCTCATATATCTAAACGCTCAAAGGAAATCTTTATTTTTCACTTTCCATAGCATTATCATACTGTCAAAAACACATCTTTAAAAAAAAACATATCCTTGCATTGGCTTAGTTGATACTGTTCTACCCTGGGTTTTTCATTTCTTCTTTCTTTGTCTTCAGCACCTCTTTTTCCACCCACCCTGTAAATGTAAATGTTTCCACAGCTCATAGCTGACCCTATTCTTTCCTGTCTCTACACCTGGAATACTTTATCTACATCTTCAACTTCAGTTATTTTCTTCATGCCAAAAGACTTTGAACCTTTTATTTCTACCCTCTTTTCTTGAATTCCATTTCCACAGTCTCAACTCCTTACTTGAGAAATTCACCCACACTTCAAATTAGCATTTCTAAAATACAAGTCATGATCTTTGCTCGCTTACCTAACTGGTTTACCTTGCTGAGAAACCTATTTTTTTAATATTATCTAAGACTATTTTCTCAATCACTTAATAACTAACGCCTCAGTCTGTTTTAGGCCTTCTCAACCTCTTTACTTTTAACATTAGTCTTAAAGATTTTACCCATAGGTCATTACTTATATTTGACTTGTTCCTCAGTGAAAACAAAATATCACCTATATTACTTCATAGGAATTTTGGGAAGAGCAAGTTAAATGTACAACTATTTCCAGTAATATAAAATGTTATCATTAGTCTGGCAGTCAGGAATAGTAAACAACTTCATAAAGATTGCTATGGTCATCAGAAACATGAGCTGACTATATTACTGTAATTCTTGAATGTTCTTTGCCTACCTGTATGTACGCCCATAGCATCAACATTTTCCATGTTACAGACAGTGACACAGTTATCATCAGCATCTCGGACTACTTCGTATTCTATTTCTTTCCAACCTGTCACTGATCTCTCCACCAAAATCTGGTTGGTCATAGCAAAGGCCTGGAAATTGTTGACAAAAGATATCAAAGGGTGAGAAAGGCACTGGTTTAAACAAGAACATTTAGCAAAAGACATTGGTCTAAATCCTCATTACCACTGAAGTCTCAAACTCAGTCTTCACACTCCCCAGCACCCCAGAAGCCACAATGTATCAGAAAATCAGTGAGATCAGGAATAGCATCCTGCAGTGAATATGCTTGATTTACATCATTGAGCCTTGGCATTCAAAGTGCTGATATGACATTAAATCAAACTAATTTAGGAAAAAGAGAAAATAATTGAGCAATCAAGCAGAGGGAAATGAAATTATTTCAGCAGCTAGGCTTCTGTGAAACCAGAAAATGTGATAAGTCCAAATAAATGTGTAAAAATAAGTCTAAAGACTCTGGCTTCCTCTAAAATAGCTGAGGATGCTTTGTACAGTGACACACACAATAAAAGTTAGTGGATGTTGATGAGGAAGAGAAAGGAGATGATGATGCCTGTAAACAGTTAGCCAAGATGGCATATGAAACTCGGGAATTAGAAGAATCATATGCAGCTATTATTATGGCTAATCACTGCCTAAGTGCTTAAATACTCTGTGTCATATATCATGCATGCCTGATTAGACAGATATGAATTAGTATAATTATCATTTCATATTGACTGCATACCCACAGTTGGTAGAATACTGAACCTAAAATACGAAAGAAGCAATCCCTGACCTTAAGACATATAGTGAGTGATAATTCAAGACAAAAAGTCCATGTGTCTGATAATATATTTGATTGGGAAAGACAATCAAAGGAAGGGAGTTGGAATTTTTCCAAACTATTAGTAGGCTGTATAATGAAATAACAATGCAGTTTTTAACATTTTCCGTAATGTATCACACCACTATCTTTCTTAACCTCAACATCACTACAGGCTCCAGGATGTGCAACTGCAAATGTGACACATTTGTCCCCACAGCTGCCCATGAGGATGTTCTAAAAATGGTTAGGACACTGTGTCGCCAAAGCTAACAATGTAATAATGATTAATCTATCATCTGGTTTGCCTGCAAATAGAAGAAATATAGGAAACACGGGGTATGAATTCAGAATAGCTTTTTCCATTCTAACAAAGCAAATGACTACTTGGATACATAGAAAATTTAGATATTTTCCACCTGTTTTTCTCAGCTTTTTTTTATTCTTCATTTCACATCTCAAAAGGTAACTTTAGGACCTAGAGAGGTTAATGCATCCTCCACTGGTATTAAGACAACCAAAAAAGAATAAGGGGTAGCTTAGTTTGTCATGATGTGATTAATCTCAAGGGAAAAGTTGAGTTTTCAACAAGGAAAAGCATACAGCAGCCTACTGATTACTCTAACAGAATGTGAATGATTAGAAAACTGTCCCACTCCAAAATTGTCTTCATTTTACATAAAAATTTGGGAATTCAAAATTGCTCTCTGTGCAGTGAAAAGTTATTCCTAAACTGAAGTCACTGTTGACAATAATAATAATGAGATTACTAATATTCAGGAAACTTAGAGCATCTACTGTGCTAGAGAAAATAAATATATTTCATATCTTCAAAACATGTTCTTGCTTTAAACATACGATTGAGAATTACAGAATAAAAGCCAGAAAAACTTATATTAAACATAGTTCCCTTTTTATGATAATTTTAGCAACTTTAGAAAACCTAAATCCAAGTCGTTGACACATAAGTCTGTCATAGCCATGTTGATATCTTGAATTGTATTTATTTGTTCTCAAAATGCAATGCTAACAATTCAAGGTTCTCCTTTTGTGTCAGCCTAAAAGGTAAGTAATGATAGAGCAACAAGCTGTAGTTGAGCTATTTACTAAGCACTCCTTAAAAAAGCCTTCACAAAACACTTCCAGATTACAATTTTATGCTGCATAGGAGTTGCACAGTTGTTTGGGCTGCACACATGTTCATCCATTCAAGGTAATGACTCAGTCTCCAGTATTGCCAGTTATGTTCTGTGGACAAAGAACATAGCCAAAAGTCTCTGGAGCAGTGTTTCCTGGGTTAATCTCTAATTTCAGAGCTAATCTAAATTTTCTCCAGATATTTTCTTTAACATTGAAGAAGTATTGGGGCTGGGGATTTAGCTCAGCGGCAAAAGCGCCTGCCTGGCAAGCGCAAGGTCGTGAGTTCGGTTCCCGGTACCGGAGAAAAACAAAAAAAACAAAACAACAACAACAAAAAACATTGAAGAAGTATTAATATATTAAAGTTATTTTGTTTTTATGTTTTCAGGTTAATAAACAAAGCTCAATCATTTACTAAACTGAGAGTTCTATACTGTGTGTAGCATACACATCTGAATTGTGGGTAGTCAAAACTATGCATGGTGCTTTGTTTCCTTTACTGGATTGTCACATTATTTCCCAAAAAGATGGAAAAATTGAAGCAGTGCATCTTGCTTTTTTTAAATCACCAAAATATGTTTCAGTATTATGAATATTTTAGAGTGGGTGATGAAGCAAAGGGAGGTAGAATTATATTGTTTGTATCACTGAAGTCAATAGACTGTAAAATAAAGACAGACTTTAAGGTTGAGTGACCACTGGTTCACCCAGAACTATGTTGGCTATCATCCTGGCAGAAATAACTGCACTACATTTTAGTCTTTTTGACAATATTTTAAAGAACAAGATAGTGATTTAGCAAATAAAGAAGGGGTCATTTTTCATGTACATAACATTCTCTAATTAAATGGATATCTCAGCCCAGTTATTTGGTTGGTAAGAATATTGTCTATAAAAATACCTACCTTCGTGCTGAGATCCAGTAAGGTCTCCTTGTTGGGACAGATGCCTGAGCCTAACCCACCCAGTGCATAAGCAGAACGGATCATCACAGGGTAGCCGATGGTGTCTGCTGCCTTTAGGGCATCCTCAATCTGGAGGGAAGACCAAGGACACCAAATTTGAAAAACTGACCACAGTACAAAAAAAGGAGGGGGGTAATATATATATAGATACAAATGATAAAGATATAGATGATATATAGATATAGGTGTAGATAGATATAGATAGATGATAGATATAGATATAGACTTAGAGATAGATATAGAGATAGGCTAGATAGATATAGAAGATATGATACAGATATACATACAGATTAGATATAGATATAGATCAGATATAGATATAGATGATATAGGTATAGGTATAAATATGATATAGATATAGCTGATAAAGATAGAGTCTGGAAATTCAGATAAATCAATTATTTGGAGAAGATATGAAAATATGCTTTCATCTTCTAAAAATCAAGGGTTAAAAAATAAAAAATAAAAAAGTGTTATACAGAAATTAAGTAAAATTCTAGAATTTTAGGAGAGGTGTTTTAGTAAATGTGTGTGTATTCACTATTTCTGGTAAATTATACTTTGATCCCAAAAAATGAAACCACAGAAGCAAAAATAATCATTAATACATTTGATAATGGAACATATATCAAATTAATGAATTTTTAATTTCAGTGTAAAAGTTTATTTTTAAATGAAGCAAAGTTTTCTACTGGTGGAACTATCTTAGTAATATCACAATAAGCCATTAAGAATACCATATAGAAAGAAAATTTTCATTTTTCAAGTTCACTCCAAGGATAGTCTTGGAAGCTTAAAAATTTTTTTAACTTAGAATACAACATATGGTGGCTCTATTTTTCTGTCGTGGAATATTATTACACTACCAATGGACCTCTCCCATATGCCTGTAATGTGAAAGATACTTGGTAGCTTTCTTCTATGAAACATAAATTACCCAACGGTAGTCACCCCAACAGAAGCTGCCTTATTCCTAAGGATCTACCTATTTCTACAATTGGGAAGTTGCATTAAAACCGCTGTTAGCATCTCCACTTCACCAAGTATATGCCTGAAATTGAAACTAAAGTCAGGGGCAAAACAGGTATACAACTAGGTGAGTTTTTCTCGGCGACATTAACAGCCTATCAATAGGCAGAGTATACAGTGCAAATGGGTAATAGGAAAGCAAATTATTTACCCTTTTTTTAGATGTCTAAGTCACAAATTTCCCATGAGTCTAAAACATTTATCCCCTTCAAAAAATGTTTTAAATTCAATCTCATTTGCAGAGCATTCACATATACCAGATATGTGACTGGCCCCAGGAAAATAGCAAACATTAACTTAGTATTGCAAATTAATGTGGTTCTGGGGTTCATTTCAGCAAATCTGAGGTTCACTGGCACTTCCACCTCTGATAAACTGGTTCATCTCTGGTCTTAGGTTTTTCTTTTCATAAAATAAAACATTAACACCTATTCCTAACATTTAAGCATTGAATGCTATCATTAGCACACACTATCCTAAATATACTAACATATTTCTGGAATAAAATGCAGGTTTAATAATTTCAACTATTATTGCTAAACATGACAAAGGGATTCTCCCTACAATGCCAGACAAATAGTATCCTTATTCCCCAAGAATGAGGATTCCTTACCGATTCCACTGCAAAACTTGGAGCAATCTTTTCGTTAATCTCATTTAATTTGTCTGAGAACAGCTGCCTGTCTTCTGTGGCCATAATGGATTCCACTGAAGTTCCAAGGACTTTCACCCCATATTCCTTGAGCACACCTCTCTTGAATAGTTCCACTCCTGCAGAAGAACCAATATAATTAGCTCTCACAACATCAAACCCTGTGTTCCTCAACAGATACCTAACCATAATTTTTTTTAATCATAAAATTAAATCCATGAAACCACTACAGTCCAGAATAGAATTACACTTGGAAAAAGAATTGAACCAAAAATTCTGAAAACTATCTCACAAAACGTATTTCTTGTGTTCCTGATACTTATATTACCACCATCTGCACATCAATTTTATTATCCTTACTAAAATAAATCACAGCCATACACTGCACCTTAAGATTTCAGCACGTTCCCCTTCCTTTAAAGGTAATATTCTTATAATGAGATTCTATTATTTAAATAATCTGAGATACATTGGTATCTATCTGATTTTTTTAAAAATCATCAAATTATTTATAGTTCTACTGCCTTCCATCTAACTTTGGGTGTCTTTACTGTTTAGCATAGAAATTATATTCCCAATTGCTTGCCCTAGCTACCTAGAGATTCTCACTCGTGATCGAGCTGCAAATATCTGAAGCACTGCAAAGAGAGTAAAGCAATGCACTAGGGGGAATCCCTGAAGAAAAGGTAGAGACTGATGTATGTTATGATGACAATACATGTGAAAGCCACAAAAACAGATGCTGCAGGACTCATACAAAATCAATGTTAACTTTCACTTTAATGAAATAAACAATACAAATTTTCACTTTTCATTTGTAACAGCTCTTAAACGTTTGTTGACAAAAGAGGAGAGCAAATCCTGTGACAGAAGAGAGAATGCCAAGAAGCCTATTTGGCTACTCTAAAGCAATAAAAAGAAAGATTTCTTGTCTCTCAGGTATTTGTGAAACAAACCAGGCATCAGATGATGATTTTAGATGGCCCCTTGCTAACTGCTTCTTCACATGTTAGAAGAGAGGAACACAATTATTATGTGGATTCAGATAAAACCGGAGAGTATACAATGCATAAGCACATGGGTCGAAATTCTGCAACCAGATTTCAAAGCACTCACCACAGTTCAGAGCTGTCTGGCCACCCATGCCTAGAATTAAGCCGTCGGGGCGTTCTGCCTTGATGACCTCTGTGACAAACTGAGGGGTGATGGGAAGGAAGTAGACAGTGTCGGCCTGCTTCAAGCCCACCTCATTGGTTTGAACTGAAGCAATGTTTGGGTTCATCAGGACAGTTTTGACATTTTCTTCCTGAAAGAAACCATGTGATCAAGTACTTGAATATATGGTCTAACTAAGGGAACGGCTACCATCGAATGAAAGGTTACCGAGTAATAACGCTTTCGGACTATTCAGGGGGCTGGCTTTAGAGATCAGTAAGACAGCAAGTGAATGGAAATAAAATGAAGACAAGCATTTTCTCAAAGAAAAGAATACATTGTTTAAAAGCAAAACTATACAACAACAACAAAAAAAGGGTGCCTCACAAAGATCACCAAGAAGTCCTTATCGCTAAAGGCATCAAGCAAAGCTGGAGGCCATGTCTATGGAATTTGTTTAGAGGTCTGCAAATAGTTGACTTTAAAAGATCAAAATATTCCAAAAATTTTTAAATGAGTAAACATGAAATGGAACCAAGACAACATCAAAAGCTGTCATCTCTTCTATTATTTGTCAGGGAAAAACGGAATATACATTTAAAATGTAGGACAATGTGTTCCCTTCTTGCTAGAAGAACTATGAGCTTTTTGCTAGCCCAGTTTTTTCCAAAGATTCATGCCTGTTGTATCACTTTAACAAGGAGCACTATGCAACAGTTTCTGCACATTAAATAAAAAGAAAATGACACATGGCAAAACAATTAAAATATAAATTAGTGGTTGTATTTTGAAGGTATGTCTCATAGGTATGCATGTGTGTACACGTGCCCAGTATATGCAGGATGGTATTCATAGCCTTATGTCATTTCTACATCTAAAGAGACTTTAAAAATAATTCTTCACTTAGGCCACTAAGAGTAATAATTTTATAAAGTAGGATGAGGGTCGCTCAGGGAGAAGTAATTCTTATGAACTATGGCCAAATGGTTCCTGTTATTTCACGTTAGTACCTCAATTTTAAACTTTTCTAAAAAGTCAACAAAATATTTAGATGGAAGTATAGAAATCATCCTTTCAAAGCCCTGTGCATACGTGGAGGAGTAGCTAATAAAAATTAAATGTATTGTATGCTATTTTGTATTTAAGTAGTGCCTTAATGCATACAACATACTTTTTATTAACTTAGTTGATTTTTATAGTGACTATGAAAGGGAGTTCTACCTCTTAGATGAAGAAATTGAAAATTAATAGATTAAAGAGTTTGACAAAGGTCAAATAGCTGATAGGTGGCAATATTAGGACTCTAAACCCAGGGTTATGACTCAAGTCCTGCGCTTTATCCTCAGTGTGAGTCATGGCTCAAGACTTTTTTAAAAAATGGTTTAGGATGAAAGTGTTGTTATTACTAACAAAATGTTGAAAAGACACAGAAAAAACAAATCCATTTTGAAAGTATATTGGAATGTAAGTAATTGAACCAAAATTGAAAACCACATCATTAACAGAAGTTATACCAAGTCTCTCTACTCAAGTAACAAGAAATTTAAGTATACCTACATGTTTTCCTGAATGTGCTAATCAATAAATATGACTTTTTATAAATTTGCAGAAAGAACTCATGCATTTCCATTTTTTTCTAGTACTGAGGATTGGACCCATGACCTTCACACTAAGCTACATCCTGAGATATATTTTTATTTTTTATATTGAGACTACATCTCACAAAGTAGCTAAATCCATCAGCTTGGTCTTAAACTTGAGATCCTACTGGCTCAGACCCCCAGAATGCTGGGATTACAGACCTGAACCACCATGCCCATAAAACATCTATTCATTTAAAAACTTCAAAGCTCATGTCATTTTAATTAATTTTACATTATTTTTCTATTTTTCCTAATTCTGATTATAACACAAGTGCCATGTAATTTTAGTAATGCTTTTAGCATATAAATTAATCTTTATTAACTTCTTCATGAACCACAATACAATATCTAATAATTTATGCTCTTCAGCTAAAGATGGCTACACAACGTAAAAATACAAACTGTGAAATGTGAAACCTTTGTAAAATTCCGAAATAGCATAAAAATGTTATGTCATTTGAAGGTATTTTAAAACCTGAACACATCGAGATTGACCTATGATTGACCTAGATTGCCTAACCAATGTAAAGCATTTGACCTCTATTCTGGATCTAATAAGAAATTCAGTCATCAGACAATGAAGGTATTATTTTGGAAATATGTCCAAAAAGTACATGTGCATGTACACCCATGCAGAAAGGGAGAAGACTATGAAAAAAAGAAGACAAATAGGAAGACCAGTAAGGTCTTCCTATGTTCTTCTTTTCTCTAGATGTCTACTAGGGAAAGTCTTTGATTACACAATACTTTACAAAAAAGGAAAGAAAGAAAGAAAGAAAGAAAGAAAGAAAGAAAGAAAGAAAGAAAGAAAGAAAGAAAGAAAAAGAAAAAAAGAAAGAAAGAAAGAAGGAAGAAGGAAGGAAGGAAGGAAGGAAGAGAGAAAGAAAGAGAGAAAGAAAGAGGGGCTGGGAATTTAGCTCAACGGCAGAAGCGCCTGCCTGGCAAGCGCAAGGTCATGAGTTCAGTTCCCGGTACTGGAGAAAAACCAAAAACCAAAAAAAAAAGAAAGAAAGAAAGAAAGAAAGGAAGAAAGAAAGAAAGAAAGAAAGAAAGAAAGAAAGAAAGAAAGAAAGAAAGAAAGAAAGAAAGAAAACTTCAGTCAACTGCTTTCCATTCTCCTGCTGACACTGCCCTGCTGCTCTATACCAGCCAGGTCTCTGGCAAATGCCTTCACTGGGCAAAGCCTGAGACAAGGTCACTGGGTGCTCACATTGCCTCTGGATGGTCTGATTAGCACCAAGATACAGACAATGGGGAAAATAAGGATGCCAGAGAGGCCAATTTACCTCTTCAACAGATATACCTTAAACATACAACAGAATTCTTCTAAAGATTTATTACCATGGTTGAGATCTCAAGACAGACAAGAAATAGAGACTGCATCCTTCACTTCTAATTTCCTTTTTCACTTGAAAAATCCAACCAGCCCATCCATTTTTCCAAATCACTAATAAGGAACCGAGTGCCCTAGTGAAAGCTAATAATGCCTAGTGCACAGATGAAAACCACTGTTGCCCTCACTCTCCCAAAGGGAGCTTCCCACTTCCACTGTAGAGATCCCTGAAGCATCTTCACAGCATGGGAATTACTTTAAGCCACCAAGATGCTCAAACTCCCTCTCTCACATGAAAGATAAATATGTTTGACAAGTATATCACCTCCATAGGAATGAACAGTATCTTTAAATGTGACGTTGTTTTTTTCAGTATAAGTAGTCAATAACTTAAGTAACTTTGGGATCCAATGTAGCCTCTTTAATTGGTAGATATGCATATTTGAGAAAATGAAAATTTGAATGTGTGATCAAACTTCCCTTCATATAGATTTGTAAGGATAGTTACGAAAATAATGATAGTGACTTTGAAAAGAGGTACTGTCATAAATCTAAATTACAAAACACTAATTAGACTCATTAAGGAGAATATATTATTTCTAGTGGAGCTCATGTTCTCTCACCTTCATGGCTTTCACAGCTTGAGATCCCGAGTAATCAAATTCACCTGCCTGACCAATGGACAGACCTCCTGATCCCAGGATGAGGACTTTGGAAACCTACAGACAATATGAAAAAAGACAACGACTTTTATTACTAAATGATGGAAACAAGACATTTTCAGGAGGGTAGAAGATAAATTAGATGGCCCGAGTTTATGTAGTAATTTTAAGTATAATGTTTTGAAAAACATATTATGTGGGGGAAAAGTTTAATAATTTAAACATCTCTAATTTCACTGCACTTTCTGAAGTTCATGAACATGTTCTTAACAGAAATAAAAGAAATCCAAAAGACGTTTTACATTGACTTAAACATATGCAAATATCAAGAATTATCTGCACGAATATATGTGAATATATAGCTTTGTATATATGTACATATTGTTGAAAATACACATACATCCTTGTTTACATAACAATGGTGTTGGCCTGTATGTACTTTATGAAGAAAATGGGCAGATTAACATATACATAGCCAAATAAGTATTGAAGTCTTATGCTATATTAATCTGTATCTATTTGCCTTTTATTTTATATAAAATCATATCATTCATTTATGCTATTGAATAGTATTTCTTCCAATTGAAACAAAAATAATTCTACCAACTGTAATGACTCCATAGCCTGAATTGCATCTCAGATTACATAGGATTATAAAATTTTTAGTAATGTAAAATGCATCAAATTATAAGTGAATCACTTTTTTATTAAATTATATTAGTTCAAATATTCTGGAAGAAGTAAATTTTAAAAGATATTATTTTAAATGAAAATAGAACTCCAAACAATATCTTTAAGAACAATCCAAATACAGTAACTAGTTATGAAATAATAAGTAAAAACAATGTTCCCAATCATCTTTCATACAGATTCGTGTGATTTATATTATTCACTTAAAAATCAGCACATGATAAAGAAAATTCAAAAGCATATGCTAAAAGCAAGCTCACATATACAGACCTCAACTCGAGATGCAACCAGTGCTGGCTTCGGTAGAACAGATGTAACAGCGGTACCTTTTCCCTTCTTTATCAATGAAAAAAAGGAATCAAAGAGATACTAGAAAAGAAATATAACCAAGTTAGAAGCTAACAAGCTCCTCAGATTGCCAGGTAAAATACAGAGTACTAGTTAACTTGGAACTTCAGATAAGTAACAAGTATTGATTTTGTCAGTATATATTTCCAAGACATTATGTTTTTTTAGAAAAAGTTTTCCAACACAGTATGTGGGGATCTGTTATTGGTGTAAGTTTAAATTTTTTGATTTTTTATTTTTGTCAGTAACTAAATATCTATTACGATAAAAATTAGATCAAGTAAACATTTCTAACTGTTCCCTTCAAGTCTTAAAAAGAAGATGATTTCAGCAGAAAATAAAGATTCCATAGGCCTTCTGTAAATATCATTTTCAGCCCCTTCATTGTATATCATTTTCTTCAAAATCAAATTAGACTTAGACCAAAGAAATAAAACTGTATCACTTTGCATCTTAAAATTATACTGTTTTTAAAGTTTCTGCAAGCTCTAAAAGTAATCTCTAAAGATTAATCTTGAACACTACCAATGAGTTTTTTGTTTTTTCAGTAGACATGATAAATTTCAACAAAGGTATTCATTTTGTAATCATTTGGCAGGGAAAAAAGAGGATTAAATCATAGCACAAAGATTACATGGCCTAGTCTGAAGTGCTAATATGATTAATGATTTAAATTTTAAATTAAAAAAAAGCATGTGTCAGATGAAATATATAACTATTATTTACATGTTTCATCACAAATAGGCAGTATCATAGCAATTTTGACTATTAAGAACTAATGTTTTTTAGTGATATGAAAATACAAACTAAATACAAGTATCTGAAAAGGCCATTTAGATTTGAAAGAGCAGAATTTGTGGAAAGAAAATTCTTATTCTCCTCTTCATTTTACCAGGATGTCTTTTCTAAAAGTACCTATTGTTATGGCTTATGTCTAGATGTTCCCCCAAAGCTTCATGCAGGCATTGGGGCGGGAGTTTCAGAGGTGACTGGATCTAGAGTGTGTGATGCTGGAATTAAGGGTGGGTGATTACAAAATCAGTCCACTGGTTGGTTTGGCACCGCCCTAATCCTAGATAGAGTACAAAAGGGGTAGAAAGATGCTGTTAAGGCCCCTGTTACTTAACTACATTCTGCCCAACAGGAACTGTTTTCCTTGGCCAGGCCACCCTGCCTTGGAGCCAGCTAATTATAGACGGCCCACTATGAACTGTTGCCCTCTGCCATGTGCCACTCTGCCTTAGAGCCAGCCAACCTCGGACTGAAACCTCTACAAACCGTGAGCTAAATAAACCTTCCCTCCCTTAACTTTGGGTATTGGGTATTTTGTCTCAGCAACTGGAAAAGTACCTAAGACTATCATCAGGGAGGAGCTATCAATACTGCTACTGGAGGTCCCTAGGTGTGACACAGGAAGAAACACAGCACACTTTCATGATTTTTCCAGGTGACACTGTGAGCTTGTATTTTGGAAAGCTGTGCTTCAACACTGAACCAAGAGCTCACATTCAAAAGTAAAAATATTCAGATTAGGAACAAAACTCTTGGAAGCATTCCTTTTGGTTCTTTTCTTAAGCCATCTAAAGGGCATGAATGTGCCAGCAGCCCTCACTCTCCCCTCACCCCGTCCCTCTTCTTCCTTTCGCTGGTGTTTATTCTCCTTTAGTGGCTATACAACCAGTTGCCATAGGGATTTTTTTGAACTCACAGATGGGGGATTAAAATTTCATTTCAGTTATGAGAAGGAGAGAGCAAGAGGGAATTCATTTGCATAGCACAACAATTGTAAATTTCAAGACTAAACATATTAGAATGATAATGGGTTTTAATAAAAATAGCATCATAGCATTTCTTCAGGTTTTTTAAGGGTTTTCCCTCTTTTAAAAAAAGATTGTAATTTACTCCGTGATATTCATGAGGAAATTTTAATACAGAATATGTGTTACCAAAGCACTTTTCTTGAGACTATTCTGCACCAAGATTATCTGCAACGATTATTTTCATTGCTTGAGTTTTCACAGAAATACATTTTTGAAGGCCTTTGTCTTTCTGACATACCTCAGTGTCTGTGGGCCCTGGGCTGACCTCTGGGTGGAACTGCACAGCGAAAAAGGGCTTTCCCTCGTGCATAATCCCCTGCAGGAACAAGAAACAGAAAGAAATTCCTCCTGTCACAACAAATGTCAACTGTGGCCGTGTGTTACTACATAAACAATGCAGCTCAAATGAAAAAGGAAAAACTGAGTTAAATGCTAAATAGCATTCTGAAAACCAACAGTACTATTAAGAAACATGACTGGAGATTCTAAGAACTAACATATCAGAATCTGGGGTAAGGAATTTTAGGTAAGAATCTTGGGAAATGAACCAGTGAAGACTAAAATGAATGTGGTTCCCTGTAACAAAAAAAAAAAAAAAAATGATCCCTAGCTTTTGGAGCCCCTGTGGGCTCTGCTCAAGATAAACCTCAATTCTATTATTTCCAGCTTCTAGACTATTTCTCCAAGTATCTTCTCAAGAGCTGTTCCAGTGCTGAGTCCCAGAACTGGGCCGAAATAGGTCTGAACTAACAGCCTTTAACAATGAATGTGGAAAGTGACTGTTGATTAAGGATGCAAACAGTGAATCATAATGAGTCAAGTGAGGAAAAAATAAGAAAGAAATTATTTTCTGAAGCGTGGAGGACTATGGGAAATGACATATGAAGTTCCTCCATACCCACACACCCAAACATTCCACACAAACAGGAAACCACATCTGCCTTAGGGAGTATTAAAAGCCCTGAATTTTTCACTGTCACCAGAACAGATGTATAGACATCGCTCACCTCATTTGTTTGATCGTTGATATTCACAAAAAGTGGTTTCCAGCCAGCAGGGAGGGTGTTGTCCAGAGCATAGCCGTGATTCTGAGCAGTAATGAAAGCCTGTCTATTTGTGATGTTTAAAACAGGCTGATTCTGCCCTCTGCAGAGAAAAGAGGAAAAAGAATACAAGGGGAAAGAGGAAAGAGTATACATGCATTAGTTACAAAGTAGTGAACAAGAAAAGCCTCTTAAAACTCAAAAGTTTCAATTGCTTAGCGAAAAATCGCTTTGTGAGAAAAGTCACAGATTGTTAATCTCAATAATTTTAGCAACAAAAATCAATTCAGGAAGCTTTGTCGTGTGTTAAATATCAGGTCTATTAAATCCCTATAATCGGTTTTAGAAAAGCACTCATAACTAAAAGAGTTTCTCACTAGCATAACAGAAACAGACAAATGTAAGTGACTTATTTTAAGTAATTTTAAAGCCAGAGGAGAATTCTTGGGAGAAAATAATCAGACAACTATGCAGACCTGAATTATTTTGAATTGTAATTCATGTGGGGGAGGGTGGGCTGTGAGGGAGCACCTGGCCTTGAATAAATTAACATCATCTGATGCAAAGAAGTGAAACAAAAGGGATCTGAACAGTTCTCAGTTCTTAAGTCAACTAGCTTCTTAAAGTGTTATCGATTCCCTGAAATCGAGCTTCAAATCAGAACCATTTCCCCTGTTGTACCATTTGATTGAGTATTCTAACCTCAATTTATGCCAGGGAAAGGAAAATAACCTTAAACTGTAGCATAGTTATCGTTAGGGAAGGCTGCCTTTCACAAATGCAGTTAAAAGTGGTATCAGGCAGTCAGAGAAGTGTGAGCTATGTAATAGGATGGTTATCCATGTATCCTGAAGAAATGACATATAGGTTTTCTTAGTCAGTTGTGTTTGGCTACCATGATATTTTAGAGTGAATTTGACCATAAACAAGGAGAACTGCCTTACCTGTTGGCCATGGGCATCTTGTAGGATTTGGCACCGGCAGCTAACCCTGTTATTAGATTTCCCGTACTGATCCCGAACAATGGCTCTTTGCGATCACTCTCCAAAACCTAAATCCGAGAGGATGATTATTAACCTAGCACACAGCTCCAAAAGATTTCACTTCCCACTGAAAGGATAAAAATGAAGCATCCTTCTTTTGCTTTCTTAATGAACAAGGTAAAGGAAATAGCAACTGAGTTAAAAGTTAGAATCTAAGAGACATGATTGATGAATTTATCTCAGTAAAATTCAATTAGGTGTACTTGACATTCAGACTCAACCAAATTTAATGGAATTCTTCTTTGGAAACATGAAGGTCTTTTAGGTCACCAGGCTGTGGTGAGGAACCTGAGCCATCATTTTGCAATTGTAAGGAAAGATACATGTGAAGATTGGTTCCAGCCCCTTTAACTAAAAGACAGGAGCCTAAAGAAAAGTTCCTCTAGAATTCTCTCCATGTTGGGTTCCCCAAAGAATATCTATGCTTCCTCTAGAATTCTCTCCATGTTGGGTTCCCCAAAGAATATCTATGCTAAAATTGCCTCAAAGGTCACAAATCCAAGTACTAACAAATCACTGAATCAAAGGTGGCCCTCACCCCTCTACAAACACACACACACACACACACACACACACACACACACACACATTTCCCCAAGTTTACTGCACCTTTTTCACATTCTGAATTAGTGGCTGTGCAAGAGTGGGGTCCCCAGGTCCTCCCGCAATCAGAAGCCCATCATACTCCATCTGAGTGAAGTCATAATTCCAGGGAACTAAATGCACTTCTGCTCCTCGCTGGAAAAGAAACACAAGAGATGATATATGACATTTTCTCTAGCCAAAATGTACTTGACTAATCCTTCACTAAAGAAAAGGAAAATATTACAGACAATTTAAATACAAAATACTAAGCATAAAGTTCTTTGAGTGGCTAATTGTGTTTTATGTGATAGAAATGGAGCCACTGGTCAATAAAAGGTGAAGGGGAAAGGCCACTGAAATTTTCATTCTGAAAAGATAGGTAAACCACTTTTGCGTATTTCATGCATAGTCTCAGTGCATCTGCGTGGGTACAGGGTACCCTCACTAGCTATGGGACAGAGTTACAAGCAAAGAAACACCCGTTTCCTACAGCATTTAAGTTAGCCCACCACACGCCTTTTCCTCTTTTGCCTTTTCTATCTGATTAAATTTTAATGAACTTTCTTTCCTAGGGTTTGCTCTTGTTATGTATGTTCTGAGGGAGGAAAATGGAGCTTTTTGTTATAAAAGTATATAGGAAAGTACTTTTGAGTTTTCCCTTTAGGCATTTCTGAGAAGGACTTGAGAAAAATGTTTATTTGAAGGTTTTTCCAAGAAATACCAACAGGATAGAGAAGTGACACTGTGGGACACCCACAATGTGGAACATAGTAAGGATTACATTATGAAGCAGCCACTGCTGTGGACTCCTGGAGATTAAGTTCGTTGGAGAACTCTGAGTGCCACTGTGAAGGCCTTAGTGATTTCCCACCCCTGGGACTAAAGAAGTCCACATTGACTCTGGTCATTGGTTGTGGGCTCTCCAAGGAAATTTGTATGCATTTCCTGACATCTAGCAGGCTCCAACCAACAAAAGATATCCCTTAGGCAGAGAGACGTAAGAAGTCTGCAACTAGAAAATAGGTGACATGAATTAAAATGGTAAGATGAGATTGGAACTTAGGTAGGCCACCCACAGTATCTGCAACTGAAAGAAACCAGTGCAAATTTTATTAATAAAATGGACAAGAATTTGAAATGATCATTTAGATATTGCTGATATTCTCTAACAATAAGAAAGTGGGTTGAAGAATGCCTCTATACCTGGTTAATCTGGTGTTTGATTTTGCTTTTTATGTGCTGAAGATCGAAACCAAGGCCTTGCACATATTTAACAAGTACTCTACCATTGATCTATGCCACCAGCGCTAATAACTTGGTGCTATAGAAGCCTATATATGTCTGAGAAAGACAGAGATGGAAGTGGAGTGCCTTAAATATACAGAGACAGAGACAGACAGAACCTGGAAGTGGGAGGGGAACAAGGAGAAAATATTATACTGGTTAAATTCTGCTTAAAATTTTTAAAGTTTAATTTTATTAGGTTTTCTGGAAGTTGATATAAAAGCTCTACGAAATTTTTTACTATAACAGAGCATAAAACCTGCAAATTTGTGATACATGATAAATAAGTGGAAGAACTGTCAGACAACTTTGGCTTTGGTCGTCTTTAAACCTTAATAAGAGTGAATGTGGTAGGTCTCAAAATGTTAGTCAGTAAGTGGTAAGAACAGTCATCAGTTTTGTCCCATGTTTTTATGTTCTTGAGGGTTTTTTTTTTTTAACAAAGCTGTCTGTATCTTTAATTTGAATAGGGATAGATCAAAGGCACCAAGAAGAGACATTCTGAAGGAATTCACCAGTTTCCTCTGAAACCCAGGAAATCAGTTGAACACTAACAAGCAATAGTAGCCCTGCCCTTGAGATGGGACAAAGTACTTACCTTTACTAGCAGGCGGATGACGTTGTTTTTTATCCCACAGTCTACAGCTACCACTTTCGTGGGGTTTCCTTTGCCATACACCTTGACATCCTGCCGTTTTAAAAACCGAAAAGTCAGAGGGAATTCCCCACTACAAGCCACAGACTATGTCACAAATGCAACTGGGAACTCTTTGCACTTACATTGGTTAAAATATTCATCATTAGCTACTTGAAAATGAGGGGGAGTTAACACTAAACGTCAGAAAGGCACAAGTGCCATAGCCTACATCTTTTTATGAGAAAAACGTATTTTACTCTTTCACATTCTCTTGATTGCAGTAATAACAGATTCCTAAGAAAGTGGTTGCTTCCATAGGCAACAACCAGCTTTTCTATGTTTCACTTCATTAACAATGGAATTTATTGTTGCCTCTTCATAGCACTAGACAGATGTGGTAATAGACACATCATGTTTTAAATACCACTTGATCCTCAAATGGCGATAAAGATCAGATGGGGTAGAGCTGAATCACTGTACATTAGACTCTTGCAGTGAGGCTAAATGGATAAAATCAGTACAAGACAGGAATTGCTAAGCTAGTGTAGGCCTCTGGTCCCTTTAGGTTACAGTGCCATCGTTTGCATTTAAATGGTAGATCTCATAAAAGGATCACAGAACATATCATAATCGTTATCTATGCCTTAAGCACTGCTCAGAGGCAGATCGATTTTCACAGGCACTTACACAAGAGGCAGCCCTGAAAGTCATAAAAGGAGAAAGAACAGAAATAGAGGAGAAGCCTAAAGGGCCACGTGGCCACACTGTTTCTGATTTCAGGGGTCAGCAAGCACATCTGGATTTAGGATGATTTTATAGTTTACCAAAGCTTTTATATTAAAGGTACAACCTGAATGTGTAAAAGAGCATTTTACTTTAACTGAAATGTCTGGCTCTCCACAAAGTCTGTATAGAAGGCGATATCATAGTCCTCGTCCTTCATGTGAAAAGAATGTGTTGATATTATTTTCCTCCTGCTGACTACTTTGGAAAAAAATATCCCTAGTTTTGCAATAATCTTAGGAATTATTGTGGAATTGATCGATGAATGCTACAAGTAATCTTCCCCACCTGATAATTTGAAAGCTATAGATTCATTCTTAACCTTAGACTTCTACTACAAAGTAAAGCAATATTACCATTTAGCTATAGCTACATCAAATTGCAATGAAAGACAATGAATAGTTATCAACATTTCCAAGACATATAATCAAATAGTCACAAGGTATATGTAATCCCTAAATCAAATACACCTTTTTATCAAGTAAAATTCTTTAAAATAATTTCATTGCAGTGACATTAAGAAACAGCCAATTTTGACCACTCAACTTGATCTCAAAAAGTTAAAAATGTAGTCATACTCATTTTTGCTCATCTTTACACAAACACAGCAGTTATCTCTCAGCATAGGTAGTTGCTTTCAGGGCCTTGTCAGGTACCAAAAGCCAGAGATGCTCAAGCCATTTTATAATAAAATGGTGTAGTATTTGCAAAGAAAGTACGTATACCCTCCAGCATACTTTACGTCCCTAGATTACTTCCAATACTTGATACAATGTAAATGCTACAGTGTTAATAGCTGTTACACCATATTATTTAGGGAATAATGACAACTAAAACATTTGTACATGTTCAGTAGAGACACAGGATTTTTGTTTGTCTTTTGTTCTGGAATTTTTTATTATTTTCAGTCATGTTGGTGGAATCCACAGATGTAGATCTTGCAGATACAGAGGGGCCACTGTACACACTCTCCATAGAGAATGACAGAAGTTATGCGAGACCTCAAAGACATGATAGCAGGAATTTGCCTTAGGACTACTCAGGAAAGGAATGCATCAGGCACTGTTTTTCAATCTTGTTTGTCCACAGAATTTTTTAAGGTGACTTTCTCCAGGCCAGGGCTCCTCACATTTGGAAAATGCCACATTAACCTTCTAGTTACTTGATCCCCTGCCCGATCCACCTGTGCTTTGCTCCAGCATGATACTAAATGTGGTCCCCGTAGCTTCCAATATTGCTGGTCAGCCAGCAACACGCTCTATCCTCAGTCCATCTTCACTCCTCATGACCGAATCTGTGAACCTATATGTGCGAGTCCTTCAGTTCGGCCATATCAAACTGCACATAACTCTTCAACCAAACTTTAGCTTCACATCTCTGTGGTTCACAGAGGCATTCTTTCTGCATGAAACATAGTTCTCATTCTCCACTTCTATAACTAAACTATAGGCTCTCTGTGTCTCCTACTAAGACTAAAACTTTTGCAGCGCCTTCTCTGATGCACCTGTCCCATTTTGGTGCTGCCTGTACATGCCCCGTGACATCCTGTGCATATCACTAAAGAGCATTTATCACAGAATTCTGTACGTGGTAATTTGCTTGCTTGCTTGTCCCATCAGATTATTATGCTTTCCAAGGACAAATAATGTAGCTCAAGATGCTCACTCATACCTGCACTGATATTCAATCAAGGCCAACAACATATCTTTGAAAAATGGGCTCTACACTCTCTTGCAAATATACACTAAACATATATCAATATGGGGTGGCACAGTAGTCATCACAAACATTAATTTTTGAAGTCAGTCATAATACAATAAGTCATTAATGGGAAGGAATACTTTCCCTGCATAAAATGACCAGAGACTGACTACTGTGTCTGATTTTTATGATATTCCATTGGCTTTCTGGCAGGATAGTGGCCCTTATTTCTTTTCAATTCACTACTCCTTTATTTAAAATTATTAAGACCTTAACCTAAAGAATAAGAAAAGGATATAGAAGACTAAACAATAATAGCCACTCTCTAAATCAGGGCATGAAGGTTTCCATATAAACCTATAAGTAAAAGTTATAACTTTGAATGCATTGATTTTGCAATGTATATTTTAGCTGCTATCAGATCCATTTTCCACATCAACTCTGGTGCTTCTAAAAAATAACCTAGGCCTAAATAAAAATGTTAATACTGCAGAAAAAGTAAGTCTAAGGTGAATGAGACAAAAGCTACAAAATATGAAGGAAAATCTCTCACCTTGGTTGAAACCTCAGCAATCAAATTCTGTTTATTTGGATCCACAAACTCCACAGGCTGACCTTCAAATTCAATCTTCCCAAGCATGGTACCCTATCAAATTAAAAAAATTAGACAGATAAAAGGAGGCAATGAGGTAGGTGCTGACAGGATAATCTCACGGGGACTTTAAACAGCTGCTCCAAGATTTAGATGTCTTTATAAATAGCTATAACTATCATTAGAAGATCTCCATCTTCCCCAACTGGAAAATGAAGTAATTTGCACATACACATTGGGAAATATTCTAGGAAATATAATTAGTTCTTTCAGGGCAGAGGCCATGGGAAAGTGTAGGCAAAGCTGAAAGGCATCAGAATTCAGGTCACCAAGTCACATGCTAGTACACACTAAAGTATTTAGTGCCCCTTTGACTCCATGGTGCATAGCACACAAAGACATTTCACAGGAGATGTGTGCAAAATAATCCACTGGGGAGAGAAAGTGGAAATTTAAAAGAATGAAAACTTACTACACTCTTTTATAACATTAGCTCAGGCTGGGGATATAGTTCAGCTGCACAAGCACCTACCCAACAAGGGCAAGATCCGGAGTTCGGTTCCAGGTACCAAAAAAAAATTAGCTCACAAAAAGGGTGAGATGAAACATCATGAGATTCTAGGATTTTCTTTCTTTCTTTCTTTCTTTCTTTCTTTCTTTCTTTCTTTCTTTTTTTTTTTTTGTCTTTTTTGCCTTTTTGAGACAGGGTCTCACGATCTCACTATGCAGTCTAGGTTGGCCTTGAGCTCGTTTTGTAGCCCAGGCTGGCCTCAAACTCACAATGATCCTCCTGCCTCAGCCTCCTGAGTGTTGGGATTACAGATGTGCATGCCCCAACACGCCTGGCTAGGATTTTCAATAAAAGTATGTACAGCTTTAGACATGCTAATATCCCAGATGTTTCCATGGGTCTGAACTTTAAAGAATGTTCAACACTCCATGAAGTTTTCACAAATGAGTTCATTTTCCTTTTATACTTATTCTTTGCAGAAGTCACTTAGTGAATGAGGGTAGAAAAAGCCAACACACCATGGAGGCATGATGGTCATTTCAGTACAAAGAGTAAAATCTGGGAAATGTAACCAAAACCTCCTTTACTTCCACACTGCATTACTAAATTTCATGATAGCATATACTCAGTTTTTAAAACCAAGTTACATAGTCTCTTGACTATATTTATGATCCTTAATACTGCTATTTGTTTCTCCCCTTTTTCTTAAAACATATTGAATTAAATACAATCTTTTCAACCTATTATTACTACAAGTAAAAGCTATAATAGATACTTTTGCTATGAACTAACATTGTTTATAAACACATAAAACAGGCAGTACTGCTATTTGATCTGTGCTAATCTATTCTGGAAATTTTTTTAGAAGTCAAACTGCCTGTGATAAAAGGAGACTTTATCTAACCTACCGCATCATCCTATCATCCATCGCTATCTTCCTGGTGGTCATAGATAGGTAGCTATACTGTTATGCCCAAAGCCTGCTCTTTCTGCTTACAGAGACCCGGTGTCAATACACAATTGCTTTTGGTATCTTGGGGGGACTGGGTCCAAGACCCTCCTGAAATACGATAATCTGAGGCTGTTTTAGTCCCTTATATAAATCCTCCAGTTTACTTTAAATCACCTCCAGATTACTTATAGTGCTTAAAAAGTAAATTCTGTAAAAATAGCTCTTTCTACTGTATCATTTAGTAATAAAACAAGACTCGAAGCACAATTTTTCCCAAAAATTTTGTTGCTTCTGTCAATGTGGATGCCACTGATACAGAAGACCAATTCTGTGTTCTAACAAGGAATCCACAACAGATTTTACTGAAGAATCTGCTTCACATTTGTACTTTCAAATTTTTATCATAAATTTTTTATGTAATACCATTCCATGAGAAAGCTTGAGCTGCATTTGAAGAACTTAGTTAATATTGGTGAGGGAGTGTTTCTTTCTGATTACGAATATAAAGACATCATTTAGGAAAAAAGTGTTAACTTTTAGCAAGAAGTAAGCAGGTGGCAGTGAGATATTTTCAGAGGAGGGGTCAGGTGTTGCAGCAATCAGGTAAAAAAGCAAAAGGTAAACTTTCCTTTCACCACCTTAGTCACTAAAATAAAGATAATATAATTGAGATAATGCATGCAAGGCTCACTTGGCACACCAATGAAATATAACGCACTAATTTTTGGGGTAATTCCTCCCAGAGAACTAAATCATTAACTGAATCACTGCTGTATACTTTCTGATTTGGATTCTTCAGCAGGCAGATTTTCAGTTTAGGTAAAATTGTCATGCACTTGTCACCTTTTCTACTGGTCTTACTAGTCCTGTCCTGTCCCATGAGCTGAATTATGAATGTCTCCACTTGTCGGTGCAATCAACACATAGTGAGCACTCAATAAACTCCTGCGTGGTGAATTAATCTCAGGTCTACCCAGTTGCAAACATACCAATCAAGTATTCTGTCTTGAGAACTACACTAGAAAGAGTAAAGCAAAGTGAGAGACCCAAGGAGAAGAGGCTGGCAGGATTTGCTTTTACATGCTGATGGGTCCCTTAAGAACTGAGGGCAAAAGTATGTGAAGAAATGTAGACTTGGCTAAAGACGATGATCACACCTTCTCCCGAATTATTTTCGTCAGCATTCTTGTATCCACGCCATAAATTGCAGGAACCTATAAGAAAAAAAAATCATTGTGACAGTGAAATTGGAGGAAATTAGATACAGCATATTGTTTTCAAGTTACAAACTTGGCCTCATCTATCTTCTTGAGCAGTAAATAATTTCCTCACTCCTTCTTTTCTTTGACCCAGGGTGACTGTGTTGTCAGAACACAGTAAATTGCTGCTCCAGTAGGGCACAGGACTCTTACTACCCAGGCCTTTCCTCAAAATAAAAAATGAGATATTCTGAAGATTAATCTGCTGCAACTTTCTTGCTGTTAACCTAGGATGTTAAATAAATAATAGTTTATATGTAAATTGTATTTCTTTTGAAACAATAGAGCATGCATGTATGTACATGCATAGTGTTTGAAAAATGTATAATTTCTTATATCTGCTATATGTACAAAATATATATTTTGAAACAACAGAAGCAGTGAATTTCATAATCAATAATTTATGAATCTCTGCACTGAGTCAAACATTCCTGGCACACAGTAGGCACTCAGTACATTTTTTTTTCTGACGGGCTCTGTCAAGTAGTATTGTTGTATTAACACCTGCCCAACCTCTTGTTAAACCAGGAAGCACTTCCACCAGAAATCAGCAACACAAGATTCAGTTGCCATCTTGAACCCTTTTCTAGTCTCTGTGCCTGTCACCGTGGGAGAAGATTAAAACTCCATTTAAAAAACAAATTAGCAAGCCATGGGTTCAGCTCACATTAAAAAAAAAAAAATTCTTCCAACATAAAGAAGTTATAGAATGAGGTGTCCTGAATAACCCAAAGGAAATATTAAAAAAAAGTTTTCTGAATGATCAGTATGGAAATTAGCTAAGTAATGAAAATAAATCAGATAATGTCTGAGAAGAAAATGGTGATGGTAGAGGACATGATATAGGCGACTTCTCCCTTTTCTATTAAAAAAATGAAACTTTCTAAAGCAGGATTTTTCTTGTTGCTAAAAACAGCACTTAGCCCCACTGAGTAGACACCCATTGGGGAGATAGCCCTTTCTTGTAAACCTGTTCTATCAATCACGGGTCCTGCAGCAGCTTAACTAAAAGCAACTACAGTAACACTGGAGATGAAGCTAAATATAGTTCATTAGTATGTATTAAGGACTACTTCATTAACATTAAGGACTTCCAACTTTCACACAAGGTGAATCCTCTTATTTGATTAGAAGTTAATAACTTAAGTATGGAAAGTGTAATACAAGGTTTTATAATCTTTTTCCTACATCCCATAAATGATATTATCTAAGTCTGAAGTATTGTATGGAATGATTACGTGGCCTGCACAGCCAGTTATTCTGTAGAACCAGCACTAGAAACCGTGAAGCAAGCTGCATAACTCTTTCCTGGATACAAGGGCAGGGAGGATTTAGGTTGCTCAAGAGAATAGAAAACTAAAATGTTCCCTACCCCCATTACCAAATGAGAAATACAGCCAAGCATGTATGAGTGCCACCTTGTGGATAAATTGAATATATGCGGCTCTCTGTGTTTAAAGGAGGAGACTGGATAGTTAGGCCTATTATAGCAAAAGAAAAAAAGGAAAGGAAAGGAAAGGAAAGGAAAGGAAAGGAAAGGAAAGGAAAGGAAAGGAAAGGAAAGGAAAGGAAAGGAAAGGAAAGGAAAGGAAAGGAAAGG
>NW_004955457.1:4941417-4962883 GCF_000276665.1 Chinchilla lanigera
AAGAAAGAAAGAAAGAAAGAAAGAAAGAAAGAAAGAAAGAAAGAAAGAAAGAAAGAAAGAAAAGATCCCAAACTTCCAAACTTCCCCAACTTTCTCATCTGTTCCACCCTATTGAATCTCCACATACCTTTCCAAATTGGCACAGACCCAGCAAGTGTCCCTAGGTGCCTGGGTGCCCTACCATCGTCCTCACCTTTTCCTCCTTCAGCCACTGCCCTAAGCTCTTGGTAGCCAGCCAGTGGTTGTAGTCCTTGCTGTAGTTCAGCACCAGCAAACCTGCAACCTGGAAAGGCAGGCAGTCGTTCAGCGGTCATATACTGCTGTCCCTCTGCTGTGACTCACTTTGAAAGTCAGTTTGCATTTACAAGAAATACTTTTTTGTATCTGCTGATATGAGACATAAAATTTTAGAAATAGGAAAAACAAAAGGTTACCCAGACTTTTATTTTTAAATATATAATTGTTTCTTTTATCTGTGCGGGAGGAGGTTACCTGGATTGTTGAATGCTGAGACTAAGCCAGTCTTTCTTCTTGGCACTCTGCACTTTTCCCCTATTTCATCTATCAATAATTGGACTCAGACTTATTTAATAAAAATAAAGGATAAAATAATTTTCTTTATGTAAACACAAAGTAAACTGAGACATTTGGGGGGAAATTGTGAGAAATACCAAGAGTTAACTAAATGATGGCCCAAGTCACCCCAAAATACAGTGGTGAAAAATGGTCAATTTGGCGTATAAAGTTTTGAATTGTTCACACGGTTCCTGTTACCAAAATATTACCCAAATTCCTTTGACTGGGAAATCTTCATGTATCTACTTTTATACTGGCCTATGAACGATCTCTTATTTATTCTCTAAAATTGACGATATTTGAAAGTGAACAACGGATGGAGAGTTAAGTATTGTAAAATATGATTCTTTATCAGTTCTTATTGCTTAGCTACTGTTTGGACTTTTAATAACATTTTTCCAAACTAAGTTAAGATTAAAGCATTAAAATCTAAACTATCTTGAGAAATGAAACTCAAAATAATCTCAAATTAAAGATTATTCTCATATACTTAGAAATAAAGTTGAGTATAGGAATTCTTACAAATTAGTCATTTATACCCCCTTCAAATTGAGACTGCTTAAATAATCATCCTTGGTACTACCTTAATTCCATCAGACTCCAAATATTTGCTAAGTCCAAGTTCATCCTGTGCGGAAGTGTCCGGCACTCCACCATTCCCAATAATAGGGTTGGCCATTGTGAGAATCTGTCCTTTGTAGGCAGGGTCAGTGAGAGCTTCCGGGTACCTGGGTGAGCATGCCAAAAATAAACACCAACAGAAAAGTGTATTCAGCTACAAAACTAAAATCTACATACAAACTCTGAATCTCTGAATTCTTAAAAATTAAAGAAGAGGAGATGAAAGTCCCATAAGCCTGTTTCTGGATTTCACCAAAGCTAGGTAATTTTTATGTCAACATATCAAAATTTATCATGCTACAACTAACACCAAAAGAACACTGATTCTCACGTACTAAAGCATAATCTTACATAATTTTAATTCCTTTGTTGTTTTAGAAATGCTTCAATTCTTTTAAAATTCTTTTATACCACTTTAATTTTTAAAAACATTGCTCCCTTATTTAAATTCTACCCTATTTACAGATTGTGAAGATTCCCATTGACTGCTAGATACCAGTGAAGCTTAACTTGTATTTGCTGTTGAGAGCAGTCAGTTTCACCAAGATATTAACTAAAAATCAAAAAGTATTTTTCAATATCTTTTTAAGGTACTGATGACTATCCTGACTATATCAGTGATAGTTGGAGGGGTATATATTTATCAAAACTCAGTAAACATTTAAAAAGAAATGAGTTCACTTATGAAAGAATAAACAAAGTTTTTAAACATTTTAATCTTAGAAAAAAGTACAGTATACAAATGTGGGAGTTATCTACAATTTATTAATATATCAGTTTCATAAAACTTGACCTGAAGTATCTATAGCCTCTAAATTAATAGATTTGAAACAGTTCGTCTAGTATTGATAAGTAATTAGGGAAGAATGCAGAAAGAATACATTTTAAAGTTGAAGAAGCCATATCTGTATCTATTCCACACACTTGGGAACATTACAACTGTTTTTTTTTCTTCCTTCTTATATTCTGTGTTCCTGTAGATTGAGTTAAACCAAGTATTTCTTGTAGATTACTACTGAAAGTGAATTTAGGTGTTGAAGGGGACAGAATCGACAACCTCAAAACCAATAAAATTCAGCTCAGGCAGTAGTCAACATAAATTCTTCAAACCCATCCAGAACCAGTTCCTACCAGAACTAACTTTGTCAACAGAGCACTTAGTCTTTCAGCTCTGCAATCCCTAGGGCGACTCCAATGATGTGGTATTTATCCACAGCCTCCACCCGCTAATTTCTCAAATGCCTCTCACCTGTCAGGAACTAATAATTTCTAACTGAGGCTTACACACAATATAAATGCATTCCTTGAAGATGAAAAACAAAATAACCTCCTTAATGATCAAGCATTTACTAAGTGAGCCGTGTGACGGACGAAAGCTGCATTTCTCAATGGAAAACAGTCTGTGGAATAATTTTATAAATAAATGTCTTCTTCTACATCAAACAAAAACGTTAATTTTTAAGTTTTCTTGCTTTTCTTCTTTATTCCCATAAAAGAACTGACCGTTTCCTTTAAACCTGTGCTTACAGCACCCTTCAGTAAATGAATAAATGCAGCCTCTCCCACAGAACTGCAATGTAAGAAGCAAATTAATCCATCAGGTCCTGTTTGACTTTTGTGATGTGACAAGATTTATTACCCGTAATCTATCATTGATAAGAAAACTCTAGTGCCCTCCATCATTCTGATCTATATTAAACAGTTGTTTGTTGGCAGGTATATTAACACAGCTAGTAATTAGTGCTGTCGAAAAGCTTAAATAATGGCTTAGTGAGGCAAAACTTTACACACAGGTTTCATACACTGTAATTTAATGTTCTCACTAGTGAAACTGGTTTAAAAACTATCTAATACTCTTCATTTCACACAGACAGGCAAGAGTTTTGGAAAGAATATGCATTAATAACATAATGACAGCTGGATCAATCAATATCTTCTAGTTAACCCAATACCCTCTTGCCTTCACAAGGCTAACTTGAATTTCCCTAACAAATTCATAAAATATATCAAGGTTGTTTTATGGAATCTCTAACATAAACCCTTTGAAAAAAAATCTAGTCACTTCTGTAGATTCATTGTTTTAAATCCTCAGCTGTGAACTACTGTCTAATCCAGCCTCCTTAAATTTCAAATAAAAAAACCAAAACTCAGAAACATTAATTGATGTTCTCAGTATCACATCACCAGTTATCATTAGAATCTAGACCAGACTAGGCATAGTGGCGCACATGTACAACCCTTGCTGGCTGAGGCAGCGTTGTGCATTTGAGGTCAGTTTAGGCAACTTAGCAAGACCTTGTCTCAAAATAAAAAATAACAAGGGCCGATGATGTAACTCAGCAGAGTTCTTGCTCAGCATGCATGGGGCCCTGGATTTAAAAAGTGAAAGCCAAAAACTGAGACCAGAACTTCAGCTTCTTGGCTCCCAGATGAATACAAACATTTCTGGACTAGCCAGAAATTTCAGGACTAGCCCAGTGATTTTTGTAGCTACCCTTATCTTCCTTACCATAACTCAATAGATCTTAAGTGCTAAGCTCAGTCATGATCAATAATTATTAAAAATACTAGGTCTATGTGCTTACCCTCACATTGATTATTTTTAAGGCAGTAAGTACATCTGCTGGTTCATCTTTCTTGAGTACAAAATTATATGAAACATTGAAAGACTTACTTATCTCCTTATTGAATTATAATATTTCATATTGCATGTACAAAACTGTTTCTTAACTTTAATAATGGAATGGCAGTGGCACGTGCTATCCGTTCTTTTCCCTGTTCCGCTGTTCAGATCCGTATCCCCTAAGAGGCAGATAGTAATCTCATTTATCCTGTGTCTTCACAGCATAAGTTTCTAGAATGAATTTCATTCTTTTCTTCCCAGGGACCCAGTGGAGCACCCATGTCCTCATTATTTGCATTAGCAGGACACTCAGGTCAAAACCTCTGATCAGGGAGGGCTGCAGTCTGTTGTGCACAAGGCACAGGGGAGTAAGTGGTCTGATGATACTGTGATTCTGTGTCCCCTCCGGGAGTAACATCAGCCAGATATCCCTCTACAGAGTGAAAGAATAAAGCCTCGCAAGAGATGCATTACTCACCCTCCCAGGCCAGTATTAAAAACCACTTCACCAGCAACTGAGGATGGATGGCCAAAGGAGTAGCCTTTCATCTTCGTTCCATCTTCAAGGACAATGTGTGCTGTCTGTGCCCAAAAAATCAGTTGTATGAACCTTAGTAGAATACAAACTACAACACGCACACACACACACACACACACACACACACACACACACGTTTCAAAGGTAAAATATAAAGCATATTAAAGAAATGCACAGTATATTTAATGAAACCATATTTCCCAGATTTGGGATTGTTCTTTTGCTTCTTGTCACTTTTCTTCCAAGATATGGCTCTTGTCACCTGGCAGATTTTTGTTTTGCTTGAAAGAGGAACCGAAGCATGTCAATACATTGCCTATTTTAAAACTACTTGTAGAGTTGTTGACAAGCCAGAAAGGCTTCAGTTTAGCTGAAATGCTATGGCCTATCTTTCCCTCCTTAGTATTCCCTAGCTTCACTCCAGTATAGCTTTAAGGGAAGTTCGTGAGCTTGCAAAAGCATTGTGAATTGTACCATGTAGCACACAGCTCACCCTCACTCCAATGTTTAGAGGTGGAAGAAATCTTCAAGATTATCTATCACACAGTGCTCCACATAGCTCTTATATTTGATGGAGTTGTCCAGGGGCTGCCCTCTTCACACCAGCATTATGGTTGTGAAGAAGCTGGAGTTTTTTCATTTTTAGTATTGATACAAAAGCAAGCACTATGGAACACTCTACAAGCATATCATTATTTTGCTTTTCATTAGAGTTAATTACATCCATGTCTGGTTCCCTCTTTAGACTACGGGCATTCTGAATTTGATTGCTTTGCCATGTTAATCTTTGAATCAGACTCTATAAAATTCTTGCCTAAGAAAAGGGACAATTAGAGAAACATCTAGAAAGCAGATTTTATCCCCTCCTCATAAATACTCTAAACTCTCCCAGTGAAATAATTTAAATCTAACTCCCAATTGCCATAAATCCAGGGGAGAGAAAAATGTCTTAAACCACACCTGGGAGGCAAGATCTAGACTTCAGAAGACAGTCTCTAGGACAAACTAATTTAAGCCTTGTTTTTAAAAAAACAATCTATGAAGAAAACCATCTCTGTAATAACTGAGGAAATCTTAATAATTTATGCTTGATTATATTAAATAAAAACTTTTGGGATTCATGATAATACTGTACTTTGATTTGTAAGAGTCCATGTCTTTATAAAACTTACATATTAGAATATTAAAGCATCAAATGAATTGATACCTGAGATTTACTTCCAACAGCCTGGAGTTAAGGAGATGGGTACAAATATACTTTTCTAATATTCTTTTTATTCTTTTTATACTTTTAAAAAATAAATTTTTGTTTTAATAACTAAAAAATTTAAAAAATAAAATTATATCAAATTATACTGATTATTAAAAAAAGTTTGACCATGAGTTGAGCTTAGCTTTCTTTTAAATCGGAAGTCTAACATGTGAATTTCAAGTTTGTACTTCTGAGAAAAACTGAAACAAGTTCTGTACTGCACATCTTATACACGCTTGTGTGCGAGAGCATGAGTGTGTATGTGTGTGTGTGTGTGTGTGTGTGTGTGTGTTCATGAGCAGGGTTTACCAAAAAATTGTTGTTCTTTACTGGGCAGCAATCCAATTACCTTCAAACTAAAGTTTTATCTATAGCCTTGGAGCAGGTGCTTGAAATTGCAAGCTTGACACTATCTTTCAGTAGTTGTGGTTTGTTTTCACAGTCACTACGTTTAAAAAAAAGATTTTGGAATTACTCAGCACAAAGGAAAGCACAATAATTAATTTAATTTGAGAGGGGACAAGACTTCTCGGGCATAGATTGGCTTATCACACATGTCTGAATCCTGCTTCTGTGCCTAGGAAATCAACTTTGTATGTCACTTTTAATAACGTTTTTCTTCTTCTATATTTTGCTTCAATTTGTCAATTTTTTGTCTAATTATAATTCGAGATAGAGGTTAGTCATTTTAGGGTGTAAGTGATAGTGTTTGATGAATTTCTGAAGATTATTGTAAGCTATTCTGTGAAGATGATTCTCAATAGGGATGTGTTTATTGGAAAAACCCTCCAAATAACTCTGACATGTATCACTAGGTGAAACCTTTGCTCCAAGTACTGAAAATTCACTCAAAAAATGTTTTCTACTGGAAACATGATATTCTGCTCTTCTGGAATTCTTGTGTAACTGAAATGCTTTCATTTTATGAAAGCAAAAACATTTTCTTAAATAATATGTAACTTTCATGGAATCAAAAAAATATATACTTGGCAAAACAGGTGTAAATTGCAAAATTCAAATATTGTCTATGTGACAGTTTATCTGCTCTCCCCTGATCCATGACTATCTAAAATATCATCTTTGTTTATATTTTCTTTTTGCTTTCCTCTATTCTTTTCTCATCTAAGAATTTCAAATTATCGGATCTTTGGGTTAGTCCTTATTTAAATATTTTAAAGAAAGGTAAAATTACCATAAGCAAATCCAGCTCTTGCTAGCCTGTTCCTAAAATTCTATTTGGTATTTTTTTTTTCTCCTTGGGACTAGTTTTCTACTTTGCTTTCCTTTTTCTAAAGATATATTTGAGGAGACATTTACTGCTGCCTGGAACAGTCCCTGAGATTGTGCTCAATATGTCTTTTGCTCCTTTAATTATATTTTTTGTTCTTTTTGGCAGTTTTTATAGATCTTCCAATTCTCTTTTCCACTACACATTATATTGTTACAAGGCTGCTGTTTATTGCCTACAGTACCCTTTATATTCTTCTTAACTACTCTGGTCTCCAATGAGTTTAAAATGATGAGTACCAATTGACTTATCTATGAATTGATAGAGGCCCTCTGAACAAAGAGACATTATTTAGAATCCCCTTTCCTAGCTAACAGTTCCCCAAATGCTATTTCATCCCAATGAGTCCAAAAGAAATCACATTATTACCACCATAAGATATTTTAGTATACCCTCAATCCTAGTAGACAAAAGTGCACGGCCTAGGAATTAGATTGTAATATTAACTTATAATGTAAGTGCCTACCGTGAGAGCTCTTTGGTATTCTGAAAGCTGTAAGTGAAAAGGAAACCATAATAAAAGGAAATATGTTTACACTTGTAGCATGACAGAAACAGTAACCAAATGATTATATAAATAGTTCGACAAAACAAAGAGATTTATCATGACATGGCTCCTATGTGTCTACATTGCTCATATGACAATGTAGATACTCAAGTCACAAATATCACTGAGTTCCTACCGTGTGCTAAGAACCTTGCTAGGCTCTGGTGATAAATGAACACGTTTCCCCACTGTCCTCGTTTCCTAAAAGAACTATGTATGAACAGGGCTTATGTATGAAACCTGGAAAGGAATATCACCCAAGCATCACCAAAACACCTGGCAATACAAAGACAAATAAAATATCACCCTTCCCTTTGGGGATTTCATCTTTTCTTTTCCATTGGTGCTTAAAATGGTAAAAAATAAAATTTTTGATAAAAAGACTTCTTGTCAAATTTCAAATTTAAAGATTCTTTCAAGTCTTTGCTCAAACGCCACTTTCTTGGCAAGGTCTACTTTGACAACCTCTATTTAGAATTATAATGTGCTCAGAACGCCTGTGGCCTCCTTTGGTTTGCTTTTCCTCATAGTGTAGTAGTTTATTTCCACTACTATGAGGAGAGCAGCCTAACAATAGGGTCAGATAAAAAAACTAATTCAAGTAGCTGGTTAAGCTTAGAAATGTAAGAGAAACAGTAAGAATGAAGGATACAAGGTTAGGGTAACAACAGAAAGCTATGGACTCTTCTTTCCCAGAGGAAGACTCCTATCCAGCATACATTAAATTAGTTACCAGCTCTAACAGTTCCTCCCTACCTTTGGACCCCATTTCAACTGGACTTTGAACCTCCCCTACACCTCAGACCTTGAGAAATGTTAGAAAAGCAGTAGATGGTAGAAACGCGAGTCTCTTTTGAACGCTTAAGCTTCTTTCCTTTGGAACAAGCCCCTTTCTGCACTTTGCCTGTTCGTGTAAGAGCAGGGCAGGGTCCACAGTCTGAATTTCTGTTCAGAATACCTTCATGAGACACATATATCACAAGCTATTTCTTACCATTTCCAATAAAGCTCCTTTAACCTCCTCCTTTTGGCCACAAGCTCAGTTTGTGCAGCATTAACAGTTTCGATCACTGCTTCCTGACACAGCATCCAGTGCCTTACTTATTACCTGTTTTATTTCACTAGAAAGTGAATTTCATGTGGGCAGAGTAGTCACCCTGTTTCATTCACTAATGTGCCTCCAGCTTAAATCAGTGCCTGGGACATAATAAGTAATTAATAAGCTTTGTTCACATTTTAGTGAAACTATATTGTTATTTAACCTGTTTTTGAAGAGTGCTTCTAAATGACTTCAAAATTTAGCCAGAAAAGAAAACTTAGAAAAAAGAAAAGAGAAACACAAGCTTTTCTACCTTATATTCCTCCTCCCCATTACTTCTTTTAACATTAGGAGTCTATTTTTTGTATTATACTTGATGGAAGTTATAGTTCTAACAACATTTCTAATTATTAATTCATTTTTCTCATGTTTAGTTGAACTGTTCTGTAAACTGTAAATACCTAACTCAACATTTTTCTAGTAGTAAACAGCACTCCAAGTATTTCACACCTGAAGATATTAAGTTCCTCAGGATTGCTGACTCTCTCTCCCTTTGTCATCTTTGCCTAACATATCTTGGAAGGAACAATTTTCAAATCACACCTGAGAGTACAAGCTGGATAATAAACTACTTAAATAATATTCCAATTAAAATAGTTTCACCTCAGCACACAGCATTTAATAATTAATAATAATGACTACAACAACTAATAAGTAGTGAGCCATTTGCTCTAGAATTACTGCCACGTTGCATAAAATGTGTCATCACCAGAGGGAAAAGCCCTATCACCATTTACTATTGCCTCCTAACTGTCCCACCCGCTATCAACCTCTCCTTGCTCCCATCCATCCTATGCAGTGCAGTTAAGGCTTTGTTAAACATTTATTGAATAACAGTAGTGGTCAGATTCCTCAAATTTTAGTTCCTTTGTTATTGCCCATTCTTTATATATAATACCTTAGATTCTAACACTCTGTGTCAGACCTTTGTGCATAAATGTTTCCTTGTGACCAGTTTATATCCCACTTAGGCTCTCTAGTGCTCCTGCGATGACCTAAGGATCACTCAAGTCAGAATAAGGACTCACTGTCTTATACTCACATTGCGTTCACTATGTATCTGCTATGTGTTGCTGTGCCTTTTAACTGTTTGAGTTATTTTTTAATCTACCAGATTGATACTTCTGGAATGGACAACTGGAAGCCAAATGCAACACTTCACCTCCACAGAAGCAGCCAGCTGTGGCTCACATAATGCTCTCATCACTATAGACTTGTAGTATGTCTACTACATAGTACATACGTAGTATGTCTAGTAGCACTTGTAGCATGTCTATGTGGTTCATACAGTACAGTCCTCACTACAGATCCAGTCAATGTGTAAAGCTAGGGGGTATTATGTGATATTCAGGTGGTGAAATGCTGACAATCGTGGTTCAAAATAATTATTTGATGCTCACTGGTCTCTGGTTACTTTTACTACTTTTCACCTTCTCTTAAAAGTAAAAGCAGACATTCTCCATAGACATAATCCATGCTAAAGGAAAAAGGAAAGAAATGACCATTTGAGGATGGGGGTGACTATTGTCCAGCAAGTACCCTCGCTTTCCACACCAACCAGGCCTCCTACAGGAAATGTCTTCGAAAGATTCTAGACAATGATTTCTAAATTTCATTTACTTTTTCAAAAAATTGTTTCTTGATCTTTTCTACTTCCTGTCCTCTCCCTTCTTCCCCGTTCCCTCTATCCATGGGTCTCCTTCCCAGTTCCGCATAGTCTATCTCCCTATCTCCTATTGTCTATCTTTGAGTTTGCTCTTTAAATTATTAGTACTTTGGGTTTCTCATGTAAGAGAAACAATTCATATTTAACTTTCTATGCCTGATTTCTTTTACTGGGCATTATGGTCTCAAAATAACTCAGATTTATTCTTCTTTGTCAAAATTTACTGTATATCAGCAGTAAATTTGTTTTAATTCACTGATGTGGTCCCATTAGTGCAATCTTACATTTCTATACCAAATTTGCAAATATTTTACAGCTCATAATTATTCCATTTTTCTCACCCACCCCCAAAATCTAAGGTTGTTGTATTTCTATTATTACTGTTGTTGAGGTTGCTGTTACAGTGCTAGTATGTCCTTGGCATTCAATAAGTATGTGTACAGTTAAATGTTAGAATGGTAATTGTACACTACATATACTTCAGAATTTCCCTAGTGTGAAATCCGTATATTAAGGCACTTCCTTTTAAAAAAAAATAGAATAATACTTATATTAACATTGACCTAAGAACAGACATTTCTCAGGCATATTTTACAGAAGTGAAATGGTCTCTCACTGTGCTACTTCTGCCCTTTAGTTTAATGAAAAACTGTTAAGACAAGCTAAATTTCACATATCTCTGTTGATGAGTGTCTATATGCAGTTGAACAAATTGAATACTTAAATTGCAATAATAAATTTCTACTCTTCTAGGAAAGGATCTTATTTCAAATAAAATTATGAAGCTATATTGGAAAAATAGGATTTGAGACACATTGTGTCACTGAGAGTTCCACTCCAATCTTCTCTCTGAGACATGTTCCCTAATAATAGTTAACAGGAATGAGCAGGGCACTGTCTCTAAAGTTGTTAATGGATTTTTTCATCTAAGCAACAGTGAGTAGGTAACATAAAGATCTCTATTTTATGCTTGAACTAACTGAGCCTTTGGGAAGCAAAGATCAATCCACTAGTAACTGGAGGTGCAGTGACTTCTGAACCGAATCTGATTTATTACCCCTTCTTTCTTTTCTAAGTTTATTTTTCAGTGGAGATAAAAAGCAATTCAATCATGAATTCTAACTTAGCTATAAGAATTTTTAATTCAAAATTGCCATGGATAAGCCATGAGATCCAGGTCAACCAAGAGTTACCTATCTATAAATCTGTATATTGTCGGAGTGAAATGTCAAGTCATTAACTATATCCTATAATCTGAGCAGAACCTGCAGGCTTTGAGAACTATGCACACTGATGCTAAGCCCCAAATTCTCAAGTTCTCAAGAGTGTTGAGGGCCCAGAGTTGAAGTAGACAAGGAGACCATCCTCTCAGCTTCTCCCTCTGGGGCTGCTTTACCCTGAGAAATGTGGTCCATGGATATCTCCTGCTGTCAGTCCCTTTGGGGTCTCTGTCACAGATATCCCCCCACACGGAGGCTGAGCCATCCAGAAGTATAGAAGCACACTCAAGATGGCCGAGAGTTTCTTCTTAAGTTGATTCAGACTTTGTCATGCCAACACCACAATTTATTTTCCGCCTAAGCCTGAAGCCCTGAAGCTTCCATTCACAGAAGTTAATGTGTAATCAACGGGGGACTCTGACACCATCTCAGCCTCTGCTTCCTCACTCGTGATGGCACTTCAGCCACATGGCCCATCAAGACTAATGGTACTCACAAGTGGGTCAACACTCAAGAGCGGAGGCTGCATGTGGGCGTTCACTTTATTTGGCCCACTAAGCACAGGTGTCTTATATAACTGCCTAAAATCCATTCCCACACACCCACCCAGAAGAGGGGAAGGGTTTTATACTTTTCAAAACTCCCGTGATTGACCTTGAGCCAGTGTTTAAAGTGTATCTGCAATAAATAATGCTCACACCTCTTCAAAATTATATTTGCCTTTCCCACTTTGGTTATTATGTTTGCAAAACATGCAAACAAGCCCCCCACTGAAAGAAGGTCAAAGACTACAACCGATATGGTTTATCAAAGAAAATGCATGAAGGTTAGTTTGCACTCACAGTTTGATTTCTTTTACCCTATATTGTAGATATTGTGACTGTGAGTACCCGGTAAGTTATAGAATAAGTACTCAAAAATTGTGTTTTGTGTTCCTTGGTATTTTGTATGAATTTAAATATTAAAGATTGAAATTAAAAATCTCCTTACCCTAGTAATATTAGGTGGTAACTTCTGGTTGCAAATTTTTTAAATAAATATTCATAAGATCATCATTTTCCAACACATGATATTGAAGTGGACTAAAACTTAATTTTTCTATGTATCTGTAATGACTCCGTTTCTAATCGCATACTTTATAATTTGGTTTAGTAACCCATTCTCTAAATTAAACTGAGTTACATAGCTATCTATTTAATTGCCACTCATATTACTTTTAAAATAAGCATTCTAAATTGACCTTCGTCTTGTGTTTTCTAATATGTGTAAGACCTGGGGACTCTTGCATATATTGTAATTTTTACTAAAACATATTTGTGAGAAGGGTTTGCATAAAACTAGAAATTCTAATAAATTCTCAACAGTTGAGGGGTTTTGTTTGTTTATCTGCCTTGGGTGTGGATATTGTTGTTCTCTTTTACCATATCATAAAATACTGTTTATTTATTTGTGTGTTTACTTGCAATGCTGGGAATTGAACCCAAGGCCTCCTGCATGCTAGGCAAGTACTCTACTACTGAGCTACACCCCTAACCCTATTTACTTTGAGATGGGTTCTCACTAAATATCCCACAGTACCCTTAATGTTTTCATCCTCCTTCCTCAACCTCCCAAGTAGCGGGTGTTACTTATATGCACTTCTGCTCCCAAGAAAACATTTCATTTTTCATAACATTATAAAATGTGATCATGCAAAGAGACCTATCACATCTAAAACATCTCATCTCTTTCAGGCTCCTGATTTTTTTCTCAAAGTTAAAATTCATTTTCAAAATTGTATTTATGGGTTTATTTTCATTTTCTAGAAGAGGAATTATTAGCTTTATGGGACCACAAATAAATGACCTGAGTTTGGTACTTTAGTAATCTCACTTTGAGATGACATTTAAGGGATAAAAATTTCAAAGAGTTTTCCAGGATAAAAACATGGCAAGAACGATTAATGGGAGTCACACAATTAAATTCCCCTTTGAATTTCCTTTCAAAAGCTTTTGAAAATGTGTCCCTGGTGCTGTTCTAAAGTGATTTGGAGAGCTTAGCCTTAGGAAGTAAAGTTAAATTTTAAACATATGTCAAAATTAACCTGTAAAAATTTTGCAACAGCCTAATGGCTCTCTCTCTCTGCATTCAGTATTACATTATTAGAAATCATCTAACATTTGTGCATTTGTTGACCTTTATCCTAATACCATTGTGAACTGACATTGAGGATATTGATCATTTACTTTGAACTAATTTCTAGTTTCTGTTAATTTTTTATTCTAGGACACTGGAAATAAGTCAAAATGTAACATTTCTTAGTCTAAAATAGCATTACACTTTTGCATATGTGGAATTTACAGGAGCATATGAGCAAGAACCAAATTGAAAACTGAAAATCAGTATATTTTATTACAAACACATGATAATATTTTGGTGGAAGTGGAAGAAACAATGTCAACTATAAACAACATTGCCTTAAACTGTCCTGTATATAATTTCCAAGAGCCATATAAAGCAAGAATCATTATTATTTGATTTAGATAACCTTTTACAATAATCCAGCAAAAAGGAAAGAAAACAATCAAATTATAGGATACTGAGGCAAAATTCAGTATATGAGTAGGATTTTGAGTAGATAATGAAATCAGAGCAGAGGAAGGATTTAGAACATTCTAAAGCCGGTTTAACCAAGAAGTATGGTTGTGGTTCAATTAACATAAGGACACATGACAGATACACATGAGTATCTGTCATGTGTCCTTATGTGAATTGAGTCACTTACCTACCTGCGAAATAGAAACACAAGCTAAGTTTCTTCCCTGGTTACCAGAATTCACCAATAAAAGTGTTCTGGATGCAATGCCTTAAGCGAAGTCATCAATAAATGTCATAAAACATTTGCATATGAAGCATGAATAGAGGAAAGCTAGTAGTGGAAATGAAAATGGTTTACTCTGGGAATATGACTGTACTGCCGTTGAGTCATTTATCTATGTAAGTTATTTGCATATCAGAAAACTACAGGCCCCATGTGCTTATTTCCATTTTCACCAAGCCCTACAGCTATATAACATATTTGATTTCTAGCTTACCTGATCTTTCTTAGCTATTAGTTTACCTCAGTTCTCAGCCTCTTAATAAATGAACTAAACTTTGAGAAGTGGGAAGCCTTAAGCCAAGCTTTACCTCAGGTAACTACAGTATAGATAAGATGGTAAAAACATAATCACAAAGTGTTCATTTTTGGTAAACAAAATCTTATTTTTCATTCTTAAATTACACTACCAAAATATGAATATTTATAATTCAGAACTATGGCACATTTGCTACATCTTTAAGATATTTAATGAGATTTCTCTGTAATTATGAGTACCTAACAATTCAGGAGTTCCAAGTACTGCAACCACGGTAATCAGTGAAGCCTTACAAAATCTGAAGTCATATGCCTTTAGTTAAATATAAACCAGTGCAGGAGAAGCGAGGTCACAATGTTATTTTACTTGAATAGTTTTATATTCTGGATATTTATAAACAAAAGAGACAGGTTGATGAGTAGTCTTATTCTGTTATATTTCTCATTTTAAATAAAATACAGTATTTATAAAAATTCCATTACAAATCTATTCATGAAGTGCAGATTTTTTAACAAGCACTTACTAAGTATATGCTATGGGGCATATTGCTCGGAATCTGGGGAACAATCTTCAATACTGCACCTACCTTTTACCATAGGGTAATAAATTAGTATAGTCCAATGTTTAGTTCTATATTAGAGAAGAAACTTTTTCAATAAAACTCTCTAATGATGTAGTAACCCTGTAGACTTGTTTATGACAACTTCACATTAGCCAATAACCTCCTTACAAAATTTTAAACATCGGTGTATGGCATTTAATAGGTTTTAAAAAAGAAAAGAGCATAGCCTTGAAAATGTGGTCATGAATTGAGCTCATTTAGATCACACTGAAAAAAAAAATTTCAAGTGTAAGCTGGAGCTCACAAGAATGAGAAGTTTAACACCAAGCCCATGCAGTCTTCCTCAGGGCTTCATCTTTCTAAAGATCTCAAGAAATATGAGTTACAACGTAAACCTAGAAGTAAATTCCAGTATAACCACAGTGTAGGGGATATTGACAACTTTTTCCTGCATGTCTCAACCTTCAGAATAAGTCAGAAATATACAGAAAGTCTAAAGGTTAGGAAACAGCAAAGTAATCGCCATTATTTTCATAGAAGACCTAATTTCAGTTATAAACCATGAAGAATTCTCCCCAAGCATGAACAAATTGGAACTCAAGGAGGGGAGCAAAGGAAACAGGGGTCAAGGCTACATCTTTGAGCCAATTCTTAGCTTTTGATCCAGGCTAGGACTAGGGTAAGGCAAGTGAGATAGGGTGTAATACTCAGAAGGCACCCAACAGACAGCTCCCTTAGCTGTTACACCCTTGTGTCTCATAGACCTCAGTGTAAGCCAATAGGGCTATAGCAATTTCAAATCTTTTGGGTCAAGAAATCCAATATGTCAAGAAAATGTTGCTGACCAAAGAAATAGGTCTGTACATTAGAAAGATATAAAAGGTGGAGAGCATGCATGAACATGTTCAAAAGAGAAGCTACCTCTTCACTGGAAAATTACTTGCACACCAAAGATATGCAATGTTGTCCACCAACCAAACTCATTGTGCAATAGTTCACTTGGGACTGAAACATAATTTACCTTTGAAAAAACTGGATTACCTCAGATGAAATTCAGCCCTAAAATGTATCCATAGGCAATAAAAGTCTATTACAATAGTTATTCTGAAAAGTATGTGATAACCTTACTACTATACCTAGCCCTACCTCTGATGTGTGCAAAGAGGCTCCAATATAATAACAAATCTTATTTCCCACGAATAACTTTTACAGCTGCTACAATATAACTAAATGATTCTAATTGCAGGAGGTTTTGCAGTTGCCAATTTCTAATCAAATAACAATAGCTCCTCCAGATTGACTTAAGTAGAAATTTCTATGATGGAATCAGAATATAAAATCTTGCAAAGTGAAACCCCTTGAATGGGGTATAATGATTCCTATGGCTCATTTGTATCTGAAGTACCAGAGAGGACACTTGGGCTGTTAGGTGCTGGGCTTAATTATAACACAACTCACCATTTCTAAAAGCAAGTGGATTAATGTTACAAGCAGTACTTATTGAACGCTTTTCTATTCTTGGGGAACTTAACCTTTTCAATTTAATACATTTGATTTCCAAATTCATTTGAAAGTAAAAATAAAACTGTTTGGTCTTGGTGACTTTCCCAAGTTTGTGGACCCAGAATTTTTAAAAAGTTTCTTGTGCATTTCTTATAAACTTGTTTTACTTATCTCATTCCTATATATTCCCATGATACAGTTTCTATATTTTTTGGACAATTAAATAATTAATTAAATAGGATATTCTGGTATATATTCTGCCTCTAGAATCAAATTTTCCATAATGAAAAAAAGACATTTGCTTTATGACCCTTCGGTCTGATTCATTATAAGAAATACCTTCTTAGAGATAAGTTTGCTACTAAAGCAAAGGTGGAAGGCTCATTTGTAATTCTGTAAGAATTCTTACCATATGTCATTGTAATAATTTGTAGTACAATGAAAACATTAGGATGCTTATCTAACACCCCCACACACACTAAGTCCTTTTACGGAATGGATAAAACATATTTGTGAAATATCTTTTTGCTTTGAAGTGTCTCATAGGTTTTCAATCACTGATTTTGCATGATGACCACACAATCTTCTGAATAAATCAAGATCTGTTTCCACAGTACAGGTAACAAAATTTAGGCTCAGAAAATGTGTGAATTACCAAGGTCAGGAAACGTGTAACAGAGGTTAGAATCCAGACCTTTGATTCCCCGCTATACTGTTACAACTGGCTGAATGCAATAATGAGCATTGAACACTTTCAATATTAATAGAAAAGAGATTATAGCCTCTAAAACTTTTATGTTTTATGGTTGTTGATCACTTATACCCTTGACACCAGCTATCTTTAAAATATAGAACACCTTGAAATTCTTCCCCTTCGCTCCAAGTGAATTACACAACTGTGTCTCTTGGCAAGGCACACTCTATAAATATTAGCCAGGAGCAAATATGCAAGGAAGCACCACTGAAAAATACAAGTACATCACTGCTGTCGTCAAATCCACCCTCTCTCTCTCTGTCAGCAAGGGAAGAGGGAAAGTGACCTCTAAAGACACTGAAAAGACAACTGAACTTACAGGGCAATGCTAACAGGTCTGAGCATGGAGTGCCTTTCACAATCCATTTATCACCTATGACTAGCGAAAATGCGGCTAACCTGTAGTGACTGTTCTCACTGCCCTTCACCGACCATATCATAAGTACATCCTAATGATTCTAACTATGTTTAAAATATGGTGCCCTTCTGAAGAAAGTTGAGTTTTTAAAGGGAGACTGGGGAAAAAGATAGGTAGAATATGATCACAAAGCAAGCGAATAACCCAGGTCCCCTTGGACTGCATATGGAATTTTAATTCACTATGGTGAAGTTCAAGAACTTCTATTTTTCATGCCTGGCATTCCTCCAAAACCCGCGCAAGTAATGACTGAGGGTGAGTAATGACTTTTGTTCCATGGTATGATGGCTTATTCCTCCTACAAATTTGTCATTCTTAGCTGTGCACTGTGGCAAACCCTTGAAACAGATCTGCCCCCAGGAGCTAGAACTGCTTTCACAGTAGTGCATCCACATAATTAGATCATTTGTGTTGGGGTTGCTGTTGTAGCAAAGCACTGATTATGATCTGGGAGAACTGGCTTCTAATCTCAGTCACTTCTGCCATTTTGAAGTAATCACTCCATTTCTGTTTCTGGGTTCTAACTGAGACACACCGATCCTTACCCACCTACTTCTGTAAGAAGAAAAATGATACTCCAAGCATTCCAAATTTTGAGTCTTAGAAGACACCTATAACCAAAAGTGATATCATTTTCATTATTGCTTATTTTCCCAGAGATAATATACAACTATCCTTGAGACACCACTAACACTAAACTAAAATCAAATATCCACTTTCTCAGTTTGTATCTAGTTATAGTATTTTTACGAAGGTTTAGAATGTACTATTTTCTGGTTTTCTTGTTATAATTAAACTGAATCCAAAAAATATGTTTTCCTTAGAATACTTAATTGCAAATGATAGTTTCTTATACTCCTTTTAGAATCTTCTCAGTGTGGAAGTTGAATTTGCTAACACCCCACTGATGCTACTACAAGTATCATTTCCTTTCTGCTGGGATGAATTTCTCTGTCTCCATTTTCATTCTCTGTCTCCCTCTCCCTCTCCCTCACCCTGTCCTTCCATTCCTCCCTCCCTCCCATCCTTTCCCCACTTCAATCCCTGGAGACTATAGGAATCTATAGGCACTGCTTAGCCCTACAAGTGTCAGGACTGAAAGGCACTGAATCCTGAGTAACCTAAGAAGTGAAAGCTGGGAAAGCATCTAGAACATTTTTAGTCAACCCAGTGAGCACACTAAACGTAAGCAGGACACTCAAGTCTATTCTAACCTATTTTCCTATCAACATAAAGAGGGTTTGTTCCTATTTCATGTTTTACAATTCTTACTACAGAAGAAGTAGTATGTAAGCTACTGTGATTACTTGTGGACAGACAGACTTATCAGCTGCTATTTACCTCAGTGTCTTAATCTGCACAAATAACAATAAAATCAAACTTTCTTAAAGAAGGGTTAAGAAGAGGAAAATTCTATGGCAGTCTCTACATAAAGACCTATAATTATCAAAATTACATAGATACTTTCCTTCCAAAATTTTTTAAAATAACATTTCCAAGGGAGCATTCCAAAGAGCCATCACAGAATATGACTTAACACACTATTACAACAATGTGACCTTGCACATATAAGCAGCTCCATTTTTTAGACCCACACTATCAACAATTGAATCTAGGAACAGAGGAGCAATGAGAGAGTAAAAATATTCGTCTTCTAGTGGTATACTTAAATTTGCATTTTCACAGGAACTGTGGCCATTCCACATGTTAAAAAGTACTGGTAATTTTACTCAGAAAAAAATTACAATGAGCATTTGCTAAATTAGTAGGTTCTACAGTAAAATGAATATCAGTAAATCAGCACTTTGGAACTATGTTCACATCTGTATTTTCTTTGGAAAGGTACCTTCGCTTCACCGCAACACTGTTGATGTTAGAAAGAAGAAATATGGGTGTTACCTGGGCAGGGAGGTGGTGGCTGCCTGAGCTGAAGTAGTTCCATCGGCGCACGGTCACGTTGGTCAAGCACAAACCACTTCTCAGTGTCTTCACCACTCGGTAAGCTGTCAAAATCCTCGTCATTTTGAAGATGGATTGTGACTAAAGCTAAACGAAATCACATATATGTTATGAGACTTTTGTTGCAAGACTTTTGACTTGATGTCCAAGAAGGCTGGGGAGGAAGCAGTGTCAACAGGGTGCAAGCCTGACTGCACAGAGTTCTTTAGATTTCCATTCATTCTGCCATTAAATGTTCACCCACGGCTCCTCCTCCTCTGAGCCCCTCCTCCCACAGTGAGGCCTAGAGATGTCTCATGAACATGTAATACAAATTGCAACACGTCCAGTACTACCTTCTCCTGCTGAGGTAATGCTAGTGTGTTAGAAAAACAGTTGCCCATCAAAGAAATTGCTTAGGCAACTGAATAGAGTGACCTAAACTCTGTGGCCAGTCTTATCCTAAAGAGTAGCAAATTTCTAAAAATGCTAAAGATCAAGGGCTTTTGTTTCTGTTATACGTGATGCCTAATTTGCCTCAAAAGAGACTGTGGGTTTCCCAAAAAGCCTAAGCCTCACCATCGTTTCCTTGGAAAAAGATAATGGAAGCCATAGACAGGTTTTTAAAAATCAAAATAAACTTTAACCCACAAGTAGACAGTAAACTGTTCTTCATAGTTTTGGAAGTTAAGAGGGCAGTGTATCATATTCTTACTATTGCATTGTTTGGTGTTCCAAATTTTAAAGCTATCAATAATAGCAGGTAAAATGCAACTGGAGAAAAGTAACTCATTATATCTATCAAAAGTCTGTTAAATCTGTAAGAAGTATATGAAAGAATGGGTCAACACTGACTTTAAGATAAGCATGTTTCCTGTCAAAATTTTTTAGTTATTAAAATGGTGCTTATGTTTCAAGAAAGTAAAGTTGATTCACTTAACCCTTCCATCAGGCAGTCAAAGTGTCTCATGGCTGGTGGGATCTCTCATGTAAGTCACCATTCTCTGAGGAAGCACCACACACTATGTTTTGACATCCTTGCAAAGGAATCCAAGAAGTAACAGCAAAGAAGCTCATCCTGAGGCTTTCCACAACAGAAAAGAGGACATAAACTCACGCAGGCATTGCAAATCTGACCCACAGGAAAGCAGGGCCAGAAAGAGGGTAGGGAGCAAGGTAGGTGTTTAAAAAATTACTGAAACAGAACAAAGTTTAAGCTACGTCTTCTCCCATAACAAATTAGCACATCAACATCCTCTGAGGTCAAACTCCATGGCTCTGATGACTTTGCAAACTGAACATAATAGTCTCATACTAATAAATATAAGAAATTAGTAAAATAACTAACCTTATGGAAGTGTACAGCAAATGCAATGGGAAAAGAAATAGAAGGGAAAAGAAATAAGGGGAGATTTAGCTCCTTTTGCATATATAGTCAAGTTTAAGTATGTGATTATGTTGGGCTATATTTTGAAGGTTACAAGTACTCCATTTAGATGGAGCTTAGGAAAAAAGACCAGAAAGGGCAACAGAGGAAACAGTATGGAAGGATAGAATTATACAGCATATTTTTTAAACTGAGCCTGAAAAAACCTAGATGCGGGGTACATAAGTCAATACTATGTCACAGAAGACTTTGTGGCCTCAGAGACACTTGCCCTTCACTCCTAGTGTTCTTCACAATTGTAGAAGTGTTTTGAATAAGAAATTAACGTGAACTGGGCCAGAGATATAGCTCAGTGGCA
>NW_004955457.1:4962983-4989723 GCF_000276665.1 Chinchilla lanigera
AAAGAAAAAGAAATTAAGGTGAAACTTCTGTTAAAGAAATATCATAGAAAATGAGTTGGAGGAAGACAGAACTGGCAGATGAAAACTCCAATTTATGGAATTTAGGACTGAAAACCAGTGCTATAGGCTAACTCTAAATCTAATCTGAGTGTGATGTAGCTCGCTTGTAATCGCAGCAACTCAGGGAGACTGATTCAGGGAGGCCACATGTTTGAAGCCAGCCTAGGCAACTTAGCACTTTAGCAAGACCTTATCTCAAAATAACAAATAAAAAAAGGCTGGGGATGTACCTCAATGCAAAGGCCTCGGGTTCAGTCTCCAGTATAGAGAAAAAAATCTAACTGAATCGAATTTAGGCCTTGATCTTATCTCTTTACATTTTTTTGTGTGTTTTCTAGACAAGGTCTGGCTATACAGCTCAGGCTGGCCTTGAGCTCACTTTGTAGCTTAGGCTGTTCTCGAACTTGCAACGATCTTTCTGCCTCAGCCTCCCGAGTGGTGGGATTACAGGCACTTGTTATTTATATATACAAATATATATATTTACATGTGTATGTGTGTAACATATCAGTGTGTCAAAGACTGCCTTTTCCTAAGAAGAAAAATGACACAGACTTAGCACAGAAAATGTTTAAACTGCAATATAAATTGAAATCATTCACAACCCCAATATCCAGAGGCACAAACACAGTGAACATTTCAGTATAGTTTCTCTCTTCCTCACTTGTGCTTCAATTAACTAGAATGTTGGGGTGTTAGGTATTTTAGAGACTGACCATAGAAAAGATTTCAGCATAGTTTATCACAGAGACTTAAACATGGTTTTCCAGAAAGATGTCAACAAATTCAGGATCGAATTCTGAGACTCTGCAGTCTAGAGGAAAACGTGGCCAGGAAAGTAGTGAAGGACTTTCATTTTGTAGGTTAAGGATTCTGGATGCAGGCTTCAGTCCCTGTTTCCAGGCACCAGAATAAAGGGCAAAGAAGATCTAGAACCTGAACTAGAGATCAAAACTTCAACCACTGTGATTCCACAGCCTTGCAGATTAAGAAGGCAAATAAATAAATTAGCAAGTGGTTTTAGAACCAAGTGTTCAGACAGTGAAATCTGCAAACTTCAAACTTCAAAACAAAAAAATGTACAGGGGTGGAGGAGTTTACATTAGAACAGATTGAAGAGGTATGGCCTTAAGATTAATTGATAGGAGGCTGGGGATTTAGCTCAGTGGCAAAAGCGCCTGCCTGGCAAGCGCAAGGTCGTGAGTTCGGTTCCCAGTACCGGAGAAAAACAAAAAAAACAACAACAAAAAGATTAATTGATAGGAACATTAAAATCAGACATGAAAAAGTGAGGGGAAATATTGCATCTTTATGACAGAAATTTTTCAAAGCATTTCAAGGAAAGCGATTTTTTTCTAAATCCGTGATCTTCACAGCTCTTGTCTACAGGCGCACTGATGACAAGTGCGCATGCGCACGCGCGAGTCCTGGGGAAGCTACCTTTGAAAATGCTTTTGTGAGCCCAGTCACTCCGGGTCTTCTCCCTTCACAAATCACTCACTCTAAAAAGTAAAATATTTGAAGATTTAGCCCTCTTTTCTATTGATACATTTACAGCTGTGGGCTATCTTCCTCTGTAAAATCCCACAGAGAAAATTAAAAACTAAACATTTCTTCAATTTTACGGAGTGAGAAACATTCCAGTCCCTTTTCATTTAGTGCTGACAAAGTATTTCATTTCTTCCATAAACTGGAAATGCATGATGTTTGTATGTGAAGAACCTCTCCTATATATATGTATATATGGAATTACAACACTATTACTTTCTATTTCTACTTCAAAACCCGAGGATTTTACTTTGCAGTGAATGGATGGATAGATACATAGATGAGTAGATAGATAGATAGATAGATAGATAGATAGATAGATAGATAGATAGATAGATGACAGATAGATGTTAACTAATACAGATATTTAATGTTTTTTAAAAGTAATAAGAGCAGTCAGTTTTTCAAATTCCCCAGAGAACTTAATTTTTAAAACTTCAATTCAGACATCTGGTATTCAAAATGATAATATATCATGTATTAAACTGTAATCATTTTCATCTGATACTTAAAGAAATTTGGAAAATCCTGAAAACTAGGTAATATCCCCCTCCAAAATAGCCTCTGTTAACAATTTATTATATTTTATTTTAACATTTATGTCTACGTATTATGTCATAGTTATGAAAAGTGGGCCCAACCTGCATTCTGCTTTTCTGATCTAACACTATAAACAATATGTTTGATGTTATTATACAGGTATTTTAAAACATTAATTGAATGAGCTACAAAACACCCATTTTCATTGCTTCTGTTACTACTTCAGTGCATGTAAATCTTTCTATTTTTTCTCAATATTGGCAAATTTGATCCCAGAAATAATGCACCTGTCTGCAACCCAATTGCAATATATCAGTTTCTCTTCAGTATGTACTCACCTACATTAGGTATTATCTTCCATTTAATTTCCTTGAGTATAGTAAATAGCATTTTGCTGTCATTTAAAGTTTAGATTATAGGTGAAGTTGAACACTTCAAATACTTTTAATTAATACTAATCCTCTTTTGCCAACTTTTGTTTCATCTCTTTTGTTCCCATTAATTCATTTATTTTAATGATTAAAAAACCATCCTTAAAAGAAACATAAAGCAACAGTGATTCCCAGTCTGTAAATATCCTACTTTCGAATACCTTCTTTATTTGGATAGCTCTTTGGCATAGATAAGGTAATGCCAGCTACCAGCTGGAAAAATTGAGAGCAACTCATCCTGAAAAAGTAAAAGCCTTGGGTTTTAGAATGTATAGAAATTAATGATGTTAATAATTCCTTCTTCAAAGGTGCAGAAACTGCCAATTGCCCTCTTAAAGTGTGTCTTACTAGATAATGAATGAGAAAAAACTCTAAGAAAGTGGGTATCTTTCAAAAAGTTAATATAGCACATTCGCAAGATATGCTTCCAGGAAAATGACTAAATGAATTATGGATTCCTGTGTACAGAATTCCTATCTGACCAGTGATGATTACTTAAGCAGGAACAAACAAATTAGGTCAGATGAACATAAGAGGAAGTAAAGGTGCCTAAGAATCAGAAAAGAGAACTGTCAATAATTCCATAAAATGTCTATTTCAAAAGAAGAAACGTATGACTGTGGGGCAAATAAATTCAGAGTACAAGAAAATGCAGTAAGTCCCTGAAGAAAGTGCTATTTTGTGTTTGAGCAGGGATGCATGAAAATAGCATATAAAAGATAGACATGATTAGGTTCGATTCTATGATTTTTATTAGCTGAAGTAATCTAACAGGGAACACTGTCATAAGTAAGGACATGGACAAAGAAAGCTATCCTTTAACAGAAGGCGATCTTGATTGTTCCCAGGTAAAAGGGGCATACTCTCTACTGTGCAACAAATGAAGACAGGCTGGAAAGGGGATTCCTCAGGTCCGGCAGGAAGAAGACACAAAGTTAGCGGTCTTAACACCTTACCAATATGTCAAGGACTGATAATGAAAATAGACAGCTGCGAAGTGCTTAGAAGATGAGCTTTTTAAATAACCAGTGTCTTCGGAAACCCAATCAAGTAAGACATGTTTATTAAGATCCATTTGGCATTTTGAGGCAGACAAAGTGAGGAATCAATTATGATAAATGTGCTTATCAATCTAACACTTGATAACATAAATGTTGAAGTGACACAAAAGATGAAAAATGAACCAGGAAAAGAGGCCTTGTAAACTTGGTTTCACACAAGAAAACCCAAGGTATGTGTGATTTATATCCTAAGATAATAAAAACTTATCACTTATAAGACCCCAGCTTGAAAACACCTTAAAGGGAAGAGATTAGTCAGTACAAAGAGCATATGTTTTTTATTTACAATGAGTAAATCATGTTATTAATACTTGCCTTTAAAATGGCATTACTACCAGATGAAGTGGAAATGGGAGACACTTTCTAACTCAATTAAAGGACACCAAGGATGTGTTACAGAGCACCATTAGGAGCACACACATTTGCTAGAGAAGGGAGAAATATGGTGCTGCAAATCCAAGAGGACAGAGTGAAGCAGCCAGTGAATGAACGAAGCTTGTTGCGTATCTGTAGGTTGAGAAGAACAGAGTGGGCAACGCCAAAGAAAGCAGATTTAGAGCTTGGAGTTCAATTGACCTTGGAAGATTGAAGACCCTGTCACACACACAGTAATGTGAAAGCTAAGCGGAGTCACATGTAACTTAGTCCACAAACAGGAAGAAAAATAAACTGCAGTAAGTTGTGGAGGAGTGATGATACAGAAATGAACCACAAAGTGTGTGTATCAGGCAGAACGTCAGTCATAGCAATCTGCGACCACAGACAGAAAGCAGAACTTAGAGTGAAACTTAAGAAAAACTGAAAATTCACAAGAAATATAAATACTAAATACATTAAATGTCTAAAAATAAGATGAGATGATCATTTAATTTAAAATCATATTATGCAGGATTCCTAATCAAAGTCTTTCAATTTTTCTTAAAGTAAAATTATTGGGTAGTAAATTTAAAAGATCTTACAATATAAATTAAAACACTGGATTTTATAACTACAGTGTAATAGCACATTATCTATATCTTGAGAGATCAACCCATAAAGCACTTGCGATTATGCTGTCAGTGCAAATAGATATCAATAAATCCACTTTAATGGCTCCAATCGTGATTAATATGATCCAGACCGAAAATTGAGGTACTTGTCACTTGTCAAGCCCTAATGTAGTTCTTGGAAGGCTTTACTTGTTAATCTTGAAGTAGTCCCTGAAAGTAGCTAATGCTATCCCTGTTTTATACATAATAATAGTGAGTCCCAGAGACTTGACTAAGCATTTTGCCTAAGATCACACAGCTAGTTAGCAGCAAAGCTAAGATCACAGTTCAACTCTTGGTCAGTTCTCAAACTCTTCCAACCTGTCAATTGGATCTAAGGAAACAGAGACAACAGTATGGAATGGGCTGGTTAAGGTCCAATGTGACAGGAAGAATGAATCGGTGTGATGGCTGCAAAGATTTCTGGTGTTCAGAAGCATTTATGACATCTGTTTTCACTCTTTTCTGAATAGCATAACTTCAGTAAATGTAAAATAATTAGAGGGAAGAAAGTAACCCTAACTTCTCAAATTTGTTAATATGTTTTAAATAAATATAAGCAAAAGGAAAGCAATACTGAAATCTTCTTTATTTTAGTAATTTAGTAATAATCTGCTTTATTTTAGTAATTCCCCTAGAACTAATCACTCTGAAGCTATACTTCTTCTAGCTGGCTGATTTGACCAGATTACCTGAAAGAGCAAAGATTATTTGATACTTTTCTACCCAAGATATTTATTTCTAGGAGTTACTTATTCAAGAGCCATGGAATCTGAAAAATTTAGTACTATTGAATTTTCACAATTGTTTAGAAATAAAATGGAGACGTGCTTTTAAAATATAAGTAGTTCAGGAAGTATTTACCGAGGAATTTCTATGTCAGAGACTGTATAACAGGAAGCAGGATTATTTTCTACTGAAAAATACTTTTTAGGAAAGTATCTTTAAAATGTTTTGCTTAAATTCTCATCATACAAACTTTAAAAAGTGATATAATTGGATGGTTTTACATAGCTGAGAGGAATTTTTTTATTCAAGTGGCTTTTTTTATTAGTACATAATGTTTACATTCCTTGTGGAGAGTTGGTACTTCAAAGTCATTTTTTCTAATTCTTGTTCTACCTATGTAAAACACATACTAAGTGAGCAATCATCATCTAATTATTATTGAACTATGTAATACTAGGAATAAAGTAGAAATCGAAGTAGAAACAGAGGCTCTTGAACAGTTGCAACATTTCAAAAAGAAATAATTTTGTAAATGATGAAACAATTAGGAAAGTAACTAACAATTACATAAATCAAATTACTCTGGACCAAAATGTTTTTTAACCCTAAACCTAACCCTGTCTACCACACAAATTTCACAAAATAGAATACCTACATCAGTAGAAACTGATTTGCAACATTTGTAAATGGGTTGGAACACTCTGCTTCTCCTGATCTCATTTGCATGGATTGGCTTTAAAGTTGACCTTTGTACAATAGCAAACAAATGGCTTCTCAGGAGAACGTCATTGTTTCAAGGGTAAATAAACTTTAGGATAAGGTATTACCCAAATCCAGAATGGCAAAACCAGTGAGAAAAAAATGCAGTGTAAATGAGCTATAATTTTAATTTAGCTGGAATGCAGTAACTATAGACATTGGAGATAAATTGAAAAGTAGTCTGGGACCCAATATTCTTTTGGGGGGGAGCATATATACTTAGTGTTTAAGTTAATATAAAATCTGAACTAGGATCCACCTGTGTCAGTCTTTTATTTAGTCTATATGGCTATAAATCACCTAGATGGACTTCTACAAATGCTGGAATGTTTGAAATATATTTGTTAACAAATTCAGTGGAAATGAAAAACTGCTTTAATTTTTGGACTTTGTGGATGCAGATCCCAAATAAATGATTAACCTGGAAAGACAGCGAGAGAGAGAGAGAGAGAGAGAGAGAGAGAGAGAGAGAGAGAGAGAGGGAGAACACCTACTACATCATCAGATAAGAGTTCATTCTAAATAGTAAAATATTTCTAAGAAAAAGAAAAAAATTCATTGGCAGCCTTCTTTGCACAATGATCATCACTGCAAAAAAAAAAAAAAAAAAAAACACCATCTTCTAACCTGCTGAACGGAACAAACTGCTCTGATGGGCTTGTTTTCTTAACTGTTGCCAAAAGTACACACAAATGATTTTGCAAGATTCTAAAGAGCAATCCTCTCCCTGAGGACGGGCCATCTATCATGCTACAGTTCTGTGCTGGGAGAGTAGTGAATCTGTTTAAATTAAGTATGTTTGAGAATCACCCACAAGCATGCCATGCAGCAGTCTTGAAGTTACCAAATTTGTGGGATGAGGGATTAAAGTTTACATTAAAATAACACAGAGCACCGTCCTACTCCACCCTGTTTCATAGCATATTTGTTACAGTAAAGTTCATTTCTTCCATGGTCTGCCATATTTCAGGGAATTTGGTCCAAGAAGATGCATTCCACCCTCCCAGAAATCAGACCACTGCCTTCATAAACATTTAAGTTCAAGCTTCCTAAAACTGAATTGCAGCTGGCAATGAATGGTGCCATGCAGCTATTTCTTCCTCCAGACTTGTAGATGGCTGAATCATTGTAGAGCAGAGGTGCTTTTTTAAAAAAAAAGTTAAAGAAGATGGAGAGGAAGGGTAGCAACAAGGAGAGGAAGGAGAAGCCACCATCCGGATCCGATCCTTGAATACTACAAACTGCTAACGATTCCTGGTAGTCAAATCCACCTATATGGATTTCAATTTCTAATGTGTTTTTGGCATTGAAGAATCAAATGTTTTTTCTAGTATTGTTTATTTGATTTTTTTTAACCTATACTTTCTTTCATCAAAATTATTCTCAGGCATTAGGGAGAAGAAATGTGTACTATTGTTAATTTTTCTTGGGGTAGGCAATTGTTTCAAGAGAACACTCTTGGAAAATTTTTGAACTAAAAAAGCAAAGGAATGAATATCAAAATGTAAAAGTTTTGTGTCAAGGTTTCAAAAATTTGTGTTTAAAAATCATTAGGGATTAAATGTGTAGGATAAGCAGTAGAGCTAAAACTCTGAAAAGAATGGTTGGACACATTATAAAATGTAACAGAAATGAAAGAAAGTTGTAAAACAGAAGAAGTATTGTTAGTACTCTGTTGTACTGGATGCTATGCCGGTGGTTATCTTGGAAAAAGAAAGCTTTTGGGGTTCAAATAATATTTGTACTGTTGGGCATGGTGGCGCATGCCTGTACAACTTTCTAAAAGTAGTGGCTGCATTCTTCAAATTATTAAAGATTCCACACTATAAATGTCACATCCAGTGTGGCTGTTTCTCTAACATTATTTAATAAGATTAATTACTACCTGATTGATTAATCAACGCATCTGTTATTATAACCCCATATATTTTAAACAAAGATAGAATCAGGAACTTCTATCAGGAACTTCAAGGTTTAATATAGATATACGAAGGCCCAGGTATAAACTATTAGTACTGTTGATCAAAATTAAGAGTTCTCCCAAAAATAAGTCTAGGTCCTCTCTAAATTTCTCAGTAGATATAACTACACTTTCTGTAGATAAATTGATAAATCTTTGAGCAAAGAGCAAAAACATTAAATAAATGTCTTTTGTTAGGGCATACTTTTTCTGTTGAACTGGCCAGGTTAGAAGTCTTCAAACTTGATGAGAGTTACTGACACCTTTAACTAAAGATTGTTCAGGAGGAGTTTTTATTCACAAGCAAATCAGTGTACCTGTAACAATCATTCTGCGAACATGATACAGAAAGAATTGCTATTCAGTACACTATTTGAGTACTTTCATTTCAGTTTCATTTTTAATGTATAGGGTAAGAAAAATGAGAATTTATTTATTGTGGAGTTTCCCAATATTTGTTTTGATAATATTTAAAATCAAACGTAGACATTTTGGTGAACTGAGCAAACATAACTGAAATAAATTTTAATAACTTAAAATTAAGTTCTAGATTAGCTGCACTTGTAAATTATCTTTGTAGCTAACTCTCTCTTTAGAAGCTAGAATCGGTTTCCATAATTGGCAGTCTTCTAAAAGTAATATTCACATTTTAAGAAAAGTTTATGCTGTTAACTGATGAAATATAGCAAACATAAGCATTTAGCACCATCAATCTTTAAACTATTAATTTCAGTCATTGGATTTCTGAGCAAAAACTTTGGCTCAAGTTCCAAGCAAATGTGAAGGTGTGGGGATGGGCTGGTGTCATACCAAGATGGCACCCGGACCCTGACTCCTGGCAGGCACCAGGGCCATGGGAGCGTGGACAGTCTGGCTGTACTGTAAGCTCTTTCACTGCCTTTACTACTGCAGCTGGCTGGAGTCCAGTGTTTCTTCCTACTCCACCTCTCTGATTATTTTTTTCCCCACTTTTCCTCATTCTGCCACACAAATTTCACCAAAGGAAGAAGGGATGATCATAAAGCAATACATTTAAAATATATAACTCAATCCCAGACTGACTTGACCACACCACTAATAGTGTCAAAGACCATACCGTTTCCACTTACTGACATTTTCCTTTTGTATAATGGAGTTGTTAGAGAAAATTTAATTTTAAAAAATTGTAACTCACTTAGCCAATATAAAATGATGCAATATTTTACCTGATGAAGAAATTTGAAGCCAAATGTTTATTAGATTGATTTTTTTCAATTTGTTTATATCCTTTTAGTCCTTTAAAGACATGTACAAGCATACTCTGTGGACTTTATGTATACTTTGTTTGCACTCTAGTTACACTGTAAAAATATTCTTTTCTTGTATACATTCCTGATTAGAATTAACTAGCCCCACACTACTTTTCAACTACAGTATAAAGCTAAAAATACAATATGTTCACTTTTCCAAAGTTTCAGGTTCTTTTCTGTCCCATTTGTGTTGTACAATCTTAAACTGATCTCTTCACTATCTGTTTGATATGAAAAAATTGACATTAGTAGTAACTATTTCCTCTCACAGGCCATAAGTGATCATTAATCCTCACTTTCCTTCCACCAATATGTATTGAAGGTCTCTTACATGCAAACGTGGTGCTAAATCCTGAGAATAAAAACATGACTGACTGGAACATGGGCTCACTCCCACAAAAGCTCGTTCTTGAAAAGCCTTTCACACATATTCTTAGAAACAGACAAACCAAATCTTCCCTTCTCTCAAGATTGAACAATAAAGAATAACAAAAAGAACAGAAAACCTAAGAAACTGAAGACTGACAAGACCCAAGCAGAAGAGGCCAGATCAATATCCCTGTCTAGCAGTTCTCCCACGATGAAGTGTGGTCTCCTGCTTATGCACTTCACAAAATAAAAAGCCCAAGAGTCATCTTTGATATCCCACAGGAGCTGATCCACTCCCCAGGAGGCTATTCTGATCCAACAACTTCTCAGGAGAACAAAAGAAATTATACTTTTCATCAGCCAGTTTTGGCTAAAAGTTCTGGTGACCAACACTGAATAAATTAGAATACAATTGTAAATATTCACCACTGTACATCTACAAAGACAAGGTATAAATCATGAAATCTCATATTATTATCTTTTTAAAATGTTTCTTGAAAACATACAAAAGATACATTAATATAAAATGCATTTAAAAATAAATTTAGATCAATATTGAATACTACAAACATAATATAAAAAGTACAAAGTTTTAAATAAATCCCCCAAAACCCATGAAATTATTAATCTGTAGTTCTTACCCCACCCAATCTAGAAACAACAATATAATTACTGGAATTTCACAGAAAGAAAAGTAAAGGATCCTACCAAAGTTATATTAACGTTATAAGGGTTTTAAGAGTCAGGAATAATAAAATTGCTCAAGAAGTCCTCATAAAAATCCAATGAACCACTCTGCTCACCACCGTTCCTTCCTTTCCAAATCTTGGATATGAGCAGCTAAAGAAAGATGAGCTGCCTCTAACTCAAACACACACTTTTGACTTTCAAAGCTTAGACACAGGATAGCTGGAAACAGGATTGCCATGTCCAGACCAAGTCAGCAAAGTCAGGAGATTAATATTTTTCTTCAGGCTTCAAAACCCTGTGCTATGTCTATGAAAATAACTACCCCACTACCTTGATACTGGACTCCTTGTTTCTTCCAGACCTAAGATAAGACACTTTTCCTTATCTCTAAAAAAAAAAAAAAGACCTGACTTCAAAGTCCAGGAGACCAATTATCCTAGAATACCAACAGAGGATTAGAGGCCTTGGCAGATCACCTGACCTAGCATTAGTATGAGGCAGAGACAATGCAGTGAACACTTCAATAAAAATCTTAAAATTAATATATCTCAGCAGTGAATATGTGCCCTACATATCTTACTAAACTTAAAGGTTAAGTATGGCAACTGTCCTTTCATATACATAGTATGCACTCCAAAATGTCACACTGTCAAGAACCAGCAGAAATATGCTCCAAGCTTTATTTACAATTTTATCTCAGATTTGATGCAATTTTTTATGTCACTGAATATCTACACTGTCAAACTAATATATGGAAAACTCTAGCTATGGTTGAAAATATTTTATGGCTCTAGAACTATTTTAAGTAATGTTCACATGTACAAATGATGTAGGTGTTAAGTAAAATTCTATATAAACATTTCCCATCATCACAAAGCATCCTGGTTCCTATTCCTTTGCTATGGGGAAGTCTTAGCAGTGCACAGAATTAGAAGTGTTTAACATTAAATATATAAATGTCCCTCAAAGGAGGACGGAAAACAAAGATGAGCGTTTACACAAGTCAACTAGAAACTCCCAAGCTGAGCTTCAACATGAATTCATTCAGTCTGAGGCTGAGTGATTTAACCTCTGCTCACATCATTTGCTCATAGGAAAATTGATAAAGATTAATGTTCGTGAAGAAAGAGTTTCTGGCTTATCGCATCAAATGTGCTGTGTGCAAAGGAGGGTTTCTGACAATAATAATGGGAGGAAGTGTTCAGTATCACGACATGAATTTATCCCCGACATATCATATTATCTTTAACCGCTGGCAGGTGTGTGGCATGTGAAGCCAGTCAAGAAGTAAAGGTTAACTGTATTCCCAGCTCTGTGATAACCTTGCTGTTCCTTAGCCAAGTCAATTAATTTTCCCACTGCCCAGTTTTTCTAAAACCTTGGAAAGTCAATGATGAAAAATGACAGAGATATGTAAGAATTAATGAGAGAACATCTATCAAGTCCTATGATCTCAGAACAGAACACCAAAGAAACACCAATTTGATTAAACCTCAAATGGCCTAATCAATGTTGATAGCTTTCACAGAACTGTTAATTAAGCAATAACTGGAGAAAGTGGAAATGAGTATTGTCTGAACCCCTAATTTTGCATATGCAACTTATTCATTTTTTATTCATATATTCATTCATTCACTCACTTAACCAATTTAGCATCTTTTATTACATACCAGATACTTCAGTAGAAAATGGTTCAGGAACCTAAGATGGTCTGAAACCTCACGATATCTCATAGGAGAAGCTTAAGAAATATAAATAAATTCAGACCTTATGATTGTTTTGGATATGGCTTTAGTGGGAACCCCAACAACTCATTCAAATAGAAGCTTGGTCCTCAGTGTGGCAATGTTAAATAGTAGTGAGTCCTTTGCAAATAGTGGGTGGGACCTGTTTTCTATTCTCTCACTAGTCTCTGGCTTCATAGTTTGCTATATGACTCCCATCACTAACCTGATGCCAACTACTATAGGATCCTCACCAGAGCTAATGCCAGTTTTTCAGTCTCTAGGACTAGGAGCTTTAAAAAAAAAAAAAAACTTCTCTTTATAAGGTACTCAGCCTCAAGTATTCATTATAGTAAAGGAAAACCTATTAATACAAAAAATTCTTGTTGAGAAGTGAGGTCATTATTACAACTATACCTGAAAATATGGAAGTGGGTTTGGACCTGGGTAGTAGCTAGAGGTTAAAAGAGTCTGGAGGAGTAGGCTAGAAAAGACTTATAATGATGTAAGCAGTACAAGGTGATTCTGGTGAGGGAAAAGCCAAAGAGGTTAGGGAGCTAGTCTGAGATGGAAATGAAGACCATATTGTAAATGAGAGAAAATGTCATTCTTCTTATCCTACTGCAGATAGGCTGCATGTGTCCACTCCCTAAGACTTTGTGGAAGGTCAAACTTAAAAGTGATAGATCCTTTTACCAGGCAGAATAAATTTCTAAACAGCAAAGTATGCAGGCAGTAGTATGGGTTATTATCGGCCACTTACAGTCAGATTTTGATAGTTACAGAGGCAAGAGGAAACAGAATGGAAAGATATAGAAAAGTTATAGCCTTTCTGCATCCCTATTTCTTCATCTTTGAAGAGCAGTTTTTATTCTATCCCTGTCCCATCATTTCATCTTGAGGTAGGTAAGTTAATTTTTTTATTGCATAGTTGCCTACAACTGAAAATATCATGAGTTTCAGACGAGACTTTGGACTTGGACTTTTGAATAACAATGAAGTGAATTAAGACTTGGAAGACTATGAGGAGTAGGATAATTGTATTTGTGCTGTGAGATGGATATTGACTTTGGGGACCAGAGGCAGAAGGCTATAGTTTGAATATGGCTTAAGTAGATCTCCCAAATTTTAGTTTGTTGGAAATTTGGCACCCAGTGTGGGAACACTGAGAGGTGGTGAAACCTTTAAGAGGCGGGGCCTAGGTGGAGGTTGTCAGCAGCCCTTCCCCATCCCCTGGCTTCTGAATCACCATGTGATCCCTTACACTTGTGCGCCACCTCAATGATGCTAAATGCTACTGACCAGAAACAATGCTAACCCCGGAGACAATGGCAGTGCCCTGCCCCTGAACTTCTAGGGCTGTGAGTTAAATAAACTTACTTCCCTAATGAATAACCAAGCCTTTAGTTTTTTGTTTTGTTTTGTTTTGTTTTGTTTAGACAGAATCACTTTATGTAGTACAGGCTGGCCTTGAACTTGGTTATGTAGACCAGGCTGGCCTCAAACTCATGGCAATCCTCATGCCTCAGCCTCCTGAGTGCTGGAATTACAGGCATGCACCATAATGCTAGTGTTTTGTTACAGCAACAGAACATAGAATAATAAGTGGGACTTTCAGTATATCAAGATAGCTTCAAAATCAATCGCATAACATAGAGATACAATGTATGATTACAAAGAGTAGGAAAAAAGGCAGGATGTTTTTCTAGAAAGTAACAGTGGAGAATAAAATTTAGATCAGTAGTTAGAGAGAGCCTGAGGGAGTTGATATGTGAATAGTATATTTGATTAAACAGGTAATATGGGAAGGAAAGCACCCTATCCAGAGGTGTATCATGAGGAGAGACTTTGAGTTGGGAAGTGATAACACCTTCCAGGAATTCCTCGGTGGGAAAGGAGAACGGTGAACAAATCAGGGATTATTATTAGAAGACATCTGAGAGGAGTCAGATGCAAGATCATAAAAGGATTCATAAGACATGATACTGATTGTCACTGACAGTACAATAGGAAGTTATTGAAGAATTTAAATATAGAATGTGAATTATTTTACTTATGTTACAAAATTTTATAAAGATTAATTTGACTGCTGTCTGAAGATGCACTATGTACTAGGAAAATTCACATAAGAAGCCAATTTCGGTAGACCAGTTGGCTGCCTCACACAGAACCCTTGTTGGGTGCCCATCATCACCCAGCCGCTGTGAGCATCGGCTGCAATTGCTCATTCCTGGCACCTCCTCAAGACACTTGCCCTGCCTAAGGAATGTTTCTTTGCCCCATTATATGAGCATGAAACAACAAACTTCTTTACATCAAGAGTAGACAGCTCCATCATGTTTTGCTCCAGATTGTTCCTCTGTGGATCTGGTCAGGCTAAAATTTACTTGAGTCCACATATTCAAGTGAGATCACATATTACTTAGGTAATGGAGGGGAGAATCAGAGTGAAGTAGATCAGACTAATGGGATGTCCATAAAAAGCACAGACAACATGGGAAAGAAGAAATTAAGTTATAGACTAAAAGCTGAATGAAAGTATGGAAACAGGAAGGGTTTTATTTGATGTGGGCTTGGTTTTGCTTTTTCTATTTTTTTTAAGTGGAAAATTATGAGTACATATTTGTAACCTCATGAGAATCTCCTACCTGGAAGCAGATGGTGGGTAATTTTTCATGAGGGAGAATGTGACGAAAAAGTGAAGAGAGAGAGAGAGACGTGATGGGATCTACTAAGTGTAGAGGAGTCATTGTTGAATGAGGATGGGAAGTTTCCACCTATATAACAGAGGATAGGAGTACAAGATGCATGGAGTATTCTTTCTCTTGCTGAAAGTTTGTTGACTGGTGGTATGAAGATTAGAGCATGGCCACTTGATAGTTTTTACTTTACAGTGAAGTAGGAGGCACTTCATTCCATTTTCCACTGAAGATTTTGTTTTGTTTTGTTTTGTTTTGTTTTGTTTTGTTTTGTTTTGTTTTGTTTGGCACCAGGAATTGAACTCAGGGCCTTGCACTTCCCAGGCAGGCACTTATGCCACTAAACTATATCCCCAGCACTTCCACTGAAGATTGGAATGTTTAAAATAATTATTTTGAAAAATAAGATCATATTCTCCTTAGATTATGGTGGCAAGAGAGCTGGTAATATTCTTTTTTATTTTCAAGAGAATTTTAAAAATAGCAAAATAACAACATAGATAAAAACAAAACAGCACGAAAACAATAAAAGTGATACAGGGTTTCAAAGCAAAATGATAAGAATTACTAGTGGTTGTTATATTACATATTGTTATCTTCAACAAAGTTGCTCAGATTACCAGATGTAGGAATGAAATATTGATCAAAATATTAAAGAGAATAAAAATAATAAAAAAATATTAGAAATGATAGAAAGCTTTATGAAACCAGATGGTAGGAATTCACCAGTGGTTGTTATACTGCATATTGTTGTTATCTTCCATATAGTTGTTCAGATTACCAGATATAAGCATGTAAATTTGGTCAAAAAATTTAAGCACTAATTGTTCTTTTCAATAAACCAATAGACATCAGCAGTACAATTATCCCAGCTATCCTTCTATGTACATATACATACATATGTATCCCCTTCCTTCTTTCTTTCTTTTTCTCCTGTCCTTCATCCCAGTTGTTCCTTCCCTTTGAGAAATTTCTTTCCCTTCATAATATCTATTGTACCTTTTGGTTTTTATTTACTCTTTCTGGTTCTTACACTAGAGAGACAATATGATGTTAACACATGTAGTTCTTTTGAATTCCTCTGGCCATTATCAAATACATGAGTGTAGTCACAGAGATGAAGGATTATTCACCAAAAGTTTGAGCTTTTCTGCCCACTGAGAGAGAAACGAGGGTATGGAAGTTGAGAATATCTCGAAAAGAATGGCTATGATGGTAGACTGTAGATTCTAAGCCAAATAAACAGCAATGCTCCAAGAACTATTAGACTGATTACTCAAAGGACTGTTACAGCTTACAGAACCATATAGTGAGGGTATGAAGTCAAAAAGTAAGGGTAGGCATTGGTAAGAGGAAGGATGTTTGGGTGTTGAAGGTGGTGTGGTTTCTTGTTAAGTCTCATGTGGCTGTGAAAGTTGGGGCTAAAGTTTAAGATGAGGTATAGGATTGGGAGGGTTTACTGAAGATTCTTTGCATCATATCATTTGATTCACACAATTCCTACTCCCATTCTGTAGTCAACCAACATCTGACAAATAAAATAAATTACCTTTAGAAAAGTAACCATCATTATATTGCAAAGCACTCCAGATGGAAAAAAGACATACTATGTAAAAACATAAATTTTTTTCCCATTTTTCCCTTTGGGGGAACTTAAACTTTACATCACAGAAATATTAATTTAAATAAAGTTCTAAGAACAATTTTTGTTTCTGGGGAGTTAATAGAGCTAATATGGCCTTGGACTTCTCTAAGTCAGCACAACTGATCAATCAGCGTTTCACTGATTGCTTAATTTCTCCTTCTCTACATAAAAAGGGGAAAAATCCCTTGCAAAATGTGTTTGTTCTGTTTGTTATTCTGGACAAAGCCGATAACGAGTTACAGCTGCTGTACAGAGTGTGCTTGCCGAGGCCATTGCTGTAACTTATAGATAGAACGGAGCAGCCAGAGAGGTGCCTCAGCCTGCAGCCAGGGCTGCAAATGGGACAGCACTCTCCAGCTACCATCTATGCATTTCATTATCCACCAGTTTGTTCTGGGAGGACAGTTTGATTGGCCAGGTGACAAACTCAAAAAGAGAGATTTTGAAATATCACGACTCAGCTGAAAGAGTTCTTTTGCTTTTCTCACCTGAGGAATTCACTTCTATCAGTCTCAATAAAGATGCTTGTATGCAGAGATGAGGCTGACTCTCAACATGATGTCCCTCGGGACAGAGTGCACCCTGGTGACTTGAGTCTTAGGGTGATGCCTCACAATTCCTAGTGCTGAAGCAGCTATGTACCCAGCCCTTCATCCTATGATGCTGTGCTCCTCTTTCCTGTAACACTAGTGGCTGGGAGTCAAAACAGATGTGAGGTCAACTGTCTGCCCTTGGCCATTAAATAGATATTTACATTGAGCTAGCTAGGAAGTAGCATCATTTGTCTGTGATATATCTTACCATCGATTATTAATTAAGACATGAGGCAAACAATAGTAGACAATATTACAAAGCTTTATTCAAAATGCACATTGCATTTCTAGAATAGTATGATAAAATAGTAGGCTTCTCCTGTCTGGCTTGGATAGCTCCCTAAATTAGTCACTTAGTATCTATGTGATCCGGTGCAAGCCACTTTAACCCTTTGAACCTCATTTCTTCATATATAAAATGGTAATGACAACACTTGCTATAAAGAGTTATTGCAATAACTTAGAAAGAATAAGTTATGTACAATGTCTGGCATTGATGTGTAAGAATACTCTCACTGATTCACAATGAAAATATAAATTGGCCTAGTCACTTTGTAGCCCAAATTGTCATTATATAGTAAAATGCAAAAAGTACAGACCCTATGGCAATTATATTTCTCAGTGTGTAACTATAAAAAATATTAAAACATGTGCAAAATAATAGATAATACACAAATAGATAAATATCTGCTGTACATAAATGAATCAGATGGAACAACATTTAAATGTATCAATGTTCTTTTCTGTTTTGAAATTCTTTTTACCTGACCTTCCCCGCATACACAGTCATTGATTTTGAGTGGTTTAGGATTATGACAGCAGGAAAATAAGAAAAAGAGAAAGTTAATGTTCATCTTCTAGTACACCAAGGAGACTTTTTAGCAAAACAATAATTCTAAAAATTAAGATTTACCCAGGGAGAAAGGAGTTTTTAATCCTTAAACTGCTACTTATTTATCATGACCCAGCCTACAGGATTCAGATTACACAGCATTCTTTTATATCACAGAGAGGCCAACTATTGCTACTATGATTGCAGGGCGCTGAGGTAGAAGGCAGCAATGTGGCACAGAGGAAGTAGGTAGCCCAAAGTCCACCACCGCTAGGCAGAGAGACGGTAAGAAAAAGAAGGGAAACGCAGGGAAGAGGTCAGGATTTCCACTATTAACCTCAACCTCCAAACAAGGACCACTCTTCAGAGAAGCAAAGGCGTAATGACAAGAAATGACAGCCACAGGCTAGCAGATGCAGAGTCTGGAAACTGGGAATCCAGCGTCACCCAAGTCCTCCCTGGGGCAACGCAGAGGTTCTGAGAGTAGAAGAGAAATTAAGAGGTCGGGGATCCAAATAAAAAGACCACTGAAGATAGGTCATTTCAGACAACCAGCAAATGGCTAAACCAATATCATCCCAAAGAACAAATGAAACACGATATCACACCAAGGACCAACGAGAAGAACAGACCAGATCAGTCCCTCTGCAGTTATCAGGGAGGGTCCAAGTCACCATGTCAATAGGGTCACTACCCCCCCACTTCCCCAACACCAAGTCATAAGAACTAAAGAATCAGTGCTGCCTTAAAGAGGAATGGGTAACCAATGGAGGTACCTAAAGGGCCTGTTTAAATGGTAGAACAGGCCCAAGAAAAAATTTACCTCATTGAAACAAAAGTTTTTACTGAGTGAAGTAGACTAAGAAATTAATTACTTTTTTTTTTTTTTTTTCAAAAAAACTACCTATTTTTTGCACACTTAAGCCTCCATAAATACAAACTTTGCCTCGAGGTGATCAACAGAGATAAGACTAAGCAAAGTAACAGTATGACAATCTGTGGAATGTTTTATAGCAGCACATAAAATTAAAGCAGAGAGCAAATACATAGCATTTACTATATGACAGGCTCTACTCTGAGTGAATGATGGGTTTAATCAACCTCCACTAACTATATAGGACTGTTGTTCTCAGATGGCTCTGCTGTTATTCTCACTTGACATATGAGGAAACTGAGGCACAGACATTAACTTCTCAAGATCTTTGCCCACGATAGTTAGTGATGAAACTTAGATGGAAAGGGCTCTAAAGAATGCTGATGAGTAAGAAAAACAATTTCCAGTAAATATGCACAAGTAGCCTATTAAAATATACACATCTACAAGTCTACACTGTACATTTTTATCTGCAAATATCTGTTAAAAGGCCTGAACGGTATCACAAAGTTAGTAATAATATTCTTCTCCAGCAGTGAAAAGGATTTTTAAATAAGGACATTGTTAGCCTTATCCCTCGTGTTTCAATTTTTTCACCTTGAAGATATAGCAATGTCATTCATTTTACTAAAACTTGAGAAAATATATGATGCTAAAATCAATGGCCTAAAAGTATGGTAATAGGTAATATTTTATTTTATACTTCATCTGAAATATATTTACATTATAGAAATTATTAAAAATACAAGTAAATGTATAGGATAATGTTGAGGGGTTTTTTTGTTTGTTTTGGTTTGGTTTTTTTTTTTTTGGTCTTTTTGAGACTGGGTCTCACCATGCAATTCAGGCTGGCCCTGAGCTCACTTTGTACTCTAGGCTGGTCTCGAACTCAAAATGATCCTCCTGCCTCAGCCTCCCAAGTGCTAGGATGACAGGCGTGCACCACCACGCCAGGCAGGATAATGTTGAAAGTAAATAAGTTGCACTCCATAGCCTTGCTATTCCCACTGGATGTCAAAGGACTGGTTTTTAAGAATGAATGTAATTAAACAAGGATCAGTGTCATTCTTTCATGAACACCATCATAAACAAAAATTGTGAAGGTAGATGAGATAGTTCCTATTAAAAATAAAAGAATGAGAAGCAAGTTATTGAAATAAAAAAGCCTAAAAGTGTCTCATTTTATTGACTGAATGTGTTTGGTTACTACAAAATTCAGTTTTTCTGATTTTTCTTAAAGACAAAGCAAACGCTCATTCTGCTGTATATTTTACAATCTGTAAAATATCAAAGTGGACCATTTCAATTGTAGCATTATTATGCACATACATGCATAAAAATTAAAATGACTGGAATATCAAGATTTATTAAAATAGGAAATGTAGAACCTCATGAAATTTATAAAGTCCTTTAAAAGTTAAATAACTTTGGGATGAGATAAAAAAATCTGAAAATGGCACCTTATTAATTTTGCAAATAATTTCATTATATTATTATATAATCTCTACACCTATTTCAAATCCTGACAAAAATGGCCAACATAGAGAAGATAATGAATGACATCACCCACCCCCAAGCTACGAGGATCAGAGACCCATATTACATGGGAAAAGAACTGATTGTTCATTAACAGAAAAGTACAATCAAGTAAGAGTTGTACATTTATGTTTTAGCATTGGAGCTGATCTGTACAGCACAGGATACACACACATTTAGTATTATACATAGCCATTCTGTCTAATCGAGCATTATTCTTTCAGCCTGAAAAGATTGGTAGTACTGGGGGACAGGCAGTGTAGAAGAGGAAGTAGGAGGTATTTTGTAGAAAACAAACTGCTTTAGTCCCTGTGCAAGGCCAGATTAAGCACACACACATCATCTATCAACAGTACCTGATGAATCATATCATTGCTGATCCTAATATAATCACTGCTGTCTCATCATTTCCATATAAAATGACACACTGTTTAGGAAAATGTGGCAGCTTACTACAAATTGGTATAAGACATCCACTTTGGAATTGGAGTATCATATTTTATTAAGATTGCAACTGAATAATAGCTGAACAATACCTACAGAATGCTTGCATGTGTCAGCACTCAATACTTGGGAAGGTTGTGCGGCAGGCATTATGTGTGTTATTTATGTGTGGCAGATATACCACTAGAGGAAAACGGCATTTCCATGCTAGAATGAACTCACCACCCTGGATAGTCTACCTATCACTCCAACCAGACTAGGCAGCTGTCATTCCTCTAAAGTACTCAGCAACTGCTAAAGAAAATTATTCACATGGAAAAAGTTCTATCTATTGCAATTGTTTTCTTCCCGTCCTTTAGCACAAACGCTTCTCATCACCCATTGGTTTGAAAATTAACCCCTTAGCTATCTTCTGTAACTGAACCTAGTGCTGATTTGAGGAAATAAAAATCCCAAACTGATAATTCATCTTTAGATAATACTTAATACACCTCTGTAGCTTATCAGCATTTCAAAGTACAAAAGCTGAGGAAATTCCTACTAAAATACTTCCAGTATCCTCGAGGCGGGGGGAATGGTGGACTTTATATCTTTCTGAGTTTCTGTTGTGTTCTTGAATAGGATATAAATTTCTCACAGACTTTCAGTTGTATATATTTCTCCCATGAAGCAGTGAAATTGCCATGAGGGCTTTTGCTTTTCAGGTTTGTTTATCTTGCGCTATTTAGCTTTTGTTTAAGAAATAATCTGAATATCATTTGTTTCCAGCCAACAATTTGTTCTGTGTTCTTTCTCCTTAACTCTTGCTTCCCTGTTAATGAATGAGAACTCTTCCTTCCCTGTTAATGAAATTAATTTGTTCTCTACAAAAATACTAGTGTGGGTAGCTGCCCACACTGGGTATATACAGGTTCTAATATTCTTTGAAGACCTACTTGCTCATTGTGGATTCCCAGTCCTCTTGGTGTATAGCTAAAGAAGTATCTAACCATTATTTAGTGTAGTTTGAATTATTTAACATATGCAGAACGTGCATATTTTCAGAAGTACACAGGAAAGTCTTTGAGATTATTAGTACTACAGGAATGATATTCTCTCAAATTTAAAACTTGTGTGTTTTTAAAAATGCATACATGTGAAATCTTTTCATAAGAGTGTCATCTCCTCATAGTACATCTGGATGTATTTAGCCTAAGTGTACATAAATCTGAAGTAGACTTGTACTGGAGACAGGAGTATAAAGTCAACAGACTTGGGTTTGACCTGGGGTATCAACGCCCCCACTTTGTCACTCACTAGTTGAGTAAACCTGGATGCAGTGTCTCCAAATCAGTGTTCTCACCTGAAAAACAAAGAGCACAGGAGCACCTCCCCTGTGGTTAGTTCTCACTGTAGATGAGCTACATATGGCCAGGAATCTGACATAAGGAACAGCACTGAGCTGCTTCACCTCACCCAATAATGCAAAGGTTTCGATATCATCCACGGGTGGAGAAGGAAACGAAGAAATTATTTAACTGTGTTGTAAGAACATGAAATAAAAGTAGAAAGCTTTATAGCTGAGATCATATTATTTGAAATATTAACTGATGTATTTTCTTCCCCATGAGTCCCTCTGTTTCCTGCCCTACCCACTGAGTTAAACAACAGCATTCTTTATTATTTCCTGCAGAGAGTAAATGTGACAGAGAACCTCACTGTCATTCTTCAGTTTTGATTCTCAGACCTGGCTTTTTCAAGCCAATAGCTAAGACAACACTATGGAAAGGGAGGCTTTGAGGTATTATAAGAAGATGGATTTGTAGGTTCCAACAAGCCAAAGCTTAGATGGCTCAGCATGGTATTTATAGGATAAAACTTAAAGCGAGGATAAAACAGATTTTTTTCCCACACTAAAAGGTACACAAAAGCTTTTGAGGTAGAAAAAGCTATAACCTCCCTAAGAGACGTTAAGTACATGGTAGCATGCTACATGTATGCATGCCTACATCTCTCTACCCACTGACCACTCTACTATGAAAACCTCAGATTTGAAAAGCAGTTAAAAGCCCTGGAGCAGGGGTGCTAGTGCTTTGTTTCTCAAGCATCACCAAGGAACAGTGCAGGTCTTAGGAAAGCCACTCTTTCAGCATTGCACCAAAACAATACTACATAAGAGTCACCATGAGAACCGGGGAAAGTTGTAGGCAGCTGAGGCAGAGAAAGTCCACTATGGTTCAAGAGTTTACCTTCTGTACAGAAAGCAGCTACAAGTTCTCAAGCACACTCTGAAGAAAAGCAAGGTAGCACTCAGAAGGCCTGTTGCCTAAAGACAGCCAGAGTTGGGAAGATGTCACCCAGACATCCTGCTCAAAGACCTAGCCGGTCCACACTCAGCACATGCAGCAGATTCTATCCATGGGGCCCAAGGGCTACAAGAGAACTGTCATGAGTCAGTGAAGCGAGCAAGGACCAGGGAAGACCAGGAAATGGGACACTCCTCTGCCATTGCTGGGGGAGTAAGCTTCCCAGTAACTCAGATCATCTCAAGAGATACTACACTGAGGGGCTGGGGATTTAGCTCAGTGGCACAGTGCCTGCCTGGCAAGGGCAAGGTCATGAGTTCGATTCCCGGTACAAGGAAAAAAAAAGAGAGATACTAAATTGAGATGGAGGCAAAGGAGAGAACTTAGCATGCAGCTGAATAAACAAGAAGTAACTAAATTGCATTGAAGTGGCAAGAGTAACTGTTCTCAGCTAACTGAGTAAGTAGAGGTTTGGGCTAAGTTAAACTTGGTAACAGATAAATAGTTTATCTTCTATAGCTCTGAGTTATGGTTGCAAATTTTAAGCCCACCATGATGTCTTATCAATTATCCATTTCACTATCAAACAGATCCATTGAGACTTCCTGTAAACTTACTGCCTATTCCTTCCAAGACACTTTCAAGCTATGAAAAGCATGCAGTTGAGGCTATATACTAAATTCAATAGTGGGCAGAATAGAACAGTCCTGGAAATGTACAAATCTGGTGCTCCAGCCATGTAGAAGCAATGGGTTTTAGTATTAGCTGCAAGAATGGACATGCATTTGTCTGTTCAGAATGAATTTGCATCCAGCAGAAGAAAGATGAAATGATTATTATCATCCCTCCTCTTCCAAAGGTTCCCTTCCGTGGTGAAAATACACCTGCAGGGAGCAGAGTAGCCATCAGTCACACAGGGCTGGCTGTGTGCCTGAGCAACGCGTACATCCATGGGCAGCCCCTCAGAAAGCAATCTCTTTGCCATCAAGACATTGCTTATTTCCCCACAGGGTACCCTGCTGCTTCTTTTAAGAAGCTAAGTGACAGCAGCAGCAGCAGAAGAATGCTAACTCATCAGAACTTGTGGCAGGAACATCCGCCATGGCTGATGTCACTTGAATTACACCTTGACTAATGAAGGAGCAGTCAGAAAAATACAGCCAAGGACACTGGTTTAACTGGACAGTTCACTCTCAGATTAAACCAGGCAGGTTAGTTCTAGGGGTAAGTTACCCTGTTCACCAGAGGTAAGTTTCCTCTGAAGGAAAAAAGAACAAAGGGCCATTTTAATTACTCTAAATAAACTTGCAGAATGTTTGCTGTTATTTAATCACTGTTCCTGAGTAGACATACTCTCTGCATGATACTTGGGTTTCCCTTTAGAAACTGATATAAAGACCAATCGTGCAAGAAGTCCCCAAACTGCAAGCTAGGAAGTGATCAAAGTGATCAGTTTGCAGAAAATATCTGATTTTTTTACTATTTTTGAGAGACTGTTACCACTGCTTCCAGCCCTGTGAATCTATACACACACAGCTTCCATTGGTTCTCGTACATCTTAGGAAACTTGATTGCGAAGACTGTGGCTGAGATCACGATTCAGGAGCTCAAATACCTGGTCCCTATCCTGGGCCTCACCCTCGACCAAATATGGGAACTTGAAAAAACTGTAAATGCACTGGGCCACAGTTTCCCATCTGTACAATTGGAATAATGACATTATCTATGATTGAGGATTGTAGCAAAGATTAAATGAGTGATTTCTAGGAGCCATAGAAACTTTAGTTGTAATTTTAGGTGACTGTCTTCGCAGTCTCAAGATCCTTTTATCATAAAAGCCAGAAAGCTCTCTGTAGCCTCAGTTCTTCATTGAGCCCATAATACCCATCCATACGGAAGAGTGTGAGGAAGATCATGGTGAGCTTCATCAGAATGACAGCTCCCTCTCTGTCTTCTGTGGTCCTGCAGCTCTCCAAGGAAATTCTATCCCTGAACAGTGACCTTCTCTTTCCATTGCACTTCCCTGCCTTTCTCAACTAAAGTGGCCTCTAACTTTCACAGCAGTTACCTCCACTAGCACAATAACTAAGAGATTACTTCTTGCCTGAAGACTACTTAATCAGAGAGACCTAGTCAACTTCAAACAATACAAACTTCAAGACTGAGTACCACGTCCTATAAAAAAAAAAAAAAAAAAAATTCTCCCCTTTGTACTGTGGATCAGCACCCCATCAGGGTGCCAAAATTCTTTGTAGATATAAAACACCATGAATAGGAACTTTTTGTAATTTCTTTTGTTTTTTACTAGTAGTACATGTTTGCAATAGATAATGAATACATCTATCTTGGAAACTGGCATACATGAATGGCACATTTGACCCTTTTTATGTCCCCTTCCCCTGTCCTCTATCTGGTTCCCTTCTCCTCCATCTGTAGATCCTCTTCCCAGCTACTTCCTGTCTCCTGTCATCTTTTCCTTTACTCTTTATTGATACTTTGGGTTTCTTATTAAGTAAAATCATGCGAGGGCTGGGGATTTAGCTCAGCGGCAAAAGCGCCTGCCTGGCAAGCGCAAGGTCGTGAGTTCGGTTCCTGGTACCGGAGAAAAAACAAAAAAAAACAACAACAACAATAAGTAAAATCATGCGATATGTAACTTTCACTCACTGATTTATTTCATTTAGCATTATTGTTATAAAGTATATTCATTCTCCTATAAATGACTCAAATTTATCCTTCATTATGGCTGAGAAGTACTCCTTTCTTAAAATGCCACATTTTCTTTATCCATTTATCTGTTGATTGTTATATATGCTATTTCCAAGATTTAGCTATTGAGTTGTGTTGCTATAAACATGGGTATGTATGTGTAATGTAAAATGATGCCCTTAACTCTTTCAAGGAAGAGATCTAGAAAGGAAGTTAGGCAAGACAAAGGAAATTTCTAATTCTGAGAAATTCTAGAATTTCTCCTTTCTAGTTTTGAGGAATCGCCATCTAATTTTTTAGTCGTTGTACTAATTTACACTCCCAACAAAAATGTAAAGTGTTCCTTTATTCTCCACAAGTTCACCAGCATTTTTTGCTTTTCTGTGTTCATCATGGTAGCCATTCTTCCTGGAATAAGATGAAATCTCAGTGTTGTTTTGCTTTTCACTTCTCTAACGGCCAAAAATGCTGAACATTTTTTCATGTCCTTTGCCAAAGGATAGCTGGGAAAAATTTGTTCCCATTGTGTAGGTGGTCTTTTGACTTTATTACTTATTTCTTTTGTGGTGCAGAAGTTTTATAATTTGATAATGCTATTTGTGATTCTTGATGTTATTTATTATGTAATTGGGTTCTATTCAAAAAGTCTTTGCCTATGTCTATGTCTTCAAAAGTTTTATCTATTTTTTTTCTTCCAGAAGATTCAATGTTTCTATTTTAATATTTAGGTCTTTCATCCATTTTTATTTTATTTTATTTTAGTGAGGAATGAGAGATATGGGTCTAGATTCAATTTTTAAGCTTAATTGTTAAATCTTATATATTTTTATTTTAAAGAGAATAAAAAACAATAAAAGTGATACAAAATTTCAAAACATAATGATAGGAAATTAACAATGATTGTTATACTGCATATTGTTATCTCCAAGGAAGTT
>NW_004955457.1:4989823-5032599 GCF_000276665.1 Chinchilla lanigera
TATATATATATATCTCCTTCTGTCTTTCTTTCCTCTCTCCTTTCCCCCATCCCAGTTGTTCTTTCCTTTTTGAGCAGTTTCTTTCCTTTCACAATATCTATTGTACCTTTTAGATTCTAATTACTCTTTCATTTTCTTACACTAGGGAGACAATATGATGTTTACACATGTGGGTCCAACCTATTTCACCTATGAGTATGGTCTCTAGTTTCATCCATTTACCTATAAAATTCTCCAATTTATTTTTCTTTAGAGCTGAGTAACACTCCATTGTATAAAAATACCACATCTTTTTTGTCCACTCCTCAGTTGATGGGCATTTGGGTTGTTTCTAAGATTTAGCTATGACAAATTGTGCTGCTATAAACATGGGTGGACATATATCTCTGTGGTATGATGTTTTCAGTTCTTCTGGAAAAATAACCAGAAAGGCAGTAGCTGGATCGATTTTGTGCATGTGGATAATGAGTCTTCCCAGCATTGTTTATCAAAGGAGCTATCTCTTTCCTGATGCCTATGATATTAGTCCCTTTGTCAAAGATCAGATGACTGCAAATGCATGGGGTTGTTTCTGTGTCCTCTATTCTGAGCAATAGTTTTTATAGCATTTAATTCACTGGAAAATGTATATTAATTTACAAAGAGTTATCTTCTAAACCAAATTTTTAAATAAATAATTTCAAACTAACCCAAGTAATTTTATTGAATAGAAGAATTCAAAGCTATAAATATTAGAAAAGGTACCACTGCATGGAAATCTATTTGATTACCTTTCTTGGGTTAGAAAACTTCCATATAAAAACCTGGACATATCTAATACTTTTACTTATTATACAAAGTTTTCCTTTCCTGTCACTACTATAAACAGGGAAAGAAAAATCTCCATCTCCATCAGTTTTATGTACGCTTACTTTAAACCAAGAAATTAATTCAGAATTTAGGACTGCTAAGTACAGAGCCTTTCATTTAACATTTTATCACATTCTTTCTCCAATCTTCAGAATAATTTTTAATCTAAGCCTTTCCAAACAACATATTTCCCTTCTAAATGACTCCAAGGTCAAAGACTAATTAACCTTTTCTCTTGAAATTTGGCAATGATACAAACCTTGTTGTCTCATTTTAAAGTTTGGACCTGTCTCATAACCTTCCAAAATTATTTAAACACTCTCTAAAATGCCTCATAATTCTTTTTGACTGAGGCAAAATTAATGAAATGCTTAAACTTTCACCCCAGGGGATCTAAATTGAAATCATAATTTAGAAATGTAGAGTTAATCAGAGAGTCTAACTAAGTAAGAACACCAAAGAACTCTGGGACTTCCAGAGTTAACAAAACTGCATTCTTATATGTGTATCATGTGAAGTGGTCAGAAAACCTTAGTTCCACTAGTCTAAGGGTTTTGAGCTGTTAATTAAATGTGCATGTGTTCACTTTCCCAGTAAATAATAGGGAAAATTATATTTTGGGTCTTCGCCTCAATGATCTAGAAAGCCATGTACGCACAGAAGAACAGAAAAATAGGGCATGACTGTCCATTTGTGCTTAATACTTAATATTAGGGCACCTTACAACATAACTGGAGTTTCATGTCAGGTTGAAGTCAAATAACAATCTTGTTCCCAAGTTCTTTTTGGTGGTGAATTATAAACAACCAAAGCAAATAATCTGTTCGACATGACTTGTACTATAAACTCCTCCCCATAAACAATCTTTTTGATTCTGTAGCTCAAAGTTACCAGAAATTCTCTAATCTTCTTTATCTTTTCTCATTGGTTAGTCCAAGTGAAACAGCTCATTGTCATAATCTCATCAAATCTGAACAAATACTTCAAGGAAAAGCTTAGGGTTGAATTGCCATTAAAATGTTCCCAATTGACTGTTTGTATTGTTCACTTTTCCAATAGGCATGGAATGGTAAGTGCTAAAGAAATAGAAACCCTAAAATAACTAGACTTAACAACTGAGAGACCATTACACGATTCTAAATAGAAAGAAACTGCAGGATGCTAGAAGAAGAGTGGTGTTCAAAATTACAAACTGAACAGAGAATTATCTGCTCTGCAGACTTCATACTTTTTTCCCCTGTGTTTGTGAGCCATGGCTGAAATTGATTCCCCAGGGTTCAGCCCCAAGGCCATGATCTTTCAACTTTCAGACAAGTAACTCCTTGTGTCATCATTTTTCCTATATCAGAAACTGGACATTTTCACTCACACCCCAGAGTTTCTAGGTCTTGTAGATTTTTTTATTCAACTGGGGACACATGAGAGTTTGTAGAACAATATTGCTAGTTATGCTTCAAAATAGACATACAGGACTTCAAGAAGAATAAAGATTTTAAAAGGACATTCTCTCTCATGAACATTTTTTTGTTTTGCTTTTTAAAGAGGATAAAAATAATTTTAAAAAAACATTAGAAATGATACAGAATTTCACTAAATAAGAAAGCAGTTCAAAAATGGTGCTTATATTGCATATTGTTATCTTCAAGTTAGCTATTCATATTACCAGATATAAGCTTGCAAAATTGGTCAAAAAAATTTAAGCATTAACTGTTCCTTTCAATAAACCAATAGAAATCAGCAGTTCAATTATCCCAGAACATTTTGTTGACACTAACAAAGACTTTTATTGTGCAAGCTTATTGTGCATAACTGCAAGGCATCATTTGTTGGAGATGCAGATTCTCAGGCCACGCTTTAGCTTCACTGACTAAACTGCTGTGGTTACAGTTTGCAATCTCTTGTTAGCAAGTTGCACAGCTGATTCCGAAGTAAGGTGGTTGTTAGCTGCATATTCAGTAGAATCAGAGTGTGAATGGAGTTGGAGTACAAACACACAGAAACAGTACTTGTGGCAAAGATTCTTTGCTCAACCAACCATTAGTCAGGCTTTTGATTCTTCTGCTAGGTTCATCTGAGCACTTCTTTGCGAAATTCAGTTTTAGCAAAGAATCCTGCTAAATCAGTTTAGCAAGAATTCCCCTGTCCCTGATATCCAAAGCCTCTTGATTGCCAGTCAGGTTCCTCGGCCTCCACCATTCCCCAGATGTCTGATCCTCCTGGCCTGTCTTGAGAGAAAGCTGTCAGGTCATCTTACCAAAGCTTCTACTTCCCCAGTGTTTCCTCTTATTAATTTTACAGACACTGACCCTCAAACTGCTTCTTAGCCATAAATTTCCACTTGCCCAAGCTATATTTGGAGTTGAGCCCAGTCTCTCTTTCACAACAAAACTTCTTTACTGAGCTTTGACAAATATCATGGAGTCATTCTTTTTTTCTTTGACACAGTGCTGTAGGAAGTTTCTGGAACTTGGTTCATCCGGTGACTTTATCGCTGCCACTCACAACTGCTACTATGGGTTAACTACCTAAGCTTGCTCAGCTCCAGCTTCCTTGTTTGAGAAGCAAAAACAGTCATAGATACCTTAAAACACCGTTTCATGGATGAAAATACTCTGAAAATACTCAATAAAAGATAGTCACTACAATGCAGCTGCCCTGTAACTGAATACCCCAGATGGCAAGCCAGAACAAAAAACTACTTTGCTTGTATTCCATGAATAAACAAGAGTGTCTCAGAAATAAGAGGCAATTGTAGTTTTAAAAAATTCACATTCTGAAATTAAACCATCTGATTGTAAATGTTAGTGCCATCACTTATTGAGGCAAATTAATTAATATTTATGTCACTTTGTTACTTCCTTTCCAAAACCAGCATATGAGTACCTATACATGTAAAATGGTCAGTAAATGACCATGTAATACTCAACAGATTTGCTCTGACTGCAACAGAAGAACATGTATTTAGTGGAAAAGAGTGAATAATTTTATTTTATAGTTAAGGATAGAAGAAAAAGTGTAAATTACTTAATTAAGGACAAGTGAAATTTTAGAAAAGTAATCGGCCACTATTTTCCACAAATATATTCCCATATCAGAAGAGTTTCATCTATTTAAGAATCCAATAGCTCTACTGATCAAAAATTATACTACACTTAATAACACACAACCTATTCTGCACATAGATTTGACCACTTTTGCCCAACATTTAGTTAAGTTTTTGTGCAGGTCACTAAACTGTCTTCCTGTCTGTGGAAGTGATTATACCATAGTAAGCCTTTCAACACATAACAGTATTACACTTTTGACAACATATTTAAAGCCTACTAGTTGGAAACAATTAAGGATTTACTGACTAAAATTTGCTTTAAATATGTAAAAAGAAAAGACTTGGCTGGTGACAAGATCTGAAAATGCTTTTGACTGCAAATGTCTAGCATTATATCGTGTGTATATCTCAAGTTGAAATAAAATAGAATTGAGCTGACATGGAGCAATGAGAGGGCAATAAAATGGGGATAGGATAAATGCTGTTAGGAAGAAGCCAAATAGAATCTATATTTTATTCACCCCATCCATCTGCACAGCACTGTTGCTTATAGTCAGCATGTCTATCCTAGTTTCTACTTCCAGTGTGAGAGAAGACATTTTGTCTCTTGCTGCTGGTTAGATATATTGATCAAGCAATAAAAAGTAAGCAAAAATATTCTAGGGTGCCATCTTCCCAGACTGTTTTGTTATGTTTTGTGCTTTGGTCAGAGTCAAAGGAAAACTCAAAAACGTATCTCTCATTGTTTTCTTTCAGATGACCATGATCTGGTTATCAAAAGACTTAACCTCTAAAAGAGGAATATTCTGTTAGATCCTTAAAAGTGAAGACAAAATTTGAATTCTTTCTAGGATAAAATGGAAATTGTTTTTGTCTCCCTGCTTTTTTTTTCTTTAGGCTTCAATTTAATTCATGTCACAATGACTTTTTTTGCACACACTAAGTGCTAAACTGTAGACAGAGATGCTGAAGACGTAATTCTTACATTCAAGAAAATGAAAAAAGTCACAGATGTACAAAATGGATGGGTATTCTGTTCTGATAGTTGTCCTAATGCCAACTTTTTATTTCAGTTCTGTCTTCATTATAACTGCCCTTACAAATTTTAGCTTAAACATCTCACCAGCATGAGAAATTTAAATATGCATAAAGCCAAACATACAAGAATTCCTCTCTTCTAAATTAATTTAAATTTTTTAAAAAGTATTCCACACTCCAGGTTAACCTGGGCCATTACAATCTTCCCAATCATCCAATGCTATAAGAGCTAATAGTTTCTTTCTTCATCTCTTAGTTTTTTGTTAAATATTCGGTTATCATGCCTCAGAATTTTCCCAAGGAATTTACTCCATAAAAATATTTTTCTTTCAATTCCTACTACTAACTTCATCTTATTTCAGATATTTCTACATTCAAGGAAAAATGATGATAGTGACCTGCCTCACCCACTTTCATAAACTTGGAACTAAATGAGTAAAAATGTAGTAGACACCGTGGGAATTACTTCCAAGTCCTCCAGTTCACCATGGAAGTCGTCAGCATCATTACTGCCCCTGCGTTTCCTGAGGTGCCATTGTTTGGCTCATACGTTCCTGCTTTGAGCAAGTTTGGTGTATTTCTCATAAATTTCCTTCTTAAAATTATTTATTTCTGTTACTTATAATTACAAGAATTTAGGCTGGGCATACTAAGACACTTAATCCCAGCGCTCAGGAGGCTGAGACAGGAGGATCGCTATGAGTTTGAGGCCAGCCTGGACTACAATTACAAGGACTTCAACCAATACAAAAAGAAATAAGATTGAGTTCAACGAATTAAGTCAGTGATAGTGAACCTTTTAGAATTTACAATGATAGCAAACAGCCCATTGCAGCACATGTGGCATAGATCCGCCAGCACTGAATAAAATAAAACATAATAAGAAGAAAGGTATTGGCCTGGGCGGGCGTGGTGGCACATGCCTGTAATCTCAGCACTTGGGAGGCTGAGGCAGGAGGATTGTTATGAGTTTGAGGCTAGCCTGGGCTACAAAGTGAGTTCAAGGCCACGCTGAACTGCATAACAACATCCTGTCTCAAAAAGACCAAAAAAAAAGGAGGAGATGGACTGTCATCCAGATTTAAAATATTTTACTAAAGCTTATTCAGTACTTTTGACACAAACATTATATATAATAAGGGAATATTAATATCAAAACAGAATTCACAAGGGACTAAAATAACGCTGTGTACATTAAAAAGACTCTCACTGGGTCACTTAAAAACACTTTTTCTTTTTTTGCTGTAATGTTATTTAATCTTACATAAAATGTGCCTTAGGATCTCACCTTCTTCTAGTTTTAGTTTATATATCCACTAAATTGAATATTACTTTAAGTCTTCTGCATAGCAAAACCAGTGCCAAGGCAACCTGTGTTGAAGATGTAAACCATTAAAAGAAACAACCTCTATTTTAAATTAGCAGTTTCTCTATGCATTTATTTACGGTGAAAGTCTAATCATTTCTAAGAGTATCCAAAAAAAGCTAGATTTTGGCTGTATATTTTGCTGTGGTTTAGATCTGAGATGTCCCTCACAAAGTCTTATGTTTGAAGGTAGGGCATGGCCAGAAGCAGGTAGAGGGAATGTGACATGGAAGGGTGTGTTCTTGCCTGGGTCCTCCCTCCTTTTTCTACTTCCTAGTGACCATGTAGCAGACAGCTTTCCCACACCCTGCCATTGCATCATGCCATTTCTGCTTTGGAAGTACCTAACCATGGACTGAACCCACTGACATTGTAAGCCAAAATAACCCTCTCCTCCTTTAAATTGCCATGTCAGCTACTATATTTTGTCCCACTGATGAGAAAGTGATTAATACACGTCAATAAATACACTAACTGCCACAAATTCACAAGGAAAATACCAAAAGCTGAATATTTCTCAGATATAACCTTCTTGTCACTGACCTCCCCCACCACGCCCACTCCACTGCACCAAATTTTAACATCTGTAGGTCTGTCTATCCCCCACAAAAATCTCCTGTTCATTCATATTTTTTAAATCTGTCAATCATATATTAAGTAATAAAGTATAATCAGTTTAAAAATAGAAAACAATTATGTTATTATGGACAAATAACAATTACGTTGGTGAATGGAACAAAAAACCAGTAGAGCGTTGTATTAGGATATATAAAAGCAGAGCTTATCCAAGCTGGAGTGTCGCAGAATACTTAACTGAGGAAATTAGATTAAAGTTGAGACTCCAGAGATGGCCTGCTCCAAACTTACTCTGTTCACACCATTTTTCCTGCCATTGCCAGATGAATATTTAATAAAACTTTCAACATTTTTCCTATGTTCAAAATCTCTTCCTACTAGGAAAATAATTAAACTGAGGAAACTTATCTTTGAGAACCACAAAACTAAGTGTTCTCTAAGGGCTCGCAGAGATCTAAAGCTTCTATGACTATTTTTCAGTATAGGTATAATGTTCCACTTTATGGGAGGCCTGCAATTACTTGAATCTTTCTGATATTTTTATGTAAGAAAAGTTCCCAAGACATGTACATGGTTCATTCCATTTTAAGGAAAATAAACAACAACTTAGCATATGTTTTTTTGTGTGTAATAGGACTTTATGAGCATAGGAAAATACACCAAGCTATTTACAATGGCTGCCTACAGGGAAAAAAGAAAGCAGGAAGACACAGAAAAGAACTAGAAATGCTGTCAAATAACTGAAAAATATCATGGTTTAATTTGAAGGAAAAATTCAAATGGACATTGACCTGTACGATATTTACAAACTTCTAAAAATTAAAGAGTAGGTATTTGATCTTTACCAAAAAGAAATATCACAGGTAAATGACAATATTGATTGAGTAGGTGACAAAACTGTAATAATTGTTATCCTTGGTGTCTGATTTCATTTTAATACTACGCTTGCAATTAAATAATGGTCAAATTTTTGTGATTTTTATGTACAATTCCTGTTACCCACCTTCAAAAGCTGTCTTTAATTCAGCTAAACCCTCTCTCTTCAATCAATTTCCCACTTTCCAAATGAACCCACCAAGTACGTTTTATCAGGAACCTTCAGCTTTACGGTTTGTGTGATAGATATCAAGGTGTGGTAGCCAGGGGTGGCACAGGAGGGAGCAATGAAATTTTTTTTTTTTTTATTTCTGCTCTGTAGCAGACACTGTTTTAGATACTGTTATTCATAAATCTATTTAGTCCTTTAATAATGTGAAAATAGAAGTATGGTCACATTCTCCCTTCTACAAATAAGGAAAGAATTAAGTCACTTTCTTGAGTTTATAGCACAAAAGGAGTACAGTGTCAATTTTCACACAAGACAAACTAACTATAAAACCCTTCCTTTACCGTTCAGGGTTATGAGTCCCTCTGTGGACTCTTTGGTCTTACGAATTGTGTTGGACTATTGTACTTTCTAGTACAGGCAATTCTTTCCTCTCACCCCAAATCCCTTTCCCAAACTTGTATTCTCTCTTACTCTTCCTCCTTCTCTTCCTTTTGTGCCACCTTCCCTTTCCCCTTCTTTTGTTTCCTTCCCTGTCAGTTTAGAATGCCTTGCTAGAACTCATTCGTATTTTAAGCAAACTTTTTTTTGCCCACTAAGACTCAACCCACTTGTGCTCTCCTGCAAGCCACCCTAAAATAACATCTCCAGGTAGACTCCAGAGTCTATCTTCTTCTGTATCCCCAGGATGCCAATTTTGATACTTCTCCCCTGACATTTATCAGTGCCATGACTGCTTGGGTATTTAGCCACTGTAATTAACTAACCCTTGTCCTTCTCCATCACGACTATGAGTCATGTTGGAGAAGCAACCATAATAAATTTTTCTTTGTAATTTCAATACCTAAGACAGAGACCTGGAACAGACCAAAAGCTTAACAAATGCATGTCCAATGAATGGATAAATCTGTTGGGTGACTGTGGGGCTCTGGAGTAGACACATAAATGAACAAAACAACAAACATGAACACGGTATGTGCTCTCTGTTCCTAGAAGACAGCAGAAGCTCTCAGGTGAGTTAACTGTCTGAGGGAGGTTTTGTGTCATGGTAATTAGCTGGAGAGTCATTTCAGAGAATTGATATGTACCTACATCTATGAAGTTTTGTGTGCTGCACCTGTATAAAATGAGCCCTCACTCAGTGCTGACCAGCTGTTGTCTTTGGTGTAACATAAAATATACAATGTGTATACTTAGAAAATGACGCACATAGAAAATCGGTGATGACCAGAAACACTGATTCTCATCCCTATTTCATACAAACTGGTAGATCATTGTTTAGAGCGGAATTAGAGCAAATAAATTAGAAATAACGAACTGTAATACTTTTCACTTTTTTTGGCAAGTTTGGGCGACTGGGTTCCGAGCAACACAAAGCGGCACTCACTAATTTAAATGATAAACAATGAAACAGGTATTTTACAGGAGGAACAGGCAAACCGTAAGGCCTTTGGAAATTGTGAAAACTACTGACTCTCTGATGTTCCAGGTCAGAGGAGCCAATGGCTTTTGCCAACACTTTGAGATGAACTCAGTCCAATCATTCTCAGTTTTCTTGTTACCCCACCTGAGCAAGCATCAGATTGGTTGAGTACGGTCATGTGTCATTGGCTAAGGGATAAATATTAAAATAACTTCAGGAACAGCCCCTGCAAGACTACAATAAAAAAAAATGACAAGTTTCCCATAGAAATGCCAGGGTTCAGAAGCAAGAAAATGAAGAAACAGATATATAGATTCTACAACAGCAAAAATAGCATATCCACTACTTTCTTATGCCCATAATTTTCATAGTAATGTTTAGAATTTAAGCTCCATGGACACAGAAAATTGTACTTGTACTGTACCCTTATCACTGGAATGTTATCTAACATGTAACAAGCCTTCAATAAATATTAGTTAATTTATTACTTCTTCACTAAATAAATTGCATTTGGTTATACTAGTTAGACATCAGGTGGATCCAAGAGGAAAATGAATAGATTCAGTAAACTTTGAGTGAAAGCAAAAATTTGAGAAAGAATCAAAGCCTCAAGTAGGCTCTAAGTGAGAACCTGAATGGACAGAGAACTGCAGGAAGGGTCCTGAAGTTTATAAAATTTTAGTAGCAGAATTCACATAGCAGCAAGTCATAGGAAAGATGGAGGGAAGTAATATTCACTGAGTGCCTACATTCTGACTGCTGTTGTAGGCACTTTTCGTATTCTGTCTCATTCAGTTGCTACACAAAAACTTTGTGGAATGTTAAAAAAGTATTGACTATGACAGAGTGTGGACTTTATTTACTGCATAGTCAAGTGTACAACTGGCCCTTGACCTAAGATACCCTCCAGTAAGCACACATTTGATTTGCACAATGGGGCCTTTGGCACTGGCAAAGGGCAAAAAGTCAACATTGCTGGTCAGAGGAGCAAGAATCTTTATAGCCCATCCCCGCCTCACTTTCAAGCACACCCACTACAGGAAAAAAAAATGCCAGCACTGTACATGTGCCAACATGAACCCTCTCTAGTATGTATAGATAGTCCTACCAGCTTACCTTCGCAGACGCCGCCTTGTCCTCTAGTTGCTAACGTGGATAGAACCCAGCTTTCTGTCCTGAAATACTACTGGTTTCAGGTAGAAAAGAAGCTGTCTCCAGATTGTTCTTTATACTGACACTTAACCTCTATAGTATCTAGTTTGTGCTTACTTTACAGGCGACAAAACAGAAGGACCGATAAGAAAAAGAGTTGCTTAATATTTCACAGCGAGTTACTGTCAGGGCCAGGACTTTAACCTGGGTCTCCCATTTTCCAATTCAGTTTTTTTCTATTCCTCAGCATTTGTGCAGATTCTGTGGTAACTTTGAGGTGTCCACCACAACCTTCTCATAAATCCTAGAGATCAGAATCATGGGCTTTAAGAATTGTTAACTTATCTATTTTCAGTCTCACCAACATGATGGTATAGTCTTTCTAATTATTTAATATGGTCATGAGGTCCTTGAACCCAAGAAATAATCTCTGGAGATTTTTGATGTGAAAGTATTTCAGCCATCCAGATAGAAAAGACCCTTAGTACCTGAGTCAATAGCACCCTCTGGTTGACAGAAGCAAAGGAAAGCAGCAAAAGCTTAATAGTTCAGAATACTGGAAGTCATTAAGCTTTCAGAGTATCTCACACCCATTTTGAGTTCAAAAAAGAAAAGATGTTCAGCATCAGTAGTCACTAAGAAAATGCAAATGAAATAAAAAAGACTGATAATGACAAGTGTTGAAGAAGATTCAGAGAAATCAGAGATTCTATATATCCTAGTGCAACTGTAACAAGTATAGTTGCTTTGAAATTCCTTTGCTAGTTTAAAGTAAAAATAAATTTATTGTGTTATTCAATAATTCAACCCCTAGGTATCTACTCAAGAAAAATGAGATGAAAAATATGTTCTCACAAAGATGTGTATGCATATATCCATGGAAATATTATTCATAATAGCCCAAATATAGAAATAATCTGAATATTTATTAGTCAGGGAATGGATAAACAAAAGGTAGTATATGCATACAAAGGTATATTATTCAATCATAAAACAGAGCAAACTAATGATAAGTGCTATCACATGGATAAACTTTAAAACTTCATCCAAACTAAAAGAAGCTAGATGCAGAAGGCTAAATACTGCCTGATTCCAGTTAGATAAAATGTCCAGAAAAGTCTACTCTATCAGGCAGAATGTAAATTAGAAACTGGTTGGACTGGAGGTAGAAACAAAAACTGATTCCAAAAGAACATGCATTCTTTTGGGATTGGTAGAAATGCTTTAAAACTAAATAGCGGTGGCTACATAACTCTGAGAACTACTAATAGTAGTTCGGTTATACATCTAAATGACTGCATAATGTAGTATACAAATTAAAATGTAATAAAACTTTTTAAACAAAAGGTAAGACTTCTATTTTGTCTAAGGTAGCATAAAAGGAACTTGATATACATTTCCACATGAAACAATTATATATATATATATATATATATATATATATATATATATATATAATATTATATGTATTGTATAGTTTATATACTGCTTTTCCCGGCCTAGAAAAGTACGCAGTCAATTATAAGCACAAAAGACTGGATATAAATGTGGGGTGTGACTGTCCCATCTTAGTGTCTTCACGATTTTTCAGGCTTTGGCTAAGAGACTTGGGACTGAGGCACAGTCGAGTGGACACTGAGTTTCATAATATGAAGCCAGGAACCCAGGGAACAAAGGCAGCCAAAGTTCTTAGTAGAGTATCATAGCACAGTGAACTACATAGAAAGAACTTTGGAGATCTACACAGTCATTTTCAAACATTCAGCACTGCAGGAACTACCTGAAAGGATTAGAGGGAACACTGAGACTTAAAATGTCACAGGGTAGTAGACAAAGTTAGAAAATCTTGCTTGAACAGTGGAGAATAACTAGCCCTAAACTAAACATGGATATGATGCCACCTAAAAAATCACAAGAGCAGGACCAAAAGGATAAAACTGTCATCAAGTAACTTAGCTGTGCTCTAGAACAAAGCTCAGGAATACTTATAATAGATGTAAAAATCTCTAGCACTAAATAAATCACAATGTCTAACATACAATTAGAAATTATCAAGAATGCAGAGAAGCAGAAAAATATGACTTATAATATGGAAAAAATAAAAAAAATCAGTCAATCAAAATTGACTAATAAGTAACACGTATTCAAATTAGCAGGAAAGAAAAAGCATTTACTGTTTACTATATTCAAACAATTAAGTAGAAGTTATAAAAGTTATAAAAAGAGACAGGTATTGAATATATGGAAATGAAACCTATATATCTGACATGGAAAATCTACAGGATGAGATTGACATCAGTTATTAGGAGACAAAAAATCAGTGAACTCAAAGATATAGCAATGAAAACTCTCTAAAAATGAAACATAAAGAGAAAAAAAAAATTCTGTGAAAAATGAACAAAGCCTCAGTGAGTTTCTAGAAATTTTAGGCAGTTTAGTATATAGTACTTGGGGTCCCCCCAAAAAAATTACACATGACAAAAAAGTGGCAGAAATTTTCTGAATTTCAGAAAAACACCTAGTTAAAATATCAATAATAGGCAAATACAATATACATAAAAACCTCACACCAAAAACATTATAACCCTCTTGCTCAAAACCACTGAGAAAGAGAAAAAGTTCTGTAAAACAGACACAAAATGAAATATTTTATAGAAAGGAACACAGAAAATGATGATAGCATATTTCTCCTGAAAACTCATACTGGAGAAGACCATATTTAAGCAACTGAAAGAAAAACAAATCTGTCTGTCTATAATTCTATAATAAAAAACTTCCAAGAAATTAGTTGTTAGGGAAATACAAGTTATAACTACAATGAGATGCAATAAGGATGGCTAATATTGAAAATAACTGACAATACCAAATATTGGTGAGGTTCTGGAAAGAATGGAATTCATACACTGCTGTGGGGAAGATAAAATGTGACAACCACTTTGGTAAACATTTTGAAAGTTTCACCAAAAACTGAGTACACCAGATATAATCATGCAAAATTGGTCAAGAAAAAAAATTTAAGCATTAACTATTCCTTTCAATAAACCAATAACATTAAAATAAAAATTAAAAAATTTATAAAAACACGTAATATATACTTACCATGTGATCCACTCATGTCATCCCTGGATTTTTTTTTATTTCAAAGAGAAAACACAAGAAAAACAATGATACAAAATTTCAAAACAAGATAGTAGGAGAGTAACAGTGGTTACTGCATTGCATGTTGTTATCTTCAAAGTAGGTGCTCAGATTACAAGACATAGGCATGAAAAATTGATCTAACAATACAAGCACGAACCTTTTTTCTCAATGAACTAATAGAAATTAGTAGTATAACTATCTTAACTATCATGTGTGCATGTTTATTTTTCCTTTTCCTTTCTTTTCTCTTTCCCCTATCTCTGTTTCTCTACCCTTTTGAACAGTTTCTTCCCACTTCACAATATCTATTGTAAATTTTGGGTATTTACTCTCTCAGCTTCTTAATTAGGGAGACAATACAAAAATATATGAGTCTGTTTTATTTCACTTATGCTTATGGTCTCAAGTTGCATCCACTTATCGATAAAAGTCTCCAGTTTACCCTTCTTCATGGTTGAATAGTACTCCATTCTATAAACATATCATATCTTTTTTATCCATTCCTCAGTTGATGGGCATTTGGGTTATTTTCAAGATTTAGCTATTACAAACTGTTTTGCTATAAATATGAGTGCACATACATCGCTGTGATATGATGTTTTTAATTCTTCTGGGAAAATTCCCAGAAGGGGAATAGCTGGATCAAATTGGACCTCTAATCCTAGCTTTCTGAAGGAACTCCAAATTGACTTTCATAGTGGTTGCACCAGCCTACATTCCCAGCAACAGTGAAGAAAGATTCTTATTTCCCCGCAGTCCTGCCAGCACTTGTTATTGGTTGATTTTTTTGATAATAGCCATTCTTTCTAGGATGAGATGAAATCTCAGTGTTGTTTAATTTGTATCTCTTAAGTGACCAGTGATATTGAACATTTTTACTATGTTTATTTGCCATTTGTATTTCTTCATCTGAGAAGTGTGTATTCATCGCAGATGCCACTTTTTCGATTGGGTCTTTGAAATTTGGGGGTTAAAATTTTTTTTCAACTCTTTATTTGTTCTAGACATAAGTTCTTTGTCTGAAGAAAATTAGTAAATTTTTTCCCACTCTCTGGGTTGTCTTTTCACTCTGTCTGTGATTTCTTTTGATGTGCATAAGGTTTTTAATAAGATGAGATTTCAGTTTGTGATTTGTTTATGAACTCTCTGCCAAAACCTATGTCTTCAAGATTTCTTCCTACTTTCTCTTCCAGTAGATTGAGTGTTTCTGTTTTACTCTTTAGATCTTTGATCCATTTTGACTTCACTTTAGTGCATGATGATAGACACAGGTCTAGTTTTAGTCTTTAATATATTGAGAGCTAGTCTTCCCACCACCATTTATTAAAGAGGCTATCTTTCTTCCAGTTAACATGTTTGGCACCTTTGTCAAAGATAAGATGGCTGAGTGTGTTTGCAGCTGTGTTTTAATATTCTAATCCATTCCACTGATCCTTAGGTATGTGCTTTTTGCCAGTACCATGCTGATTTGATCACTGTAGCTTTGCAGTATAATTTCTAGTTAGTGATTGTGGTGCCTCCTACCTTGCCTTTTTTGCCTGGAGTTGCTTTTGCTTTTCTAGTTCTCTTCTTGTTCCAAATGAATTTTAGGAATATTTTCTCTAGTTCTGTGAGGTATGGTAGTGGAATTTTGATTAGGATTGCATTAAATCTGTACAACAGTTTTGAAAGTATGGCCATTTTCACTATGTTGGTTCTTTCTATCCATGAGCAAGGGATATTTCCATTTTCTGATATCCTCTTATATCTCCTTTTGAAAAGTACTGTAATTTTCAATGTATAGATCTTTTACTTCCTTTCTTAGGTTGATTGCTAAGTATTTCATTTCTTTGGATGCTATTGTGAAGGGTATGGTTTCCCTAATTTCTCTCTCAGTGAGTTTCTTGTTTGTGTATAGGAATGTTATTGATTTTTGAGTGTTGACTGTGTATCCAGTTGTACTACTGAATTTGCTTATTAAACCTAGAAGTCTTTTGGTGGAGTTTTTGGGGTCTTCTAGGGAGAGTATCATGTCATCTGTGAATAATGATAATTTAACTTTTTCCTTTCCTATCCTTATTCCTTTTATTTCTCTCTCTTGTCTAATTGTTCTGGATAGTGTTTCCAGAACTATATTGAATAGGAGTGGTAATAGTGGATATCTTTTCTTGTTCCTGATTTTAGAGTGAAAGCTTTCAGGTTTTGTCCATTTAGTATGATGTTGTCTGTTGATTTGTAATACATGGCTTTTATCAGATTGAGGTAAAGAACATCTGTTACAATTTTCTGTAAGGTTTTTTTTTAATCATGAATGAGTGTTGAACTTTGTCAAAAGCTTTCTCTGTATCTAGTGAGATGATCATGTGATTTTTGCCTTTGGCTTAGTTAATATGGTGTATTACATTTATTGATTTGCATATGTTGATCCATCCCTGCATTCCTGGAATGAATACCACTTGGTTATGGTGTATACTTTTCTTGGTGATTTGCTTCATTCTGTTTGCTAGTATCATATTTAGCATTTTTGCATCTATGTTCATTAGTGAGATTGACCTGTAGTTCTCTTTTTTGACTGGGTTTTTCTCTGGTTTTGGTATCAGGGTAATACTTGCCCCCAGGAATGAGTTAGAGAATATTACTTCCTTTTCAATTTCATTAAAGAGTTTGAGGAGTATTGGAATTAAGTCTTCTCTACATTTCTCACATAACTTAGCAGAGAATTGATCAGGACCTGGGATTTTCTTTGTTGGTAAGCTTTTGATTACATTTTCAATGTCAATAACTTATACTGGGTTATTCAGAATTTTTATATCTTCTTTGATTCAGCTTTGGTAATTCATACATATCTAGGAATCTGTCCATTTCTTCTGTGTTTTCCATCCTATGAGAGTAAAGATTTTTGAAATAGGTATTGATTATCTGAATTTCCACATCAGCTGTAGTGATTTCACCTTTTTTATTCCTCAATGTATGAATTTGAGTCTTTTCTTTCCTTGTTTTTTATAAGGTCGGTGAAGGGTTTATCAATTGTATTTATTCTTGAAAAAAACTGACTCAATAATTCTTTGAATTGTTTTATTAGTCTCCATTTCCTTAATTTCTGCACTGATCTTTAAAATTTCCTCCCTTGTATTGGCTTTGGGCTTGACTTGCTCTTCTCTGTCTAGAAGCTTCAGGTGCAACATTAGGTTGTTTATTTGTGCTTGCTCTGTTTTCCTGATGTGAGAATCCACCGCTATAAATTTCCTTCTTGGGGCTGCTTTCATTGAGTCACACAGGTTCTGGCCTGCTGTATCTGCATTTTCATTTAATTGTAGGTTTTGTTTAATTTCCTTTTTAATTTCATCTGTAACCCATCTATTGTTTAGAAGGGTGTTATTTAATTTCCATGTGCTTATGGATTTTTTGCAGCTTCTTTTGTCATTAATTTCCAATTTCATTGCACTATGCTCAGATCATATGCATGAGATAATTTCATTTCCTTTGCGTTTTCTGTGGGCTAGTATATGGTCTATTTTAGAGAACTTCCCATATGCAGCTGAGAAGAATGTGTATACTGATGATGTTGGATGGAACACTCTGTAAACATCTACTAAATCCATTTTTGCACAAGTTTGGTTCAGTTCTGATATTTCTTTGCTGATTATTTGTGTAGTTGATCTATCTCTTTGTGACAGTGGGGTATTAAGGTCTCTTGGTACAATTGCATTATTGCCTATTTGATTTTTTCTTGTCTATTAATATTTGTCTTAAATAGTTAGATTTGACTATATTTAGTGCATACGTATTTATGCTTGTTATCTCTTCTTCTTGAATTTTCCCCTAACAAGTATGTGGTGACCTTCTCTATCTCTTTTGATCATTCTTTGTTTGAAGTTCACATTATTCACAACAGAATACCTACCCATGCTTTTTTCTGGGTTCCTGTTTCATGGAGGATTGTTTTCCATCCTTTGACTTTCAGTCTATTAATTTCATTTTGACTTGAATGGGTTTCTTGTATATGGCATATTATTGGATCTTGTTTCTTGATAAATTCTGCCAGTCTATTTCTTTTGATTGGTGAATTGAGTCCATTTACATTGATGGTTATAACTGCTATGTATCGGCTTCTCTTTATCGTGATATTGTCCTGCTGTTGGTTCCCTGCTTTTCCCTCTGTTTAATTGCTTGCCCTGCCTAGTAGTTTCTTTCCTATGTTGTTCTTCTTGGAATTGTAGTCATTTTTATCTCTGTCTAGAATATCTTTTAGTACTCTTTTTGGATCGGTTTGGTGTGCATGAATTTCTTCAGTTGTTCATTGTCATGGAAGTGTCTGATTTCTCTGTTAATTTTGAAAGATAGTTTTGCAGGGCACATCAATCTTCATTGGAAGTTGTTTTCTTTCATGACTTGAAATACTTCACTCCAAGATTTTCTTGACTTGTTGGTTTGTGTTGAGAAATCTGCTGTGATTCTGATCAACTTTTTAAAAAGTGATCTCTTTTTTTCCTCTAACAGTTTTTAATATTCTATTTTTGTGCTAAATCTCTGGAATCTTGATTATTATATGTCTTAGGGTAGTTTTATTTGGTCTTGATTGTTTGGAGTCCTATATGCTTCACTTATTTGTATATCAAATTCTTTATCCATGCTTGAGGAGTTTTATGCTATTATTTCTGTGAAGAGTTTTTTATGGCATGTGTGCTATCTCGAGCTTTCTCCTTGACCCCAATCAATCTTATGTTATTCTTCTTTGTTTCATCTTGTAGCTGTTGGATAGATTTTTCATGATCTCTTGCTATTTTTAAGATATCTTTCTTTTCATGATCACTAGCCAAATTCTGTCTTCAAACTTTGATATTCTATCCTCTCTCTTATTCAATCTGTTGCATATATTTTCAATGGAGGTTTTATTCTCTTGGATTTCTGTTTGGATCTGTTTTATGGATGTCATTTCTTTCCTGTGTTAGGCATTTTTCCCATCATTTTTGTAAGTTCATCTACTCTTTTATCTGTGTCTTCTCTAATATCTTGGATTTTATGCATCATGTCTTTTTGTAACTGAGAGATTGTTTTCTCTATAGCCTTTTCTACTTGTGTTCTTTTCAATTCTATTTCTATCATTCAGACAGTTCCAGTGTTTGACTTCCAATTTTGTCTATCTCATTGTGCTCCAGGCTTCTCCTACATGGACTTGTTGGTGCAGGGTCCCATTTTGCTTCTGTGACTTGTCATTTTCTGTCTTATAGTGTTTTCTATGCTGTTGTTTGCCAATATCTTGTGAGACATAGATTTATCACTAGTATTTCATCTTCCCTAGAAGATACCTGTTCTCCAGGGATTTGCTCTACATATAGGTGTTACTTTATAGCTATCCAAAGAACCTACCTTTCCAATTTGTAAAGGATGCAAAGTTACTATTTGGCTCAGCACCCAATCCTTTGGTACTGGGATGTGGTGATGATTATGACCTCATGCAATCACAGTGTTATCATACAGGGAAGGAAACTGATTATAACACATATGACATCCTGGTTAAAGTGGTACAGTTAGTAATAATGATAGTTTCAAGTACAGCTTAACTACTGACAAACTATGGTAACTATTAACCTGCCACCTCCAGCCACAGAAGCAAATTAAGTCATATAACAAAGTCAAATATATGCCATGTACTTGTATGCAGTGATTTTTCCCATAGTAGAGTGATTTTAACCTTCTGTGGTGGGTGAGGAGGTTAAGATGGGTAGGGGACAGGATAAAGTGATGAATGGAGTCAAATATAGTAGAGTCAAGATTGGAGACCAAAGGATGATCACCCAAGTGGGGAAACTAGAGGACACAGGAGGGAAAGAATGAAATAGATTGTGAAGTAAGAATCAGAAAGGGAAGGGACAGTGTTTACTCACTTGGAAGTTTAAGTTCAAGAAGTAGTTGAGAAAAGAGAGAAAGAGGATCTGTAGAAAAAACAACAAAGAAATGTAAGAACCTAAACAGTGAAAAAAAGAAGAAAGAGAAGGAGAATGACAAAAAAAGAAAAACAGAGGAGAAGAAACAAAAACAACAAAAATAACCACAAAATACAAAGCAAACAAGAAGACATCCAACCAGACAGGAAAAGGATAGCCAATCAAACAAGTAAGGGAGAATAAAAGTAGCAAAATACCGCTGGTGTTTACAGTTCTGTGATAGTGTCCATGTCAGATCCCAAAATGTGCCATGTACTCCAGCCAAGTTTGCCATGGGAGTTGTGCTGGGTATGGAGCTGATCTTGGCCTCTGCATGTGGGGGCTGAGATTGGTCTTCTAATGGCAAAGTTCTCCAGAGCCCAATTGCAGGCTCCAGGCGGCTGCTTCAGACACTTCCATGTTGCCAGCTTCACTAATTACTCTGCCCTCCAAAGGCATGTGTGTGCCCACATTCTCGGGGTCAGCGGTCCTTGGTCTCCCATCCCTTGATTTTTACCCAACAGAAATGAAAGCCTGTGTCCATAGAAAGACTTGAAAACCAATATCATCATGTTTATTTTTAATATCTAAACCCTAAAACAAATTCAAATACTCTCACAATCATACAGAAAAGTATTTCAAAACCACACATTGGAATGCAACTCACCAAAGAAAAATGTACTATTAATTGCTACACACAGAAATATAGACAAATCTCCAAAAAGTTACACCTAATGAAAGAAGCTAGACAAAAATAATCCATACTGTATGATTTAATTATCATAAAATTTTATGAATTCAAATTCATCGATAATGACTAGGTTAGTCAACTCTTCAATGCTGAAAATACCTGAGGTAAGATAAACTTATAAATTAAAGCAGTTTATGTAGCTTTTTATGTAGACTTTTGGAGGTTTAAGATCAAACAGGATAACACAGGCTCCAATGAAGGTGCAGCAGCAAATGACAGGAATACATGTGGGAGAGAAGAATCACATGGCAAGATAGAAAGCCAGAGATCCTGGCTCACTCTTGCAAAAACTCTTTCCCAGGGACCAGCTTGTCCCGCAAAGGTGGTACTGTGCATGACCTGAGCACCTTCAACAGGTCCATCTCTCCAAACTCTCACCACTCATCCTCACCACACTGGAAAGCAACGTTCCAACACGTGTCCCCTCAAAGACAAAACACAATTCATAGCAGTGCAAAAATAAGGGTCAACTAGGGACAGGAAGAATAGGTGGCAGGAAAAGTACATTTTAAAAAGCATGACATTTTAGTTAGGAGAGTAATAGAAAGAAAAGTGTGATAGGAGCAAATTTAGAGGTGAAATAATGAGTTGAATTTGGCCAATTTGTGTTTGATGTTCTTACAAATCATCCACATGAGAAGGTTCAGAAATTTTGGTATGGAGTGTAGGGATCATGGAATTATCAGTTTTAGTTCTTGACATTTTCTTCCCTAGAGATGTGTAGCAGTTGATTGATTGTGTCAATTTGAGAAGTTTAGAAATTTATTTAAGTCAGCTCAGCAATTCTACATCCTAGGGTGTAGAGGACCCACCTTAGGGAAGCTCAAGACCTGGATGGTATAAAAGGGAAATGAGGAAGGACTAACTGGCTTCTGTTCTTCAGAGGAGCTCCAGTCTTTGCCTTGTTCTTCAACGTTATCTTTCGATTTCTAGTGCATACTCTGGCTTCTACCTTGGTTCCTTCAGCTTTCTGGCACAGACTCTTAGTCTTCCATCACAGACCCATCAGCCCCTGATATGGACTTGCAGGGAATATTGCAGTGAGCTCAAGTCCTTGGACTGAATTCTTCAGCCTCCATTAGGTAAATACCCTCTGCACACTTCCTCACCCAACTCTGTGGCTGGCCACCATAAACAAATCTTGCAATTTTTTACACATTTGTATATCTTGTGTTACATCTGTTTCTCTAGAAAAACTCTGGCTGATGCAGGATTGGACCTAGAACATTGCCTATGCTAAACAATTGCTGTACCATTGAGCTATACCCTCAACCCTCCTGTTTTAATTTATTTTGAAACAAGGTTTCACTACATTGCTCAAGCTGTCCTCAAACTCGTGATCCTCCTACACTTGCCTCCCACACAGCGGGAATTACAGGTCTGTATCACCACACTGGGCTTCAGCATGTATTTTGTTTGAATCATGTAATAATGAAAATTAGGTTCAAAAGAAAAAAAAAGAAATAGCAGAAATTTAAACAGGATAGAAACTTAGTCCTCAGTTATTTCTGTTAAGTCCAGAAGTTCAGCAGGTACAGAGCCAAATTCATGAGCAAGCTCCTTTTTTTACTGAGTTCCTCCCCAAAATTCATCTCATGGTGCAAGAAGGTTGCTGGAACTTCAGCCATAATATCCATGTTCCAATCAACAGGAAAACATAAAAAAGAAAAAACACAGGCTTCCTATTACAGAAACATCATTTCTACCTCTATCATATTGGCTAGAACTTAGCTGCTGGCAAAGCCTATCTGCAAGAATAGTTAAGAGATAATCTTTCTTCTAATCTTCTACTAGATAACTATTATGCTTATTTTATTATGAAAAAGAGAGCTCATATTAGGTAATAATTCATATTTAGTGTAAATTCTGAAGACAAATTAGTATTTGGCATAAGTACTTAGGATAAATAAGTGCTATTCCTCCCACCAAAGCCATAAGTGACAGTAGTATCACTGTCATAGGGACCACAGGAAATCCAGTCTAATTTATAAAACAGAAAATCATTCACAGTCTCTGGTACATTACCACCTATAAGAAATTACTTGTAAGGTATACAGATCACATCATACCAAAGTGGCAGGGCATCATGAGTACACTGAGTCACATCAGTGACAATGGCCAGAATATACCCAGCAAAAACCTATTGCCTATCTGTTATACAGGCAAATTAACAGACCCCAGGCACATGAATAATGTACATAGCATCTTGATGGTGACACACGATAATCTGAAATTATAAAATGTGGTTTATTGTTATCAAAAATGCAAAACTATCATCTTAGATGAGTACTTGGTTGGTTTGTTTGAAATACAGCTAAAAGGGTGGATTTCAGCAAATAAAATTATGAAAAATGTTATGCTGTTTTATAGCACAGACTCCTGTAGAAGAAACCCAAAAGCCATATATTCCTATTAGATACAAAAAAGAGGGAGAGAAGGGAAGAAAATTGGAAGAAACCTCAATGAGGAAGGAAAAAGGCTAAGCTGTGTAAATGAAATAACTGCTATCATTTTTCTTTGCCATTTCCTTGACAATAAAAGGTTCCTATGGAAGCTCCTGATTTATGTGCCTTTCAGGCAGTCACTGCTGAACAAAGCCTCATTGATTTCCTAAGACTCAAGGTGGAGAAGTTCAAGGCCACTAACAACTGCAGCTCACACCTCTATTGGTGGATATCTATGAAATGAATCTGACCCAGACCAAATTTATGAATGGGGCTGATGTTGGTCTACCCGTCTTATCTGTAACAAATGGAAACTTGTACATTATAAGAAGTTGTGCACAGGAGCGCACCCTGGACTTCTGACCCAGGCATGTGCTAACTTTCTGGTTTGGAGACCTTAAGACTCTCTTTGAAGATTATGCACCAATAAAGTACATTAATCTTTGATACAGCCGAACTTTTAACTGCTGAGAACAGTACTACTTACAGTAAGACTAACTTAAAGGAGTTATGTAGAAAAGTCCAATGTATTTGTTCCCAGGTTTTCCTTAGGTCAATGTTATTAATAAAATGACACTAAAAGTTCTTTTATAAAATATTTTCTTCTTCACAAAAGGCAAATACATATAGGAATAATATAGGGACATAGAAAGGAGCACAGAAAAATTCAGTGCCATGGAAATAGAATAATTTATCCATGAACAATATGGAGAGGATAAGATCATTGAAGAAAATGAAAGCTAAGATTTTAATAAATAATTGATAAAAAGGAGGAAAGCTCAACACCAACATGGTAAAGAAAGAATTGGAAATATATTGGAGAAACAATGAAAACTCTGTCTTAACTCTATGGCTTATGTGTGTCATCTAAAAGCTTCCTGAAAGACATGGCTTGAGTTTTGACAGACAAAGAGGAGTTCATACAGAGATCAGCATATGTGAAGATAGAAAGACATACAGCAATCCATCTGGGTAACTGTATTAGAAGGGTGCAGTACAGTGATAAAGGCAGAGAGGTAGCCAGAGTTCAGAAATGGTAAGTACAGTTTTGACACTACTCGATTTTAGCTGCCTATGGATGACCAAGAGAGGTGTTATGGTTTATGCCTGTGTGTCCCCCCAAAGCCTCCTGCGGCCCTGGGGCAGGCTATTAGAGTTTGAATATGGGTGTGAGAGCTGCACCCGCCTGGGAGTGGATAGTTTGCATATGTAAGGGACAGGAAAAGAGTGCTTGGGGCATTCCTCCCCAATTCTGCCCGGGTGTGTGTGTGGTGGCAGCTTTGCTGTGCTGCTGTCCTGAGATGCAGCCCTCTGCCACGTGCCACTCTGCCTGATAATCTGCCAAGTATGGGCTGAGACTTCCATGAACTGTAAGCGAAATAAACCTTTCCTTCCTTAATTTTGGGCGTCAGGTATTTTGTCCCAGCAGCTAGAAGAAAGTAACCAAGACAAGAGGTCAAGAAGAATTCATTCGTGAATCTGAAATTCAACTTAAGTCACTAAGCAATAACTCACATAGAGTAAGACCTAGGGAAACTCTTTAACTGAAGAATTATGTGCATGTGAATAAATTCATAGAGAATTGATGAAACCACAATATATAGGTGAGAAAAACATGCCAGGTATAATACATACCCCAAACTGTAAAAGATACCAGTCAGTTACAAATCTTGTCTATAGTCAAACCTCATTAAGGAACTGATATTGACCCTCAACTAGCCTAGCTCTAGGAGTAGACTCTCTACTAACCTCTCTATGTTGTTCTATGCACAGCCCCTTATTGGCCTTGTCTCATTAGATTTGATGCAGTGTTATTAGAACTTATTTCCAGGCCTTGGGTTTTGCATATAGAGTCATGAAAGTCTGAATACTGAGTGCCTCTTCATCAACACCCTTGACTGTCTGCCTAGTGATTCTGCTGTGTCTGAGCCTTCTGGCACTTGAATTCTCTAAAAATGGTCTTCTGTAGCAGAGGCTATGCTCCTTTTTTCTCTTCAGTGAATACAGTCTCTTCATGATATGTTAATTGAAAGATTTTCAAAGTCCTGGTGATGCAGTGAGTTGCTAGATTCCAGCTCAACCAGAGGACAATTGCTGTCTGCTTCCTTCATGTCCAGTACCACATGAATTACCTTAAGAGCATAAACTCCGAGACAATTGTTTTCCTCTTCCACAAGCTTTCTGTTGACCAAAAGAAATTCGGGCATGCTTATGGGAGGAAACTCCCAAATGCTACAGTATCTGTAAAGAGTTGCATATGTGTTGGCTTCCATTCTTGTCCCCTTCCAGGTAAGGAAATCAAGGTAAAACAGACAGGAATCATCTTTCCAATTGCCTGATTGCTAGACTAATTTAGAATCCTGTAGACACTGGGTGATGCCAAATATAACCCTTGCTTTGCTGATAAGAACTATACACTACAGCATGTTTAAATCTTCCAGAACGAGGAAGAATTGGATGTGGAGCTTCTCTTCAATCTTATACCAAAAGAAGTATAACTACATATAGAGTAATTACAATTTCTCCTAAATGATTATCCAAGTGTCTCCATACAAACCCTCTATTCCTATGTGATTCTATCACCCTTCAGAATCTCAGGGTAGAATTAAAATGCACTGCCTCTGATTGTTTGGACTCGGGGGTTTGGCTTGGCTACTGAATCCTATTTACCTATCCCCATTTTCAGTCAGTTTTCTCATCTGTAAAATGTAGGTGATAATATGACCTAACACAGATGTGAGGATTCAGTGATATGACACACGCCAAGTGCTTAAAGCAGCACATACAGGAAGCATTCGTTATTAATGCAAGATAGATTTTTCTCCCCTTTTTGCAGAGCTTGGAGTTTGCTGGTTGGTTGGTTTTGTTTTTAATGAAGATTGGGAACGGATGTTGCCAGATGGCGACCAGACAGATGCAAACAAGAGATCTTTACAGGAGGACACACAACACGCTTTGCCCCCCTGTTGCAGGCGCTGACCCACAAGTGTGTGTGAGTCGGAGAAGAAGAAAGCACAGGGGTGCATCCTGGCACCGAGAACATGCATCCCTCTGAGCCTCGAGCAGCTGGGCTGGAAGAAAGCCAGGAAAGGAAAGCAATCTCTTTGGAAAAAACAAATCACATCACATCTTCCTATTTTGACAATCCAGGAAAACAGGCAGCTTTATAGAATAAAGCAGCGAAAGTGCTTGAAGATCGGCCAATGAAAAGGAGCAGAGAAGCATACCCTATTATTGTGGAAACCCATACTTATGTGTACGTTCAAAGCCTTGGCCCTCAACCTAATTGTAGTACAAAGAGGAAAGGATTTTTGACTGTTTTTCCCGGACAGGGCATAAAATTCTTTCTTTCTTCCTGGATTTGGCTGGTGCAGCTTCAGCTACTGAGAACAAACATAACATTGCAGAGAAAGCCCCCTGAATAAGAATTTTCCTGCTGTAACCAGAAATACCATTCTAAGGATGTCATCTGGGAATCATGTTTAGATTCCTTACATTTTTACCAACCATGAAAGTTGCAAAATAAATTGTAAGCCACCATTAGTTTATTATAGCCAGATGATAAATAGTGTTTAGAGGAAAAGCCAACAGGGGAGAGAGAATGGAAAAGAGAAGCCACCATTAAAGAATAAGAGAAAGTCAGGAAGGAAAACGCACCTGCTAGAGGAAAGATGTAAACTAATATTTATGCATGGGATTCATCTTCTCTCTCCTTTCAAATGCTAGGATCCTTACTTAATGTCTCTATCAGCTTGTTAAGCAAAACAGCTGCACCTTCTGAGCGTAAGTGTCAGGTCTCCAAGAAGCTTCCTCACCTGAGTAGCCCAAGTATGTTTCACAGGGAAACCGAAAATCCCCAATAACCAGATTCTTGTCCCTCCCAAGAATTGCCTCCGCCATCTAGTGGCAGCGTGTAATATAACCTCCAGAAGATAAGGGTGTCTGCTCCACTGTAGTGAAGCCGACTCGGATTATTCACCAGTCGTGCAATGTCCGGACTGGCAAAGCCTTCGTGAAACCACCGTACACACACACACACACACACAAACACACACACACACACACACACACACACACACACACACACACACACACACGTCACACAAAGGGCTTTTAAAAATACATCAGTGCCTCAGTCTCTAGCCAAATAAAAAAGTCAGGTCCAGTGTACATTTGCAGTGCGGAAAGGAGAGAGGAGTTGCCTCCTTTGTTTGCTAGAGGCAGACGGGTGGGAACCGAGGCCGTCCCATCGAGAAATCTAATTAAACCAGAGTGGAAACTGAGTCTGAAAAGCGAAGACAGGAGGGGAGGCAAAGATGCCACCCAGGCCTGCGACGGTGTCTTCTCGATACAGTGGAGCTCCTCTGCGCTTTTGTTTTCTCTCCCCTGCCCAGAAATCTGCGCCCCAATTTTTCAAACTAAATGATTGTATGCATGCTGTAATCTTTATTTTTTTCTTTTGCCATGCGAATGGGGATGAGGCAGTCTGAGGATTGAACCTAGAGCCTTCAAACCAAGCTGCATCCCTAGCCCTTTTCATTTTTTATTTTGAGACAGGATCTCACGAGGTCACTCAGTTTCTCAAGGTTTCAACTTGAAATCTTCCTGCCTCAGCCTCCCAAGTGCCTGGGATTACGGGGGTGCACTGTCAGAACCAGTACAAGCTGTATTCTTAGAAAAATGCTTTCTATAAAGGAAAAAGTTATGAACCTCCTGAGATAAGTAGAATGTGAGTATTCTGGGCATTTTTATTGTATCACACTTATTACATTTATTAAACATTTTAAAAGTAGGGAAGTGACACTTTAGCTAGGAAAGTACAGCTGTTTTGCTTGATAAAATGATAGAGACTCATTAAATTCCATACAAATAAATTTTCCTGGAATTAAGAGGTATAAGAATGAATTCTTAGCCAGGCATGATACTGCACGCCTGTAATCTTGACTACATAGGAGCCTAAGGAAGGACAACCTCAAATGGAAGGCCAGTCTGGGCAACTTACTGAGACTCTGCCTCAAGACAGAAAACTAAAAAGTGCTGGTGATGTAAGCCAGGAGTAGGGCCTTGCCTAGCCTCTGTGAAACCCTGGGCTCAATCTCTAGTACTAGGAAAAAAAAAATGAATTCTTGTTTATAATTTACCTCACTTCAAAAAGGACTTGAATCAAAAGTTAATATGGAACAATACTTGTTAATTTTAAGTGAGTGAAGAAAAGTGATCAAATAATAAGGTGAAATTAAAGAGAAACATACTCTTCAATTACATCTTACATGTATTTGGCCGAGCTCCTTAAAGCTAGAGAAAAGAAAGGGGAAGATATGATTGGGTCCAAGATTTCCAGTCCCTATTTGGTAGAAACAGACTAGTCACTCAGAAGAATCATTTGCCTTTGGCAGAAAATACCTAAGATAAGTTAGTAACAAAAGTGTCAGGTGGAGACAAGTAAGTGCAGAAGAATATAGCAAGGAAGAAGAAGAGAGTTTATATAGAAGAAACAAAAAAGACCCTATGGTGAGGTGCCTCAGCCTGTAGCTCTCCACCTAGGGACAAACATCCTTTCAGACCGTGTAGGAGGGCCAAGCCCCTCGGCATGGGGCACACCTGGTATGTCTGAGACAGCAAGGAAGCTACATGCAAATGCAATTCAAGTTACATTTTATTGAGATTATGTCGGTTTTCTGTCCAGAATCCTCCAGTGATTTCACGTCTTTGGAACTAGTAGCCAAAATCCATGCGGGAGTCTACAGGGCCCTACGTCATCTGGCATCCATGACCTCTTTATCTTTACTTCCTGCCAAAAACATGAATGGCTGACATTCAGACATTTGTGTGGTGCTGGGGATGGAACCCAGGGCCTTGTGCATGCAAGGCAAGAGCTCTACACTGAGCCACATCCCCAGCCCCATTCAGATGTTTGTACACAGGGGCTCCTTGGGAAGCCTTGTTTTCCCTGAGATTGATTCTTGTGTTGACTCTTAACTTGTGGCCAAAAGAAAAGGAGGGTTTTATTCAAGGACATCTGAGGAACAGAGGCAAAGCATGTTGAGAAGGTGACAGCTCCTCTAGACTGGGAAATTTTTCTGACAGAGATGGGGAGCAGAGACAGAAAGACATTTCTTCTAAGGGCTCTGGAGGCCCTGAGGCATCCACAGTTTTGTTTTAATTCCTCAGAAAGCAAAATGTGGAACAGGAAAGTTAAGCATTCTCTTGTGCAGACCGTAGCACTGGGGGCAGATGCCATAGGTTCTTTTGCTACATTGGCAGTGGTTGGAGCTTTTTGGTGAGAAACATATTCAACACAGCCCAAGAAATTTTTGATATAGGAGAAAACATTTTGGTGACAATGTGACCTAATATTTGAGGAAAAATAAGAATGTTTGGGGTCCTTCACAATTTTCCTTTCTTTTGCAGAAAGAAGGGAGCAATGGAGAGAAGGAGATACTCATAGTACCCTCCTTTCCCCACGTACACATGTACACAGCCACACACACACTCACATACACACTCAGGTACACCTCAAGCAGATAGTAAATCCTGTGCTCAGTGACAAAGGAGAAAGAAAAAAAGAAAGTTTTTTGCTGAACACTTTTTTCATGCATTCTGTTTCCAAAAGTCTAAGCTTAAATTGGGAATGAGGAACTAAAAGATTATCTTGCATAGATTAAATGTGCAAGACAGAAACATAAAAGGAGAAAACTTTCCCAGGTGTTAGCTGAAATTCTCCTCAACTGCGAGGGCCAGAGAGGAAGAAAGTGCCCCATGAGTTGCTAGGTAGTCCATATTTTCTACCAGAAGGAGAGAGGCTGGAGATGGAAGAGGTTTGGTTTGACTTTATTTAAAATTTGGGCATTTTCTTCATTGTGGAATTTTTTGGCCTTAACTTGGCACGATTTATATGATCGCTGGGTTTTGTGGTATCCCTTAGTCCTGGCTCTGGCCTGAGTAAAAGCAGAGGTTTCACATAAAGATACCAGATCTCAGTGGACTACACCACTGAACCAAAGGTGCCACACGAATGGGGTGCTGGGCACCTCTACGCACAGATGACATACAGAAAAAAGTTGCTTTGCTTCCCAGAATTTTTCACTGTTCAAGAACTTTGAATTATGGGGTTAAGCAAATTATAAGAAAGAATGAGTTTAGCAAAATTGAAGTGAGTAAAATTGAGGCTAAAGTAAATCCGAGTTCTGTTTCTTGCCAACTTGAAATTATGAGCTGATATTTGTATCCCTTGTACCATTAATTTTCAATGCCAACTGCATCTTAGAATCATCCAGAGTACTTCTAATGCATACCAAGGACAGAACCCCAACCAGAGGTTATAATGTATCTGATATATTTTAAAACTCACCAATTTATTCTAATTTGCAGCCAGAGCTGAAAGCCACTGCCTATTACCATCAAGCATCAGTGCTACATACCATGTACCCTCTGACAATTGAGCTTAGTAGACACCCAGTAACCACACAGTCCGTCCCTAACCCCCTACTAACCATGCATCCTCTCCCACCCCACTCCACCCCCATATTCCCAATCTTCCCTTCTTATGTGGCTTCAAAACTCAGGAGATTGAAGCAGGAAGACTGCAAGTTCAAGGCCAGCCAGGGTAACTTAGTGAGTACCTGTCTCAAAACTATAAAATAAAAAAAGTGAGAGTATAAGTCAACAATAAAGTATTTGCCTAGCATGCATGAGGCCCTGGCTTCAATCTCCAGTATGAAAATTAAATATGTCATACATCTGAAATATATGTATACAAATGCATAGAAATGATATATAATGTCATATGTGTATAGGTATGTATGTATATAAATGATATATAATTTTAGTTTTATATATAATATCCTATATGTATATCACTGCATACTGTAGGGAAGTATTAAAATAAAAAAACTAAGCTTGCTACAAAAACTAGAGCACTTAGGAGCTTAAACAATAGAGGAAAGATGAACTCCTTCTCCAGAGGCCCAGACAGTGTCAATTCTTTTCAAAGTATTCTTGCCTTTATATGATTTTTTTTCAAGATACCAAAGCTATTTTATAGTCAGAAAAGTTCATAAATAAGGAAAACACACTTTTAGAAGAAAATAGCAAATCCAGTTTGGTTCTTTTAGGAAAATAACATACTAGCATAGTTTAAATATTTTCTCTACAAACTTAATGACTTCCTGATAGCAGCAGAAGTTGAGCTATCTTTACCTCCTCTGTGGTCTGAGTTGGCATGGGCCTGTGTTAGGTTAGGTTTAACCCTGGTTTTTAAGGTGCTGGAAACCTAAGAGACAATTGGGTAGTTCAATATTCAGCACCACAACACTGTGATGGATGTCCTTGGAAGAGCTTGTGAACCAGTTTACAACTTCAGGCAGCTTTATTAACCCATCTGTTCGTTCATATGAGTGAAATCATTCCTCTATAAACTACAAATGACTGTTACCTCAAATGACAACACTATAAATGAGATGCCCAACTCAAAGGAGTGTCTGCTTTCTGCTAGGGAAATGTTACTGCCAGGATAAGTAGAATTAAGAGCAAATGGGAAAAGAACTACTTCCCCTCTTTGTCAAGCAAAACCTGTGACTGACTTAAAGATAGAAAAGAGAAAAAGCCAGTCACTATGGCAATTGAAAGGTATCTACAACAGACCAAAGAATGCCTTTACCTATCTACTTGGGTGCCAAAATCCAAAATTCCACATCTGGTACCAGATTCCTTCCGTTTAAGTCTTCTTGCAGGGTACATGTGAATGTACACACTTAATATACCCATGTGAAGAAATACATTGTCACTAACAATTATATCTAGTTGAATTGAATCCTTTCCAACTGAATGGTTCGTATCACCCAGAAATATTGAGCATCTGATTTAGAGAAGAGAAAGTTTATCACCTTTTAAGTTCATCTAGAATTTACCCTGACAGTGCTATTACTGCAATCCTCTGCTAGCTCTACTCAAATATCTTCCAGTGAAGGCACCAGTTTGCCCCCTTTTGGAACACTTGAATAGAGCACCATCTTGAAGAAGCAAATAGTAGAAAATGATTTGGAAACCCAACAAAGGAGTTCTTAATCTTGTACTAAGAGGGAAGAGTTCAGCAACAGAATTCAAAGGATCCTTGAATTTGAATTGGAAAAAAAATTCTCTTGTTTATTTTCACTAGCACGTAACTAAAATATAGTATTTCATTCAAACACGAATATGGTAACAAAGTCAGTAGTAGGAGCAGAATCTGTAGTTTCATCACAGATAGGATCTATAGATATTTTATTTCTCTTTGCAGTTATTACACATATGATAAAAAATGTGCTTGTCATTATTTTGGGTTTGTGATGATTATTAGATTACTAAGTAATCCATAAATAATGAGCACACATATTGCTATACCAAGAGCTTTTAAATTATTTTTATGACTATATTTCACTGTGATATATTTTTATAATCCTTTTAATTTTATGTTGTGCATTTAAAAATCACCATTCTGAGAACAGATTGATACGCTTCACCAGACGGCAGAGGAGGACCCATAAGTTTAATAAAATTTACTTTGCTTTGGAGAAACTTGTTATTATGGCTTTTCTCGAAAATGTCCCCCAAAGGCTCACGTGTGCTGAGGCAGGGCATTTGGAAGGCTTGGTAGGATTAGTCTCTTGGCGGATGTACATTTTTATGGCATGAGAAGGGATGGGCCCCTGTTGAAGGGAATGAGCTATGGGGGCACGTGCTTGGCATTGTCTTGCTCCTGGCCCCTCCTCTCCATCTCTTTCTTTGCTTTCTTCTCCTTCTTGGTTGCCATGAGATGATTTCACTTCACCATAGGCCTAAATATAATGGAACCAGCTGACCATGGACCACAAACCGTAAAGCTATGATCCAAAGAAACTTTTCTCCTTTAAGTTGTTTTCTTCCTGTATTTAGTCACAGTGCCAGAAACCTCACTAACACACTTCTTTTTTATTTTAATTATTGATAAATTTTTGTGTGCTGCTGTATACTAAGTACATAATTTTCACCATGGAACTTGCATATCCTAAAATCATATCAGCAAAATAAAACATAATTTAAAAAAACCAAAATACCCTCTGCTAGATTCTGTGCTACACATGCGCAGGACTCTGGGTTTCATGGTAAGGTAAAGAAGGCAGATATCCTCTGAGCTTCATTCCAAATAATACCCTAAAGGTTATTTTCTGCAGATGATCAAACTTCAGTGACATAAAGTGTTTTCATTTGCATTTCTTTAAAAAAGAAAAAAAAGAAACGATCCTGTACCCATTCACGGTAGCTGTCTTACTTCTGGCTTCTCAAGTGACTTGCTGGAGGACTACAGCAATTAACTTAACCTTTTGGAACTTCTTCTCTATATGTACAAAACATAAAACTGTGGGTCATTAAGCTGTATAGCTATGTCTGAAGGTTCTTCAGCTATCAAATGCTGCTCTTGCTTATAATAGCTTTTGAGATTTCCAAACGATAGATGTTATACAGTCATAAAATTGTATTGTGAAGAAAAGGATTGTGAAAACTAACTCTTGTCAATTAGTATAAAAGGTTGGCCTCAAGTTAAATTCATAGCATCAGCCTTCTTAGCTTCTTCCCTGTCACCAGGTCCTCAGACTATTTAGCCACTCCCCCCCCCCCGTAACAACTGTGTTGGCTGGTACCAGTGTCTCAGTTGCATCCTATCTTTCTAGTTTCAGAACCACCGCCCCTTAAATCTCCGCTGAAGTTCCTACTAAGCAAGAGAAGAGAAACTCAAACAATGGAATGATGTGACCATCCCTCTGGTTGATAAGGTGGTTCTTCAACAGGCACAGGACTTTCCATGCTCCCAGAAGAAGACTCTTCTTAAAGGAGAGGCACGGGCAACTCCACAGGGTTGACAGACTGGCTCAGGGTGATTCTGTAACTCTATCGCAGAAAGAGGGGAAAGAAGTGGCAATTGGGTGCCTTAACGGTGGAGGTAAACTAGCAACTTCCCACTGTCACAGGACACTCAGAACCAAGCAAATTCACAGATGTAAAACCTATGCTTTTACAACCAACCTAACTCAAAATATGCACTGCTTAAATCTTTCCTGCAGGAACTCAACACAAGCAGTAATTATATCTTCCAAAGAAACAAAACAAAAACAAAACACTGTCTTATAACCAATTAAACTCATTCAAGTCAATTATTCAAACAACTCTTGCCAGTACATAATTCAAACCTTCACTTCAGAAGAATTTGTTTACAAACCTACTAACTGTCATTAGCACTCTGGAAACATCATAGAGTCTTATGCAGGAACATCAAAGCCCTGGGTGGAGTGGTCCAGCTTTGTCCTCAGAGCATTCCACATTTTACAGATGAGGAATCCAGGACCTTGGTGTTGGAAGGACTTCCTTAACACAAGAGACTTAAGAGGCAAGAGAGAACTAGACACCAACCTAAGATTCTGTGGACAGTACTCTTATCCTACAAACAAAAAATAAAAATTCAGTTTTATTAGAATTAGATTAATAAAACAACAAAGTCACTGTGTGTATGTGGCTTGTGTCATCCAATGTTTAGATGTAAGTGTAACAGTACAAAAATTCAACAATCCTACTTTCAATTCTCTAAAAATTCAGTTTTTTTTTTTACCATAGCCATGATTCACAACTAAAGGAAGAAAGCCTCTCTTCTAGTCCCACTTTTGATATGCCCTGTCATATTCCTTCTCTCCCCACCACTTTCCCCAAATGTTCTGGAATCTTCTGTCTAAAGATGTAATGCACTTAACTCCACAACCAAAACAGGAACTCAAATCACAATGGGGAAGTCTAGATGCCACCAAAAATAATTTTTAAATTTTCAATGATGCGATTAAAATGCTATCATAGATCACTTAGGGCATAACTCTCAACTGATTTTAAAGTGATGTGCATGTATTACATACAGAATTATTTCCTATGATCAGCGCTGAAACTGATCTGTTAACGTCACGTAGAACTACACAGATAAACCTACCACACCTGTGCAAGGAAGGAAGCACTGCAGTATGCGCTGCTGTGGTTTGGATGTGAAATATCCCCCCAGAGTCTCACAGGTATGGAAGGTGATTGGAACCTGAGGACACGATGTGCACCAATAGATTGTTCCACGGTTGGGTTAATAGCTGATGTGCTGTAAGGAAGTGGAGCCTGGTGAGAAGAAGGGTGTCACTGATACTGGAAGGGTGCATCTCCCTCCCTGGCTCCTCCATTTTCTCCCTGCTTCCTCACCACCATGACGATAGCACATCTCCTCTGAGGCAGACCCTTGCACCATGTGGTTTCCTCATCACAGATGGCTGACGGTGGGCCAAAATAAACCTCTGCTCCTTTAAGTTGCAGGTGCTGGGGATTGTGTCCTAGGGATGAGGAAAGTGACTAAGACATGCACAATTATAATCTAGCTCAGATGTAAGTCTTTAACTCCACAATCTTCCAGAATATTGCTGCACACGATAAAGCCCTCACCTTTCAGATTTCCTAAATGGTGCTCCTGAACACCTGTAGGATTTTTGATGTATATGTATCAGCGAGGAACAATTTTCTCCTGCATACACATAAAACTGAAATAGCTCTATGTCTGGGTCATTTCTTCAGAATAAAGTCAGTTTTGCAAAGAGAAAAGTTATTTATTCTTGAGATGTTTCAGGGAGATGCCAAGTACCAAGACATATTTACCCTTACCTGTATTGTGCTCAACAAGAGATTTTCTTTGTCTTCCAAAAAGCTCAGTGGGCAAAAATTCAAAACAAAATCAGTTGATTACCTCTCTAGTGAAGTCATATTGGAGGTAGAAAGAAGGATTTTTTCCTTTAAACCTGGGGATATATATACCCTTCAGGATATATATACCCCTCATGATTTCCTTCTTCAGGACTGCTTGCACCAACCCAGGTCTTTCAAGTAAGTTTTCCTGTCATCTATAAATTTGCACTGTAGGAGAATAAAATAATGTTTCAAAAATTATATTAAGTAATTTTCTTACTGAGCACTTAACTGAACAGATTTTAATAATTCTTACAATCTTTTATATCTCTAATTTCTAAAATTTGCATAAAATTAAGGATTACAAGGATATTCACGAAAAGATTGAATCTACAGTCCACTAAGACTTTCCTTAATTTTTCTAGAAAAATCTCAGTAAACCCATGAAGGAAAAGCTTTCACTTTTTTTCTATAGCATGTAAAAAATTAACGTCTTCACTATTTTTCTGGTTCTGAAAGCAATTATAAATAAAAAATAAAAGGGATAAGGGAATTGGAAGGGAGAGATAGGCATAGTTGTAAACATAAGTTTTTAACCCACAGTTCCCAAAGAAAAACATTACCTTCCCAAGGGGGATCTTTCAGTTATTGTCCAAAAGATTGGCAGAATTTGTACAGTTGCTGATAAATCCATGGGTTTGTCTCTGCTCACAATGCACCCTTAATCTCTGAAGGCAGTGGTACCTATACACACAAAGCAATGACTATCACAGCAGGTGCAGAGAAAGCAGAGAGAAGGGACAGGCAGCATGTTAATAAGGAGACTGTTGAAAAACCGCATCTGTCAAGCCCTGGAAAATAAATGTGGTCATGAGCAAATTCAGCCTACAATCGGAGACGGAGTTTTTACAGTATGGGTCTGAATAATAATCATGGGCCCAGATGCATGTTATCCCTCCTCACTTTTGAAATGGAAAAGATGCTTTAGTTTCAACTGTGTTATTGGAGATGTAATAACACCTTGCGCTGACAACCTGGCTGTTTTCCCCTCTACACCAGAGGAGGTAGGTTCTTTCCTCAAACAAAAGGAAAAGCTATACCCAGGATCTGAAAAAAATGACTCAGTCCCATTTTTTTCTTCTCTCTTTATTCCTTATCTTTTAACCTTTGAGAATAGCCTGTTTATTCAACTAAAAAAAAAAATAATAATGCAGGCAAGCCAAAGAAAAAGATTCAGAGCAAATCAGATATTTAATAAAGAAAGGTAAAAGGCCATTTCAATGCAGATTCAATTAGTGTCACATCCAAAGGTTTCCTACGTGTTCCCAACACAAACCTGTGAGTTGTACTGAATGAGATGAAGATGCCCCTTTTTTAAAGAACTGGGACACATCCCTATGGTCCATGACACAGGCAAGAAAACTGATTTAGTGGCCTAATTCTATTCTCAGATTTGAAGCTCAAGTATTGCATTAGTGCCTTCTGGGCATTTTCCTGACATTTCACTAATGCTAAACTCTTCTCTGTTTTGCTTTCTACAAATTGATACATATGGCTGAGAGCACAAACATGTGTAAAGGTAAATTTACTACCCAATGCTTGAATGACAAAAACCAAAGGTGGAGAAAAGAATTCATAAAAGAGAGAAATCAGACTTAGCTTTAAACTAAATGAGGGATGATTGCAATGTACCAAGCAACCCTCAAACTAGTATTAAAACACAGAAAAGGTCATTCAATGAATACCAATCTCAGAGGGTGACTTGGAAGAACATTCCTTTAATTTCCATCAACCTCCTCTACCCTTACTCCTTAATATACCAAATGGATGCTTTTCTGTCTTAGTAAAATGTTTTCCAAATAGTTCAGACAACTTCTATCATGTGCTCCACCCCAAGACAGCTGCTATTTATAAATTAATAAGTTGCCACAAAATTCAGATTGAATCTCATAGATCAAGGTCCATCTGTCACTTGTACTATCTAGATATAAGAAAACAGAAAAATTCCTCCTACTGAATATCTAGGTAGCTGAAGTCACAGGGCAGGAGAGAGTGACCAGTAGGGAAGAGGTGGGATTGGAGCAACACCTCAGCTGGGCCATGTGGAACAAAAACTGTAGTACGTGGCTCAGTAGATCTTTCTGAGATAGTCACATACAATTTCTTTAAGGAAATGAGAGGGTAGAAGGTGAAGACCATTCAAGTTAGAGTTTATTTCTAGAACTAGTTATGAGGGACAAATAGATGGGCTACTCTGGGCACTTTGTCTATGTGTAGAGGGTATGATATGCACACAGAGGGTTTAAAGAAAGCAAAAGTAGTCATGGGTCTTGTTTTTAGGTTTGGCTCCTGGAAACTACCCAAGGTAAAGGTTTTCATGGAAAAGGCTATGGTGGACAACCCTCTGGAATAAGAGCTATGGAGAGACAGAACATAAGGAGGCTGATCAAGTAGAAGGAAAACTTACCCACAATACATTTGCAAAAGCTATCCATCCCATCCCATGGAGAATTCTAGACCCAAGATGTCATTTCCCAGTGGTTCCAGACTGAAATCAAGGGTGTGGGGCACTGGTACTTCTATTACACACTTTTCAAAGACAGTATTAAGAAAATGAGAAGACAAAGACAACCCATATCCTAGGGAAAACTTTAACAAATCACATATCTAATAAGGAATTATGCTCAGAACCTAGAAAAAACTCTCAATGCTATTAAGAAAACAAACACACTATTAAAAACATGGAGGGGGAGAGGATAAATGATCTGAATAGATCCATCACCAAAAAATATATATGACTGATAAGCGTTAAAAAGTTTTTTAGTAACTGAAAGTTACTAAAGTTTAGTAATTAAAGTTTAGTAACTGAAAGTAACTAAAGTCTAGTAACTGAAAGTTCCTGAAAGGGTGCACTCTCATCCCCACTCCTTCCTCTGTCTCTAGTTCTCTTCCTTCCTCTCTGCTTCAAGGCCCCATGAGATAAACAGCTTTTCTCTGTCACACTCCTCTGCCATGATGTTTGTGTCTTGGATTCAGCTGATTATGGGCTGAAACCTTTAAACTTATGTGCCCACGTAAATCTTTTCTCCTGTAAATTGCACATGCCAAGTATTTTGTCCCTCCATCAGAAAAACTAATATAATAGCATAAACAATTAAGGAAATCATCATTCAACTCAATGAGATATGGTTATAAAAATCCACTTGGGTGGTTAAAATTAAAAGGATTGATGTTGATGAGCATATAGAGGTACTAGAACTTAAACACTACTGGAGGAAAGGTGCAGTGGTACAACTATTTTGTCAAAGTTTATTGAAACACAGTGTAATATCTATTGGTGAATTCCTACAATCCTGCCTAGTGACACTGTGTATTGTCTCTAATGCTCTTTTAAATTATTATTTTCTTATTCCCTTTAATGATTTGATCAGTCTTCTACTCTTACATCTGGTAATCTGAGCAACTTCATTGAAGATAGAAATACAACCACTGTTAATCTCTATCATTTGGTTTGAAACCCTGCATCATTTTTAATGTCCTTGCTTTGTGTTGTCTGTATTTTGCTATTGTTCTTTTTTTGTTGTTTTGTACTATTTCCTTTAAAATAAAAAAGTAAAAAAAAATGTTTTTTGAAACAATTTACTTTCTTAAAGATAAACATACAGTTAACACACTGCAAGCCATTCCATTTCTAAGGGCATGGAAATCTCAAAAGAATGAAAGAGTTTTACATATTGCTGGACTCCTTACTTGTAATAATCAGTGGCTAGAAATAACTCAAATATTCATTAACAGGTGACCGGGTGAACAAATTGTGGTATGCCTACACAGAAGAAAACAACTGAACAATAAACAGGGATCTCTGTCTTTGCTTCCTGGCTTATAAGGCAAGCACTTTCCTCTCCCACACTCTCCCACCTTCATGTGCTGCTTCACCAGAGACCTAAAGCTAATGGGGCCACTTGATTATAGACTGGAACATCCAATACCATGAGGCGAAGTAAACATTTTCTACAAGGTAAATGCCTCAAGTATTTCACAATAATAATGGAATGTTAACATAGAAAATTGGTTTCAAGGAGAGGAACAGCCTTTGCTGCTATTATATACCAGAAGATGTGAAGAAGTATTCAAAATGGGAGGAGTTTGAAAGTATGGAGGAGCAGGCTAGAGAAAGCCTAGCATATTGTAAACAGAGCTTCATGGGTGATTCTGGTAAGGGCTCAGGAGACTGGAATGCTAACAGAAATGTGGACAGTGAAGGTCACAGAAATGAGGACCCCATGGGCAATTGGATTGGAAGCCATCTTTATTCCACCACAGCTAAGAATTTACCAGCATTTTATCCATCCCCAGAATGACAATAGGCTAGTTTACATTACAGAATTGTGATGTGCTAGCTTACCTGATAGAGGAAATTCCAATCCAATGAAGCATTCAACCTATTATATAGGTATTACTAGCCATTTTTTGCAAAATTTACAGTGAGAACCAGGAGCAAGAAGGAGTTGAGTGGGAAGACTGGAAAATTTCTGAAGAAATTTTAGAAGAGGGCTGTATATAAAATTGCAGCAAGGGAGGGTGCCATCATGAAAGAAACTACTGCTAATGATAGGAAGGTAAGTGATTTATAACAAAACAAGAGGAAAGATGCCTTAAAATCTCAGAAATCTGTGAAGCCATCCCACCTGTCACAGACTCAAAAGTGTAGAAATGCAAATTAGTATAAAATAGTTTCCATGGAGGCAAAATTGGCTGAGAAAAGAGCCCCAGGGTGAGCTGTCCTTTCAGACCACTCTCACATTCACTTCCCCAGGATTCAATTTGCCACATCCAGCTGACAAATCACTTAGAGGTCACTGCACTCATGGTTCCAGAAAACACAGGTCATGTGGTAGAAAACACCGCTCATGCTGGTAGAAGACCTTAGCACTATCCACATGACATTGATTTTGATTACAAGTTAATGTAAAAATAAAAGAGTCATAGCACTTTTCATCCAGATTTTAAAGGAAATCCTAGGACGCCAGGTAGTGTTCTTCAGGATTGAGGTCCTGACAAAGTGCCCCCTACTTGGAAATACATAGTGGACTTGTGAGAGAGAAGACAAAGCTGCAATGGAGACCCCAGAAAGGAAGAAGTACTGGGAACATGAATACTCATCAGGAAAAGCAGCAAGCAGTGAGCCGAGCTAAGAGAGTGGTTATAGGGTTGCTACCAGCAAAGACATAAGGGTCAGGCTGCCCAACCCTTTAGGAGCCCAATTCCAACCACAGTGTGTCACAGGTATCAGATATAGAGATTTAAGATTTAATGTTTTCCCTGAGGGGTTTTGGTCTTGCTTTGGGCCAATCCCCCCTCACACACACACACATACACACACACACACACACACACACATTCTATTTTCCTATTCTTCCTTTCTGGAATGGGAACATGTGATCATTAATCCTGAATTGCTTAAGAAAAACCTAGGCGATTAGTAAAGCACACTTCTGAATGTTCCTGGGTGAGTCATGGCTGCATGACCTTGGGGACTAATCAGATCCCTAGTCCCTTCCTCTCAGACTCATCACCTTCTCTCTACTTCCCAGATACCATGAGTTGAGTGGCTTACTTCCACTATGCCCATAATGTTTCTAGTTTGAAGCCAGTAACCATGGACTGAAACCTCTGGTACCATGAACCCAAATACACCCATCCTTCTTTAAGTTACAAGTGTCAGAGTTTTTGGCCCAACAATAAAAAGCTGACCAATATGGAATGTACATCCTGTCCCTGATCCACCATTGTATCCTGGAATTATGCAAATCTCTTTTCTACTTTTACAGGGGCTTACAGTTAAGAGTTTTCCTTGAATCTTAAAGAAAAATTTAGACTGGGATTTTGGAGCAATACTAGAATATTTAAGACGCTGAAGACTCTTGAAGGTTAACTGAATGCAATTTACATTGTGGGATGGATGTGAACCTGTGGAATATTTGGATGAGTGTCCCCCAAAGGTCTACATGTAAAGACTCGATCCTCAGAGTGGCACTATTGGGAGGGAGTGGAACCTTTAGGCAATGGACCTGGGAAAGTCCTGAAGTCACTGAAGACATCCACTAGTTAGAACCCTAATGTTCATTTCTTTCTTTGCTTCCTGGTTCACTAGGTGAGCAGATTGCTCTGCCAAAAGATCACACCATGAAAGTTAAGTAATTTGAAGAGACAAGGGCTAGCTGGAACTTAAAACCATTCCTGTTGGCACCAAAAGAAGCCAGGCTTTCAATCATAGTGCTTCACCAAAAGCCAATGAAAGTGAAGTCTGGCGCTCAGAATATAGGTATGTGGGCAGTATAGCACTGGAAGCCTGTAGTAGATGGGAGGCAGTGCAACTCACAGGCACCTGTGAGATCACTTTGGAGGGCATGAAGTGGGGAGGAGAGTGAGAGAAGAGACTACATCAAAAGTAGTCTGAGGAAGAAGACAACAACCAAAGAGAAACATGAAGAACCAGGAGGCCAAAGCAGATGGCTTCAAGAAGCAGAAGAGTGTGACTTCATTTCTGTTTCCTTTGTGCATTTATGCACACAACAAAGCTTTCTAGAGGGACCCACTAGTGTAGTTAGGGACACAATTATGCATGAGAGAGTCTCTTGCCCTCAAGGAATAATATTTTAAGATAAACATGTAAATACATGCATAACCAGGCAGTAATCACTATAGTAAAAACAGTCCACAATTCAGAGTTGAAACTTAAAGGAAGAAATAGTAAGGAGCCAGAAAGACAGAGGGAAGTGCTCATCTGAGAAGCTTTGTCAGAAGAATAATCACCCCCATGTTGTTCTCCACTGTCCTCAGGATAAAGTACAATCTCCTTTCCAATCCTCTGAGAACTTCCAGGACCAGTGTCTCACTGGCACTCCTTGTTCTTTCAGCCCTCTACTCCCTCCCTCTGTTCCAGCCAGGCTATTGTGTTTGCTGAAAGTTTCGTGACTTCCACTCATTCCATCTGTATACAAACTGATCCTTCTGTCTAAGGTGATCACCCTCTGCTCAGCTTTACTTAGCTTATTGCTAAATCCTTCTCCAAACAAGCTCAGAAATCACTTTCCATGAAACCACGAAACCTCCATGACTACCTGAGGTTAGATCATTCTCAGTTTCCTGAGTGTTTTAGAACATGTTACTAATGTGCCTTGCAATCATTTTTTCACTTCCCATCTTCTTACTAGCCTGGGAGATACTGTAAATCAAAGATTTTAGTTTTCATTTTTGTATTCCTAAAACCCAGAGCACAGTAGAATGCTTCATAAACACCTATTTAAAATCTATGTGAAGAA
>NW_004955457.1:5039179-5055673 GCF_000276665.1 Chinchilla lanigera
ATCTTCAAAGTGGCTTCTAAAGAAAATAAATAAAGCTATACATGAGTGACCAATTGAATAATCATTGACTATTCTCAATGGTTGTTGTAGGAAACACATAATAATGAACATGCATCCATTTATGATAGCATACAAGCAATATAAACACTACAGAGTTATGGACAGATTAGTGAGAAAATATCAGTGGCTGCTGTAATACCTGGTGGTATCTTCAAAGTGGTTTCTCAGGAAGATAGAGATATGCAAGAAAGATCTAACAAGTAGTTACAGCCTAAGGGTTGTGGAAAAATAGCATATTACCTCCTCACCAGTGACTCCTTTCACTGAGGTGTGATGGCTAGAAGGAAGGCCAGGATTGAAAAGAAGGACTTGGAAATACTTTAGAAACTTCACGCTTACCTATTCAGGCAGGGCCAGTATATAAACAAGATACATGGACACAGATGTGTGGTTTTTGGAAACAAACATAAAAAGTTGATTGACTGATTGATTGATTTGATTTAGTGACACAGACAAATCTGGGGGTGTTCAACCACTGAGCTACATCCTCAACCTTTTTTTTTTTAAATTTTGTAATAGGGTCTCATTAAGTTGCTGGCCTCAGACATGTGTTCCTCTGCCTCAGCCTCCCTAGTATCTAGGATTGCAGGCATGCACCATCTTGCTTAACTAAAACATTTATCTTTACCATATGTATTTCTACCAGTTTGTTCGAATTCTACTCAAGTGTTCAGAGCAAAGAAAGTACAGACTTGGAGTTGAGATCATATAACAGGAATTTATAATGGGGCAGAGGTGGGCAAGAGTTGAGAGTGTCTGGAAGCAGCACAAGAGCCCTGATGGCCAGCAGGGGCTGAAATAGGAAAGGAAGTACTGAGGTAAAGAGCTGACTGGGTGCAGGTAGGGGAAGAAGAGATGGACAAGGGATGATAATGCATACTGGCTCTCAGGGCAGAAGTCTGAGGTCATCCTGTGCTAGACGGTGACTTTGGAAAATGATTTAACTGTATAAATCTCAAGCTCCTCACATGTAAACGTGGGGTAATAATAGTAGTTCTATTCTTGAGACTGACCCAGGAATGAAAGGAGGTAGTTCAGTGAGTGGGCCTGGCCCACAGTGAAGGCGCTGTAAACAGGAAATGCTATCATTAAAGAGGTGGATCAATCTCTTTTAGCCTTTTGTGTTCCCGCCAACTCCACTATGGTATCTAGAAGTTCTATGAGCCTTAAACATGGAGCAGAACAATCCTCCAGGTCCTCTCAACATTAGCCTGCCTAGCCTCTGGCTTGATGTTACAAAGTTTTATTAAAGAGCTTAGGACACATGATGAAAAGGCATAAAATGGAATTATTCTGCCTGAAGAAGAGCAAGGTTAAGCTTTAAAACATGAAAGACTTGTCCTAATTAGTTGTTCTCCACCCTGCTCCAGACATGTTTAAACTTTTGATTGACAGACATTTAGACTAGAACTAAGAAGAATGAGAAGAATGAGCTAGAAAATCCTAGAAGAATTTTCCTAGAAGAATGAGCTTGAAAAAAATCCTAATTGGCTGTCAAAAGAAGTTACGAATATTCCTTGTCTAGAAGTATCTAGGTGAAATAGCTGCTTATAAATTGGATTGATTACAGTGAACCAACATCTTTTTTCTTTTCGGTTTTTTGAACGATAGCCTATGAAATACTTCAGGGACTACAAAGTAGAGCCATGGTTTTCATATCCAGAATCTTCTTTCCTATCCCTCAGTGGAACTAGCATATATCAAACTAATCTGCAAAAGAATCATATAAAGATTCAACTTCATCTCCAAGACTTTTGCTATGGTTCAGACCTAAACTGTCCCCTCAAAAGGCTCATGTGTTGAAAGCTTTATCCTCAGTGCAGCCATGTTCAGAGATGCAGCCTAGAAAACTGATAACATGAACCTCCTCAAATGATTACTACCTTAATGAGTTCATAGCTGAATGTATTATTAGGAGGTAGGGCATAGTTATAGGAAGTGGATCTCACTGGGAATGTGCTTAAGGATCCCTGTAGATTTCTCTCTCTCTCTCTCTCTCTCTCTCTCTCTCTCTCTCTCTCTCTTTCTCTCTCTCTCCCCACCCCTTTTCCTTCTCTCTCTCCCTTGCTCTCCCTCTCCCCCCTCTTTTCTTTCTTTCTTGGCTGCCATGGGTATGCAGCATTCCTCTGCCACACTTTTCTACCACAGGCCCAGAAACAACAGTCAAATGACCATGGACTGAATCTTCTGAGAACATGAGCCAAGATAAACCTTTCATTTTGTTATTCTCAGATATTTTGTCACAGGGAAGGAAAGCTGACTAACACAACTCTAGTCTGCAAGAGATTCATATGAAGAATTTTATTAAATGCATATTGAACCCAAACCTCCTGAGTCGGAATTTCTGGCAGGAAAGTCTGAAAATCTGGGTCTTGAATTAGCTCCTGAGGTGACACATTGCCTGAGAATTAATGCTCTAGAAATTAGAACTTACCTAAGGAATAAGTCCTGTATTAACTCCTTAGACTACAAATCCTGACTCTTGGGGCTTAGGAAATTTGGACCAAGAATTTCATCCTTCCTTTCTCAGCCAGCTCTGAGAATAGCACAGGACCCAGGCTTTGAGGCTCAGCTCAGGTATTGTGATGAGGTCAGTGAAGTCAGTTCCTTCCTGCAGCTGCATCCTTGGCTGTTACAGCTCCTGTCTGTGCTACAGGGAGCTCAGCAATATGGTCCAATATGGAGGTAGCAGGCTGAAACTGCTGGATTCTTCTTGTGCTCTAGTTCTATAAATTCCAATGCTAAACTCACATCACCTCTATAAAATATCTCCCCCCTTATGATGAACTATTCTCAACTCAATCACTCACCTATGCACTTGCATTCTTGCCTCTTATTGCAAATAAAAAAGAAAAGAGTACAAATAATGTGGCTACCAGGCAAGTCAGAAAATTTTGTAGTTTTTCCTTTAAATGATTGAAAGTTGCCTGTTCTGAGACAATTCCCAAGCTTAAAACAAAGAACTCTAAGGCCCAGTATCTACTTGTTGGCTACTTTCCCCTGCCAGGAGCCAGGACTGCCAGATTTACCAAAGGATTCCACATAATGGGGCAACAAAAGGCTTCGGTAATGCATCACCTCATATCATGAGTGAATTTGTATGGCAGTGTGAGGATGGATGCAAACACAACCCAACCCATGGATGATTCTTTTTTGTGAGAAGGACTTCCACATTAGAGACATAATGATTTCCATCACGCAGTTCAAAAAATAGAGAATAAGGGCCTTCATAATTTTAACAACATAACACAGGTACACAACTTCAACAATAAACAGGAAAGCTTCTCTTTCCTTTCATTTATAAGGCATGAGCTATGCTGTTGATGAAGATCCCTTCTCAAGAGTTAACTGTAGACAGGGAAAAAACAGTTTAAGTGTTTGCACATCTTTTACCAACTCCTATGCTCACAATCTTTTTAATCTCCCAAGGAAACCTCAGCACTCCTGTGTTTCACGTAATAGTGGCTCTCACCCACCAGGTATATTTAGAGAAATGAATCTGTCAGTACTTTAATAACAGTCCTGACAAGACAAGTAGGAAATGTTGCCAGAGCCATAGGAAATACTGTCTCTGGGAAATTAAAAGTGTACCATAGTGTGCCTGGTGTGCATCTGTTTATGTTCCTGTTTCCTCCACTGGCAATAGCTCCTGTAAATCCATGAATTCTGTACCATGAACAGAACAGAAAATTGCTTCAGTAGTACATACATAGTCCAGCTAGATGTTAAACCAATGAGATAGTGATATTAAGCTCAGGCTTAGATAAATCTTGTTTTACACCATTTTGAGCTAAAAGGAAATGATACTTTCCATAAGAATACGAAAGAGAAAAAAATAAAGGGCATTTGATTGAGTGTGTGTGTGTGTGTGTGTGTGTGTGTGTGTGTGTGTGTGTGTGTGTTTTCTGGGAAAAAGAAAGAATATGGAGTCTCATGATCTATCTTCTACTATAGTCAATGAGCTACCTGCTAACAAATTCCAAGGTAATATACCTGAAAAAATAGAGAAGACACAATGAGGTCAGAGGCAGAGAGAAGACCACAGAAACCTAAATATGTTGCCCTTGTGTTAGCAGATAGGTAGTACCTGTTACTACACCTTCCATTACCCATTAAAGACAGTTGTGGAATCTCTAAGAAACTGGAGAGACCAGGAGGGATTTTTCAGGAGGACCTTGATGGTACACTGTCCCAGATACTAGTAATGCTCAAAACTAGGCTGAGCCCTGAACCAATGTGAGGTCCCCTTTCATACAATTTGTGACATCAAGAAAGAAGAGACACAGGAACAAAGCAAAGGCAATCTTCCTAGCAACTAATCCTATTTTAGCCTTGAAAGAATTTACATCCTGCATATCTCAGGATGTTAGGATGCTGTGATGCTTGTTCATAGCCCCATTTGTTAGTTTTATTGGCACTGGTACCCAGTATTGCCCCTCTAAGGGAGGAGACTCCCATGAGAGAACTGCTGGATGTGTCTCCCTTATCAGCGAGAAAAGCACAGAACTCTCCAAGTTCTGCTTTATTTCCCCATTTGAAGCTTCCTATAAGTGAATTTTTTTTAATTTTTATTTTAAAGAGAGTAGTTAAAAAAAAGAACAATAGCAAAATGCCAACATCACACATATAAACAAAACAAAGCAAGAACATTAAAAATGATACAGGGTTTCAAAACAAAATAATAAAAATTAACACTGGTTGTTATATTACATATTGTTATCTTCAACTAAGTTGCTCAGATTACCAGATGTAAGAATGGAAGATTGTTCAAACCATTGAACAGGATAAAAACAAAATCATTAAATAAAACATTAGAGACAATACAGAGTTTCACTAGACAAGATGGTAGGAGTTCACCAATGGTTGTTCTATTGCATACTGTTGTCTTCAAATTAGTTGGTTAAAAAAAAACTTAGTTGCTCAGATTACCAGATATAAGCATGCAAAACTGGTCAAAATATAAAAAATTTTAAGTATTGTTCCTTTCAATAAACCACCAGACATCAGCAGTACAGTTATCCCAGCTATCTATCTATATAATTGCCTTTCTTTTTTCTTTCTTTTTCTTCTTTCCCTCATTCCAATTCTTCCTTCCTTTGAGCAATTTCTTTCCCTTTCATATTACCTATTGTACATTTTGGGTTTTATTTACTCTTTCAGTTTCCTACACCAGGGAGACAATATGATATTTACACATGTGAGTCTGATTTATTTCACTTATTAGTATGATCTCTAGCTGCATCCATTTACCTACAAAAGCCTCGAGTTTATTGTTTTTATAGCTGAGTAATACTCCATTGTTCAAAAATACCACATCTTTTTTATCCATTCCTTAGCTGGTGGGCATTTGGGTTGTTTCTAAGATTTAGCAATGGTAAATGGTGCTGCTATAAACATGAGTGCACATGTATCACTATGGCATGATATTTTTAATCCTTCTGGGAAAATACCAAGAAGAGGAAAAGCTGGGTTAAGTGGGACTTCTAATTTTAGTTTTGTGAGGAATCTCCAAACTGATTTCCACAGTGGTTTCACCAATTTACACTCCCACCAGCAGTGGAGAAGGATTTCTTTCTCCCCACTGCCTCTCCAGCATTTGTTATTGGTTGATTTTTTTATAATAGCCATTCTTTCTGGGGTGAGATGGAATCTCAGTATTGTTTTAATTTGCATTTCTTGAATGACTAATGATGTTGAACTTTTTTTCATGTATTTATTTGCCATTAGTATTTCTTCATCTGAAAGTGTGTATTCATCTCAGATGTCCATTTTTGGATTGGGTCTTTGAATTTTGGGGGTCTGATTTTCTAAAAATTCTTTATATGTTCTAAACAGGAGTTCTTTGTCTGAGGGGCAGTTGGCTAAAATTTTTTCCCAATTCGTGGGTTTTCTTTTTACTCTGTTGGTGATTTCTCTTGATGTGTAAAACCTGTTCAATAAGATGAGATTCCAGTTGTTGATTCTTTGAAGTATTTCTCCTGCAGTTTGGTTTTTGTTCATGAACTCTCTTCCTACCACTATGTCTTCAAGATTTTTACCTATTTTCTCTTCCAATAGATGTAGTGGTTGTTTTAACATTTAGATCTTTGACCCATTTTGACTTTAGTTTAGTGCATGATGATAGACATGGGTCTAGTTTTAGTCTTCAGCATGTGGAAAGCCAGTTTTTTCAGCACCATATATTAAAGAGCTATCTTTCTTCCAGTGAACAAGTTTGGTTCCTTTGTCAAAGATAAGGTGGCTGAGTGTGCTTGCAGTTGTGTCTGCATCTTCTAATCTGTTCCATTGATCTTCAGGTCTGTTTTTTATAGACAGCATCACTCTCAATGTCTTCCTCTCTATCTAGTGGAGCAGGTCTTCAACAGGCAAGAGTTGGTGTCTGGTTAGGGCCATCTGCTGGGTGGTGATGTGTCTATTCACTAGATTTTCCATAACTGTTGGATGTTTTGACAAGCATCAGTAGGAGGGAAGTAAAGAAGGACTTCTACAATTGCTACAACTATCCCTATTAGGGTTTTGAACCCTCCAAAAGTTGAGAACCAGCCTCCCCACAAAGTGTCTGAAGACCATTCCTGCCACTTTTGGACTGGGATATGAGCCAGGTTTTGGATTCTGGTGGTGATGTCTTCAATCAGCTTACCATTGTCATCAATTTCCAATTGGTTAGGTTAAACTTCCTATGTAACCCTCCCTCCTGGGCTAGGAAGTAGTCTAAGGCCAGTCCACTTTGGTGAATGGCATTTTTCACTTTCAAGGACTGTTGTGCCAGTAGATTTAAGGCCTTTGTAGTATCATTGTTGATGAGCTCAAGTACTGCTTGTAACTTCACGATGTAATTGAGCATATAAATAGGTATGCAGTTTTCCCATGTACCATCCTGTGTGGTTTGTTTAAAAAGCTTTCCTTTCCTTTTCCTTTGTCTTTTTGCCAGCATATACTTCAAACCAGTTTTCATAAGGGGTTGTACTTGGGGTCATAACAGACATAGGCCTTGTTATCCCCCGGGTCATAAACTCAGGAAGTTATCTGATTATGAGTGCAAATTCCCCTGCACATCCCTGCACACTCATAATAGGTATGCCAAATCAAAGTTCTTATTTTAATGCTTCCTGACTGTGTGGTATAAACACAGTGGGAGCATTCCACGGCTATTCCCAAAGCCTGCATCTGTCTCCTTAGAGTTAATTCTCCTATTCATGGAGCTCACCTTTCATCTGACTTATAATTGGGGGTGACTGGCCAAACATGATTTTGTAAGGAAAATACCCCATTTATTTAATGGAGGTACACCAGACACAACAGAGCAGGGGCATAGGCAGGACATGCTCCCATTTCACATGTGTTTCTTGACAATACCTTTTCAGTAATTCTTTGAGCATCTGATTCATATGCTTTACCTTTCCAGAGCTTTGAGGATAGTAGGCTGTGTGTAATTCCCATTTTATTTTCAACATCACGGGAGCTCCTGAGCTATCTCAATCCTGAATGCTGGCCCACTGTCTGATCCCAGAGTTAGGGTGCCTTGGTTACTTTTCTCTCATAGCTGAAACAAAATACCTGACACCCAGAATTAAGGAAGGAAAGGTTTATTTAGCTCATACTTGGTGGAGGTTTCAGTCCATACTCAGCTGGCTCCAAGACAGGGTGGCACATGACAGAGGGTAACTGTTCATAGGAGCAGAAGACAACAAAAGCAACAAGAGCAAAGGGAGGAGCAGCAGCAAGCAGCCTCTTTCCCTCCCTTACATTGTAAGCAAACTATCCACCTCAGGGCAGGTGTAGCACTCACATCCATAATTTCAACATTTGACAGTGAATCAATCAAAACCTCTAGAAGTCTGCTCCATGACTTCTCCAGCCTCCATGAGGCTTTGGGGGGAAACTCAGACACAAACTACAACATGTCACCCTTGGCCCCCAAAAGATTCATGTACCTCCCTTTATGCAAAAGACATTTTAGTCCATCTCTAAGAGTTGCCGAAGTCCTAACAGTTTCAACTTTGCTAAAAAGTCCAAGTCCCAAGTCTCCTCAGAAATGTAAGACAAACTCTTAGCTGTGAACCTCTGTACAAATGAAAAGTTAAACACTTCCAACATTCAATGGTACAAGATAAACATTACCAATTCAACAGGTACAAACAGGGGCATACAAAGCATTGGGACCAAAGCAAGTCCAAAATCTAGCAGGGCTAACATTATGTCCTGTAGTTCCATGTCCAGCATCTGAAGCAATCTGCAGCACATTGTGAGTTCCAAAGGGCTTGCATGACTTTCCCCATGGCACTTCTCGTGGTTACAGCTCCCATAGCGTCTCTCTTCAGCCTGCTTTGTTCCTTCTTGCAGCTTTCCTTAGATGATCTTCTGGCTTATCCAAACTTCTGGGTCCTCCAATGCACCTTTCACTTCACACTCATAGCTTCATACACTGCCCTCTCAGAGGCACACTGCCTGGCCTCCTAGGCCTTCTAAAATTGAGATGGAAGCCTTCTTAACCTCAGAACTCTTGCATTCTATATGCGCCTAAACCCAGGGCCATGTTGATGATGCCAAGGTCTGCTGCCAGCTGGAGCAGTAGCTAGGCTTTCATCTCTCTTGGCCATACGGCTCAAGTGCCTGGATCACTGGGCACTTTGAACCTGATTTTGAGGAACAAATTCTCTATGCTTCCGCCATTTTGGAACCCTTTGCAGCTGTCGCCACCATTCTGAAGCATGACACTCTGTGGCTTTCTCCTCAAAGCAAAAACTTTCATCTTTGCAGTTTTGAGGCTGCAAAGGGTGGAGACTTGCTGCTTCTAGTGATGCCCTCAGGCCATCTTTTCTATTCTCCTGTTCCTTCTCAGCACTTGAAATCTCCTCAGCTCTATCTTTGCAATCCACAGCTTTAATAGAGCTTCCTTTCTAGCCAAATTCACAACATTTTAAATCATCCTGCTCAGAGCTCTTTGCTCTTGATTCTCAACATAAATCCGGCTAAAAGCTGCCAACAATAGCCATATCACTATCCCAATATTCAACTGCTTTGAAATTTCTTTTGCCAGATTAATCAGTCCACCATCGCTAATCTCAGACTCAGGCAAAGTCTCTGGACACAAACAAAATGCAGACAAACTTTCTGCTAAGCCGTAACATATATTGTCTGGAGTCCAGCACCCAATGCAGTCCTTCCCAGCAGAAACCTCCCAAACCCAGTCTTCACTGGTAGGATTTCTATCAGCCTTCTGGTGTTCTGAACTCTGACCAGAATCTCCAATACAGAATAGCCGAAGGCATTCTAGTGCTTCTCTTTCAGGTGAAATCTCACAGCAACGACCCCACTCCTGGTACCAAATTCTGTCTTGGTTACTTTTCCTCTCATGGCTGAGACAAAATACCTGGCACCCAGACTTAAGGAAGGAAAGGTTTTTTTAGCTCATAGTTTGTGGAGATTTCAGTCCATACTCAGCTGGCTCCAAGGCAGGGTGACACATGACAGAGGGTAACTGTTCATGGCAGTGGAAGACAGCAAAAACAACAAGAACAAAGGGAAGAGCAGCAGCAAGTAGCCTCTTTCCCTCCCTTACACTGTATGCAAACTATCCACCCCAGTGCAGATGTAACACTTACATCCATAATTCCAACATTTGACAGTGAATCATTCATAAACTCTAGAAGCCTGTCCATGACTGCATGAGGCTTTGGGGGGACATTCAGACACAAACTATAACATAGAGGCAGTATGAACCTTGGGATGATGACCTTTAACATCACTTTTGCTATTTCCAATGCTTTCTCTGTCCAGGTGGGAAAGGTTTCTACCAACCCTGAGAAGGTGCAGACTAGCACTAGCATATATTGATAGTCTCTGCTTGTGGCAACTCAGTGAAGTCCAAGTAAGTTTTCACATGGGGTAGTGGCTGTATCTCGGATACCCAGGGGCTTGGCCCTTGTTTTGGATTGTTCTACATATAAGTCAGGCATTGTTCCCTAATAGCTAGAGTAATGGCAGTGAGCTATGGCACATAGAAGTGATGACTAAGTAATACCTCTAGTGCCATTTTTCCCACATGAAACCCTGATGGAAGTGCCTCACAAACCTAGGGGCCATCAATTCAGCAATAGCCAATCACCCATCAGAGAAGCTCCACCATCCTACATTAATATAAGCCCCAGGCTCCTGGGCAAACCCTGTCTTTTCAATTGAAGTATAGTTTGGGGTCTCCAGGAGTGGGAGTTCTGGGCTAAAGGGTAGGGCCAGGACCTGCCATTTGAATTGTGGAGCTGCCATAGCAGCCTGTTTTGCTTTTCTGTCTGCTTTTTTGTTTCCTTTGGCTTTGATCATACCAGTCACTTTCCTTAGTGCCCACACAGCATCTAGGAACTGTAAAATTTCTTTATATTTTATCTCCTTTTCCCCAGTAGTCAGGAGCCCTCTTTCCTTATGCATAGCTCCATGAACATGTAGCATGGCAAAAGGATACTTAGAATCAGTACAGATGTTAATCTTTTTTTCTTTATCTAGTAATAGTGTCCTTGTCAGCGCTATTAACTTAGCCCTCTGAACTGAGGTTCTGGTTAGTAAAGGCTGGGCCTCTCCCACAGAGTTCAATGTTACTCCTGCACATCCTGTTTGTCAGACCCCTTCCAATACAAAACTGCTCCCATCAGTGAAATATCTAACATCCAGATCTCCCGAGGGTGATCTGTGAGATCTCCACAGCTTGGGAATACCTCACCCACAATTCCCACAGTCATGAAGTGGTGCTCCCAATTTGACTGAGAGCAAAGTGGCAGGGTTAACAGTGTTTGCAGTCGTTAGAATGATGCAAGGGTTTTTGCATAAAAATCCCTGATAATGAGTCATCCTCAGGTTAGATAGCCAGTGGTGCCGTCTCTCAACCATTAAGGTTATAACTGAATATGGTACTGGAATAGTCAGTTGTCCCAAAGGCAATTTATCAGTTTCCTGCATCAGTAGAGCAGTGGCAACAAGAAGGCCATTCTGAGGCCACAGAGTCTACCTGCTTTGACAAGTATGCCACTGGATGTTGCCAGGATCCCATGACCTGAGTTAAGACTCCTATGGCCATTTCCTTTCATTCATGGACATATAGGAAGAAGGGTTTAGTTATGTCTGGCAGTCCTAAGGCTGGGGTCTGAGTCAAGGCCTCTTTGATCCATTTAAATACCTACTCTTAGTCTGTTTTCCAGAGGAAGGGCTCCTTTTCTGCACCCTTTGTGGCTTTGCAAAGGGGCTCAGCCAATAACAAGAATTTTGGGATCCAGGTGCAACAAAATCCTGTTGTTTCTAGAAAGTCTCTTACTTAACATCAGGTGGTGGGGGTGGGGAGAACAAACACAGCTTGTTTCCGTTCTATGCCCAGTTGACATTTACCTGTGTCACTATGAAGCCTAGACATCTGACTGCTTGTCAGCAAATTTGTGTCTTTTTCTTGGATACCTTATATCCTGCTTTTCAAAGTAAATGTAGGAGGTCTTTAGTTCCTTGATAATAGTCCTCTTGGATTGGGGCTGCAAAAAGGAGGTCACCTACATATTGTAGCAAAGTGTAATTGTCCCCTGGTGTGAGGAAAGCTTTAAGATCAGTAGCTAGTGCCTCTCCAAAAATTGTAGGAAGTCTAGCCTTGTGGAAGCCTAGTCTAGGCTAGCTGTTCCTTTAAGCCTGTGAGGAATCCTCCCATTGAAATGTAAAGGTGGGCTGACTGACTGATGCAAGGTGCAGACAGCAGACAGCAAAAAAAGAACAACCTTTTAAGTCTAAGCAGGTAAACTATGCAGAACTTCCTGGAATGAGCCCCATCAGCATGTATGGATTTGGCATCATTGGGCGAATAGCCTCAGTAGCCTGCTTTGCAGCATGCAAACCCTGTACTGGCCTATATTCACTGGTCCCAGGCTTAGGACCTGGCAAAGAAAGGGTGTTCCAGCAAGAGTGACATCTAGTTAAGACTCCTTGATCTATGAGCCATTTCAAACATCCTTCAATACCTTGTATAGACTCCCAGGAGGCGGGGGTGGGGGGGTGCGGGGATGGATATTAGTGAATTCTAATTGGAGTTGCCCCTGGCTTTAATTCTACTATCACTGGTGCTTGACTTATAGCCATCCCCCCAGGGGGTATCTTCAGACCATACCCCAGGAATCTTACATGCCAGTCCAAGTAGCTCACCTATTTCTGGCTTTTTGACTTATCTAATTACAACCTCCATTCTTCTGTTTGTGGGACAGAAAGGGCTAACGCTACAACCTTTGGTTAGGTCAAATTTATAGTTACTTCTCCTCGTGGTCCAAAGGTATTTGGGGCTTGAAGCTTTTGGAGTGAGTATCTCCCTAACAAGGGAACTGGAGAGTCTGGGAGATACAGGAACTCATGTTGGACTTTTCATCCTGCTATGACACATCTTTTAGACTAAAAAATGGCCTCTTTTCTGGGATTTCAGTGGCTCCCACAATAGTCACATTTTTCTTAGACAGTGACCCAAGGGATTGTGTCACTACCAAGTGCTCAGCTCCACTGATCACTATAAAATCCATCTGTTGGCCCCCTATTTTCATTGTGACCGTGGGCTTTTGGAGCCTAGAGAGATGGAGCCTAGTTTGGCCTAATCACCACAGCTTTCCGTTCCCACCAGTCTGATCAGGTCTGTTTCCTGTTCTCCCTGTGAGCAGCTCTTGGGGACGAGGTCTCTGTTCTCATAGCCTCTGCTATCCTTTTTGTCTTTTTCTGGACATTCATCCTTCCAATGCCCGATAGTTTTGCTCCATGCACATTGACTACTGCTGGCTCTCAGGTCCCTATCCAGTCAGACCTTTTCCTTTTCTCTTTCACCCCCATCCCTTGGTGACCTCTGACTTTTTCCCCATGAGTACTGCTGCCAGCAGATCTGCCTTTATTTTAAGCTTTCAGTCAGCCTCTCCCTTGGTTTCTTAATCATGGTTAACATACTTTAGTGGCTACTTCCAAGAGCTGAGTGGCATTCATGCCACCAAAGCCCTCTAGCTTCTGTAATTTCTGCTTGATGTCTCCTTAGGCATGTCATTAAAAAGCTGCATTTACCATGCACTGATTTTTGGCTGTTTCTTGGGTTAAACAGAGTACAGAGCCAAAATGTCTCACAAAGTCTCTCACAGAATTGACTGGGGCTTTCCTCTGATTTTTGGAACATCTCTGAAACTTTTCCCATATTTATGGTTTTCTTGCTTCCTGCCTTCAAGCCTTCTGCAGGCTTCTCAATATTTTGTTATTCTATTATTTTTTAATAATAAAATATTATTTTAATATTTTATTGTAATCTCTGGTTACAGCATTTGGGTCCCAATTTGATTCAGTCTCAGGGAATACACTTTGAACATATGCTTAGACATTCATCACTCCTGCAGGGGCATGGTCCTCTAACCAGTGGAGGGCTGCCTGTGTCCCTCTTTGGTGCTCTTCTGTATTGCATAGCATCAGGAGAAGTTGTTTACAATCTTCCCAATTTGGGTTGTTTGGAAGATGGATTGCATTAGATCTAATAAAAAAAATAAGGGAAGGAATTAGGGGTGGAAGGAAGGAACACATGATTTTCAGTGATTGAAATCTTTTTTACAAGGAAAAAAGAGGACTTATTCAAGTTTTGACTATATCTGAACTTTCATTAACTGTTTTACTTTCTTCCCCAAAATAAGTTTAGATCTATGCCTTACATCATAGGCAAAATTGTATTCCAGATAGATTAAAGGCTTAAGTGTAAAATGCTAAAAGCTAATACAATAAAATGTAGGAAATCATCTTTGTAGCCTATGAGTCAATAAAGTTTTGCTCAACACGAAACTAAATCCTCAATTCATAATAACACATGTGCGTGTTTAACTTCATCAAAACAAAGAACTGTGGTTCAATTCAATGATGACTTGAACTGTGGTTGGATTCAATTCAATGATGCCCTAGAAAAACTTAAGAGACTTAAGAAGACAGTCAATAGTTAAAGCCAAACGAGATTAATATATGGATTATACCCCTCAAAATAAAACTTCTGCAAATCCACACAAAAATAATGCTATAGCCAATATAAACATAGGCACAGATATGAGCGGGTAAAGCTCAGTTGTCTAACAATTACATGAATAAAAGTTCAACACCATTAGAAATAAAAAGAACTGAAATTTAAATAGCAAGAAGATCCTATGTCATCCATTAGATTGATATAATTAGCATACTCCATAACATGAAGTACTGGAGAGGAGATGGGAATGAGAGAAAGTATTAGACACCACTGGACGGAATATCAACTAGTCCAGTAACTCTGGAAAGCAGTCCAGATGTATAGGGAAAATTCTGAGACTGTCCCACGATCCAGCAATTGGCTTCTGAGTGTATACATCTCAGGGTAATCACACTCAGACCTATCAGATAATAATGTGTACCTGAATATTCCTAGATGTAGTACTTTATATTAGGAATAATGACCATAATTAGGGAAAAATTTGTAAAATGAGATAGAGGTTGCCATTGTTTGCATCAAGCTTAACTGTATAAGTTTCAAGAGGGGGGAAACAATATGACTGTGGGAGATTAAAGATGGAGCCTTTGGTAGGTGTTTAGAAGTAGATATATTCATGATGGTAGAGCCCCCATAACTGAATCCTGCTGGCTTTACGAGGGAGAGGGAACAGAAAAGACACACACACACAACCACACAGGCTCCCTATCCCTTGTCATGTAATATCCTGTGCCACCTCAGGACTCTACCACCAAAATGGCCATCATCAAATGTGGCCCCTTAACCTTACACCTCCTAAACTGTATGCCAAAATAAACTTATTTTTTATACTTACCACCCAGTCTGTGGTGTTATGTAATTAGCCACAGAATACAGACCAATAGAGGCATACTATGAAAATCTATACAACTATCTAAAATATCAAACTGTACATAGAGTAATAGGTAAAATACAGATTTGTGAGTATTTACTGCATCATTCCACTAAACATGGCATATTTTCTTCAAGAAGTTAAAGGTTGTGGTAGTTGTCTTTTGGAGAAGAAACTAAGTGATTAAGGAGAGTAATAAAATCGAGTCTTGCACACACTGATGATGCTTTACTAAAACCTGAAAAGTATAATCATCTCAACTTTTCACCTGAAATTTAAATACACACACACACATACACACTCTCTAAGTTTCTCCTGAGTTCAGCACATTCCAGAAAGCTCTATCTGTAGTAGGGATCCTGGAGCAAAATCATCTAATCTTTTAAATATTTTTGGATTTATACCTCAGTGATTTAAACTCAGGATTATTTTTGCCCCACCTCCAGGGACAACTTGAAATTATACTGCTATTAGCACCACCTGGCCCCGTGGGTGCTGGTAGGAATCACACATAGATAGGTGACCAGAACATCTGGACACATCTTTCCCAAAAATACCTTTGCTCTTTCCACGTACCTGTGCTACATGACTCATTTCCCTATTGGATCAATATCAGCTAAGTGACTATACTTGTAATACTATAGGTTTATTGTAGTTTGACCAAAATTGTACCTGTGTTGTGAACTTGCTGTATAAATTACCCCTGACAAAGGGGATTGGTGGCCACCCACTCAGGACGCCTCTTGGAAACCCAGGAGCCATTCTTATTTTCAAGAAAACACTCCTAACTTCCTTCTTTGGTTTAGAAGCAGGAACTTGGACATCTGATATCTAACAGGTTGGGAGATATTTTTCCCACATCAAAAGGACATGTTATGTCACTTCAACATATCCTGGTTTTATCATGCTGCTAATGGTGGTGGTATTTTAGCTTGCTTCGTTTCTTTTCTTTTCTTTCTTTTTAAATGGAATAAAAAGGTCTTAATGTCTCTGCAAAGACATTATCACTCACAATTTACTGCAGCAGTAACCTAATCTTAATGTGTTCAGACATCAAAGCAGACTTTTGCTTTTCCACGTTAAAAAAAATTGTAATTCTTAAGAATTGAGACTTAAATTTGCTTTCTTAAAAAGTTTTTTAAAAAAAGATGGAAAATACGGGTACATCTGCACTTTTTTCTAAGATACAGCCTCACCTCTGCTATCCTGGATTTGAATAACCAGGTACTGTATTATCCTTTAGCAATTACATTTCTGTCTCTTTAAGAACTGAAAGGGAGGAGGCGGGACTCCGCCCTGCCGCAGGCTCTGATTGGTCCTGCTGGCAGGAAGTGGGCGGGGAAAGCGCCGCTTCTGTTATTGTCCGACGCTGCCCCGCGTGAGGCCTTGGTGACCGAAGGTGTCAGTTCGCAGCCTCCGCCTGTGCTCTGACTCGCGGGCGTGGGGACGTGGGGCGCAGGACGGGCCGCGTTCATTCCTGTGGGTTCCGGGCCCTCGCTGCCTGTTCGCGGAGGTGCCGCCCCACCCCCCCGGGCCGCAGTGGCCGCGAGTCTGCTGCAGCGCCGACGCGGGCGGCGGGAAG
>NW_004955457.1:5055773-5116135 GCF_000276665.1 Chinchilla lanigera
GTGCCCGCGGCGCCGCCTCGCCCTGAACGCTCTCTTCCCCGTGTCCTGCAGGCTCTCGTGCGGCGTCATGGCTCAGAGGGCCTTCCCGAACCCCTACGCCGACTATAACAAATCCCTGGCCGAAGGCTACTTTGACTCTGCCGGGAGGGTGAGTTTGGGCCCCGCCGCCTCGTCCGCCCGGCCCCCGCCCCACGGCGGGCCGCGCGAGGGGTCGCAGTGCCCCTCCGGAAACGTGTGGTTTGAGAAAAAATCGTACAGGAAATAAGTTTCAAATATATAACGTACACTAGTGTGTTTGTAAAGTATAAGGGCGGATGTGAGATGAAGAAATAACCGCAATCATTGAGAATATGAATTATAAAGATGTGGGCTATACAGTTCACCAGGTCGCGGGCATTTTTCATCCGTTTCGCTTTGCTTCCCAGGGAGAGGAAACCCTGACGGTGCCCAGGGCGCCCACGTGTGCGCGTTCCTGCGGAGACGGCACCGGCGTGCGCGGGTGGCGGGGAGGGAGGCGGTGTGCGAGAGTCATCCGCCCTTAAACTGACGCTGCTAAGAGAAATGTGGGAGAGGGCTTCAGATTCTTCCTCCTCAGCACGCTTTGCAGGACATCCCAAAGCTGGAAAAGTAAAGATAAACAGCAGAGCGTGAAACGAGTTAGCAAGTCACAGAGCACTTGCCCGAGACCAGTCTGGGTGTGTGACGCCACGGCCTGTATGTTTTCTCAGACTTTTCTGGGTGAATTCTTGGGGAATACAGCACTTTTAAGCATGCGTCGTTTGAGAAATCCTACATGCACACACGCTTTTTTTTTTCGTCCCAATTTACTTGAAACTTAGCCCAACACAAAAAGCATTTCATATGTGATATAGTGGTCTCACAGCTTTCATGTGCGTGGAGTTTGCTTTATGTGGCTGTATTGGTACAGCCCTTAAAATATTGGTCATTATAGATTAACTTGGGTCAGTAATGCAGGTGGGAGGGTTGGAAGAGATGGAGAAGAGGTATAGGGTCGAAGGCTACAAAAGTATACAGTATATGGATTTTAAATAAAATCAAAATATTTCAGGGGATTAACATTTTTGCAACTTGACTCCAGTGCCTTCAAAGCAGCAGATACCTTGATTTGTGGTTATTTTAACAAAATGACTTTTTTATTATAAGACAAGTAGTGGTGGTGACGCACACCTGTAATCGTAACCCTCAAGAGGCTGAGGCAGGAGGATCAGTGCGAGTTCGAGGCCATCCTAGGCTACAAAATGAGTTCAAGGCCAGGCTGAACTGCCTAGTGGAACCCTGTGTCAAAAAGACCAAAATAATAATAAGACAAATACTGGTTTAAATAATAGATGATCCTTATTGAAAATCTTCGTGTAAAACATTTAAGTTATAATAATAGTTCTTGCTTTGAGTAGAAAAATAGTACCTTTTCATTTTGTGAATCTGCTATTGTTGATTGACTTCTCCCAGACAGAAAAGCAGGACTTAGGTGAAAATGAAATACTGTACTCTCCAGTTTCTGCCCGCATAGAGTACAGGAAGCTTTTTGATACTTGTTTTCCCTTAATCTCTACAGCTGACTCCTGAGTTCTCACAGCGCTTGACCAATAAGATTCGAGAGCTCCTTCAGCAGATGGAGAGAGGCCTGAAGTCAGCAGACCCTCGAGATGGCACTGGTTACACAGGCTGGGCAGGTATGGAGCTGCCTGTGTGAGTCTCACACAGGCGAGCCAGAGCCTTGTCTCTGCTTGAGGGCCACACCCGGGAATGTTTGCTGCATCGGCAAATGAGTCACTCCCTCCAGGGGCTGCTGTGCTCTCCACCCAGTGAGGCACCCCCTCCCGGTGCGTCCCCAGGGCCCTGAATTTAGGACATGGTACCCGTACAGAAAAACATAGTCATTGCTAGTTGGTGTGTAGTATTACCAATCTAAGAACTTGGAAGAACTTGGGAAGAAATGGTGAGAGAGAGAGAGAGAGAAACCACAGAAGGAAAGTTGAAAAACTACTATAGTTTACCTAATATAGAGGGACAGAAAAAGGGAAGCATTCAAAAAACTGTTTCCCATTTACTCTGACAAATGGACAAAGGAGTAACTTTGGTGGTTTAAGGACTTGGACTTTACGGCATGGTATTTTATGTACTGGGCCTCACAGCACAGATTTGGATTCTGTAGCTGGTGAGCCAGGCCCAGGAATTCTACCTTGTGTTTTACAAGCATTGGTGATCTCCCTGCAGATGGTGATACATAAACTGTAGCAGGAGAGCTTCTTCATGAGAGGAATTTTCTGTAGCAGTTCCTTAGCAATGCTTTTTAGTAAGAAGTGATTTTGTTTTTCCTTGTGAGGGTAGGGAAGGCAAATAAAATTAGTAAAATTAAAATTCCTGGGAGTCTTAATGTCAGTATTTATCATAATAGACTAGATAATTTTCAGTTACCCCAGGTGCTGAAATATTAAAATTAGTATTTTTGTAGATTTTAGAAGCTTGATACAAGAAATGTTAACATAAGAATAAAAGCAAGTATTTAAACCTTAAGAAGGAAGTTACAAATATTAACAGTTGTGTTGCAGGTCTAGTGTCATTGGTAAAACAGTCCTATTAGAGAGCAGCACTGTTTTTTTTTTCCTTCAGAATCCTCCAAATTGAAACAAAAGGAGACAACTGGAGTACACAGTTGCCTGTAGCTTTCCTCTTGATTGCCACATGGAAGTAACACATAAGGCCCAGACCAGAGTTTCAGAATTTCTTTTATTTTATTATATCAAGCTAAAAATCAGAAAAGAGAGAGAGACTAAAATAAATGGTTAGACTTAATTCAAAGACTGATTACAAAAAGAATGACTTAAACCTCTGAGTCACCCATTCAGATTAGCTTTTATTATTATAAGGCACCTTTCTCTGGAAGGAAAAGAAGTAGGAATTGATTTCAAGTTTGAGTTAATGACAGTGTTAGGAAAGCCATCAGCCAGACCTCCCTAATTGCTAAGGCTAGTTGAAAAACTAAAAATGGAGCTTTCTTTAGAAAAAGAAATTTTACTCCAAAGTAAAATGCAAATTCTTTAAAATTTGTGACTGTATGCGATTTCTAGCATCGTCTTGGATGCCAGTATCTTTTGTCCGTAAATATCTCTGACCCTCCTTGCTGGCCCTGAAAGCAGCTTATATGGCAAGTGTCTGAAGCAGACTGGCCTACTAAGCATTTTAGGATGTCTTCATGTCTTCGGATGCTGGTTGTTGTGTGATACAGCATAAAATCTCCTAGATAAATGTGCTAATGGCTTTTGAGGCAGGATTCCTAATGTCCCCTAATCAAACACTGTTAAAAAGCCATTATCCCCGCATAAATACACTATCTTCTCCAGTGTTCTGATAAGTAAAATTGTGCCTTGGGCCAGTGTTCAGAAAATCTGAATAACATAAAACTCTGAGTTGCCTAAGAAACTAGATCTGATTTGAGCACAGAAAAATCATGTTAAAACCTGCTCCTCTTAGGTTGTAGTTCAACAACTTGTGTCTGTTCACAGCTGCAATTACCAAAAAAGTTCATTCACAAAAACACAATAAAACTACTCGGTGTTTTGTGTCAAAGCAATATTTATATAAGGATGTGTATGTTTGTGAATTGCTTTGTGTATGCCCCTGTTATCTTTCTAAAAATGATAGTTCTTAGAAAACAAGAATTATAGTTCTTTAACTTTGTTCAGCAACAAATTGAGGACCATATTTTAAAAGTATTACCTTATTGTTTGCTCTTGTTGCTAACTTGTCCAAAATTGTGTTACTTTGGGAAACATTAATTCATTGTAGAAGACCTTTGAAACTTTTCCTCAGTATTGATATTTAATGCATATTTGGTATTGTACCTTGAAAACTTACACAAGTTATTATTCTATTACTATATAGTTTGTATGAGAAACTGTGTGATTATAATTAGTTAGAACTTTAAGTGACTGTTTTTTCCTGTTAAATTTTATTTTCCAATAGAAAGATGGCCTAATAGCTAATGCTGATCCAGATAGGATTAGGCCTTGGAGTATAGATAGGTTCAGCTGTCTATACCCAGAAAAAAAAAATTGTAGTGGTTTAAATTAGGTAGTGTACTTCTCTCTCATGTGAAAGAACCCCAGAAGGAAGCAGTCCAGGGCAAGTGTGGTAGCCTCAGGATGTCAGTAGAGACCCTGTCTGCTTTCTTTCGGCCTCATTCCTCAACCACTAGCTGTACATCTTGGTCAAGATGGCTGCAAAAGAGCCAACCATTACGTCAGTTTTTCAGGCTGCTGGAAGGAAGAAGAGGCAAAGAAGAATGCATTCCTATCCTTAGAAATGACTTCTTAGAAGTTCTACTTTGTGTTTCAGTTCTGCCTATGTTGCATTGGCTGGAACATAGTCACAGGGTCACTTTGTCAAGAAACGTAGTCACGGGGTCACTTTTGTCAAGAAAGAAGGATGGCAAATGTAGATTGTTACCTGAGGTTCTGCTCTTATTAAAGCAGAGCAGATTGTTAGATAAAACCTAGTAATCTCTGTTCTAACTCCAGCAGAAAAATCATCTTTATTCTGTGTTTTGCACAAACCATTCAGACAGTGAACCTTAGTTTTCCATTTGCAGAAGGATCTCTAACTTTTGTCCACTTGGTGGGGAGTGGATTTTCGTAAGAATAAATTTATGAATAACAAAATATTTTGAAATTTTCTAAGCAATATTTTATCTGCTCTTTGTCTTTAGGGAGACTCATTTTGTTTCATGATATCTTAATTCTTTACATCTTTTTCTTTATTTCTATACTTAATAGTCTTCGTAAAGCCTGCTCTAGAAAAAAGTATTGCAGGGATGCCAAATCCTATTTCTAGAGCTAATCATAGTTCTAGAGGGAACTGCAGCTAATTCTAGAATGAATATTGTGAAACATTGCTGTTTCCTCAGCTTGATTAATATTTTTCTCCTCTCCTGCTTTCTCTGAAATTTGCATTTGCTGTTGTCAGAGTCTGAAGCCCTTAACTTGCTTCTATCACGAGTTCGAGGTAGGCCCTACAGTCACAGGTCTCCGCTTGTACATCGTGACTCTCAAGCTGCGTGACTTCCTGTCTTTCATTCATATTGTGTATAGATTTGTCTCTGTTGCTTATTTGATCTTGAAAATGAGAGGTCTAGTCAGAGGATGAAGCACTTTTTCTGTTTAATTGTACACATGTACTTAAGACCAAAACCTTGGAGTGTGATAATTTTTCCCATTTCCTCTCTTTTCAGCAAAAACTCAGACTAGTGATAACAATATGCTTTCCAAAATTTCTGCTAGAGCATCTCTGTGTTATATATACTTTGGGAAATGATTATTACAATTAGAACTTTACCATTTTATTGTTGTTGTTTGTTGTTTTGTTTGAGAGGGGTTCCCACTGTGTGGTTCAGGCTGACCTTGAACTCATGATCCTCTTACAGCAGCCTCTGAAGTGCTGGAATTACAGCACACCACCATACCCAGCTGAACTTACCATCCTGTTCATTATGTCTCATTCCCCAGTAGTAGTACAGTCTGATAGTTAATGCTGGATCAAATAAGATTAAGATTTGGAATAGGATTATTCCAAGTAATCCATCCATAAAAATGCTTTGTTGGTCAAAGTGATAGGTACAAGTTTAAACAAAAATTTAAAGGAAAGCAAATAATTACTTTAGAAACTATTTTATTTTCACTTTATAAACTATTGTACAAGTGAAATTACCTTGACTTTTATTTTTAAATAGAAGGAAAGGACATGAAACAGCGATGAAAGAGCTTATTAGAATTCAAGCACCATTTCCACTGAAGCCTGCATATTTACACGTACGGGTTATCATTGGGTTGTACTGCAAACTCTGTCCATGAATCTTACCTTTTCCAATTCATAACAGAGAAGTAAAATGCTCTGTGACCCTAGGAAAGAAAAGTGGAAAATTTTTTTAAACTCAACTCTCTTATTGTTAATGAGGTGATCATTGCCTTAAAGCCCTCTGATTTCTCTTCTACTCATCTAGGAAATGGGTGTTGTTATTAATTGACTCTTTAGGCATTAAGAGTTAACAAGTTACTACTATACATTACTGTCCAGAAAAAGTCCAGTAATTTAATAATAAATATATTGAATGAATTTTGATTTCCAAGGGAATGAGGTTAGCAGTAATTCCTGTTGATAGTTATGCTAATTGAATGACAGAACGTGTGTGCAAGTATACAAAAGCTAATGTTATATGCAGGCCTCGTCCTGAGTGCTTTCCATCAGTTCACTGTTCTAACCTTCAAAATAGCTTCAGAGTGTGGAAACTATTCATGTCTCCATTTCACGGATGAGCAAAATGAAGCAAAGCAGGGCCATGTGCCCCTTTCAAGGTTACACAGCCAGCAGGGGGCACTGTTACAGTTCAAGCCAGTTCATCAGAGAAGGAAAGTATAATACTATCAGCTTCTACATTTGGGTGGATACATTTTACCAGTGAAGAGGATTTACTCATAAAGAAGCCAGGAGGGAGTAGTTTGAGTAATAACAATCTGTCCTTGTACAGTACAAACATTTTAGAAATGGCAACTAACTAGTCAGATTTGAGTATTTTATTTTTTAAAAATCAGAGTAAGTCCTGATGGAGTATGAAAGGAATCTGGAAAGAGAGAAGGAAGCAGGCTTATTAGACATGCAGTAGTAATCACATTAAATCTATTAGAAAAAGTTATTTTGACTGGACGTAGAGTAAACCCCTTGAAAAATGTAGGAGCATTTGCAGCTAGAAAAATGAAATCTCCAGCATTCTTCTATAGAAAATACCCCCCCTTTTACTAATCCTTCATTAACATATTCAATGTAATTTCAGGATGGAAAATGAACTGGTCCAAGTCAAGATATTTCTCCTGATTGCTTGTATTTGAAATGTCTTGTTGAGGATTTTGAGTGAATTATTATCCATAGTCAGAAATCAGTTGGTTGTTCTTGCAGCTGTTAATGAGTGATATTGTAAATGAACAGCTTCAGTTCTTTTCACCAAAATCTTTTTTAAAATACAGTACGTTGAAGCATAATGCATCAGGATGTCAGTGTAGGACATACGCCAGCAGTAAGCACTGAGTTACGCTTCTCGCCTTCGTCTCCTCTCAGTAGACTTACAGTTATTCTTTAAGTATGTGCTCATAGCATGTGCAGCAGGGGAAACATTTTGCTTATTTCTGTGCCTCATCAAGAACTGTTGGTGTCTAGCACTGTGCACTTAGCACCCACAGTGTAGAAAACAGCAGTTGCAGAGGCCCCCTTAATCAAATGCCATGGTCAGCTACTGAGTGGGCCTGGGTAGGTCCACGTGTGGGCATTCAGCAAAGGATTGAATGCTACCTGTCACTGGATGGGGGTGTGTTTTGTTTCAGGTAGGAGTGCAATTCCTAGGGTGCAGGGAGGGAAAAAGACTTTAAGCAAAAACACTGGTATGAAATTGTTATTATAAAGGATTAAATGAGCAGATGAAGTATTCTTATGTTAGAAATAAGCATTTGCCAGAAAAGATTGCCTCCCTTGCAGATAACATAGCAAAAAAGTTAAGCAAACCCAGGGGATGGCTCATCTCACTTGTGTCTTTAAGAAAAAAATGAGGGAAAGTACTAGCTCTCATTTAATTTCATTTTTTTCTCACTCTTAGCTATGATGATTCCTAAGAGAAATGATGATCAGCTTATACTCTAACACACACACACACACACACACACACACACACACAGAGAACTGTAGGGACTTTAATTCTTACAAGCATGACCCAAGCTTCTGTAACCAACTCACAAAGTTAATGAGGCTAAGATTGGCATATATTTCCTCTTTTCAAGTGCTACATAACATTTTAAGTAAGAGGATACAGAGTGTAATCCTTAGAGTACTATTAGCTTGCGCTCTAAATGTAAGTCATTACAGTGTTTCAAGATGCTTTTCCTCTGATCTGCCAAGTCTATAGGCTTTGAGCTCTGGCTCCAGCATGCAGGTCTTAGTTACTGCTGACACCATATTTATTTGAAAGGAATCACTCGGGCCTGCTGTCTTCTCTTTGCAATTTGATCTCCTTATGAAGTAGCTGTACATCAGAGCCAACATTTCGGCATCTAATTTGAGCCCTCACCAAATGACCTTCACCTTCATGAGAGGCACCTATCCCTCCCAGCCAGAGCTGTTAGGGCAAGTGGGAAAAATCAAGGGCACAAATCCATACAAGGATTATTAGAGCCCTTCTCAGTGACTGATAGAAAGCTTTGCTAGGAGTGCTGCCCGCCAGTGTCATTTTACTCTAGGTCACTTTCAATTACTAAGACAGGCTTGAAACAAGTATAGGGTTTAGATGTTACCAATGCACAAAGGGCAGGAAGAGAGTATTGTCGACAGATAGAAGAAATGATAGGAGGCAGTGAGGATATATCTGACCCATTTGACTTTTACAGAAAACACCAAGAAGGCTACAGCTGTGTCTGTCATTTTCATCCCCAAAACTTCAACATTTAGCACAGTGCCAGGTCCATACAGTAATTAGTGCTCAGTAAGTATTTGTTGAATGAATGAATGAATGAAAAGTGCCCTGCTATTGCAACTCTAGCTACTTACTACCTGTACAAACTAAAAACAGGAACTTTAAGTTAGAGGGAATGGGGAAAGGGTGAGAACTGAACTCATTTCATATCCAATAGGATGTGTCACTTAATCCAGTTCCTGATTCAATTGAGATGTGAGCAGAAATCACAGTATATAACATATGCTTTGTAATGGGTAAAGCAGATAAAAGGCATATTGTGTAGACCTAATTGTAAAGGGGGCATCCTCTTTGTCACCTGCAACCTTCACCTAAACAGAGCATTTGAACAGCCCGAGGGGCCCATGGCTGCATGGGAAACAGGAAATAGGTGAAGTGATGGAGCCCAAGGACAGAACAGAAAGCTGATAAGTCAGATTGTACTTTTCCAACCTTGTGATTCAGAGGAAGAAGAGAAAGGCAGGAACACGGGAAGAGAGAGTACCCGGTTCCCTCTGTTCTGTCACTTTAAGACAAAAATCAAAGTTAAGACAGTGACTTGACACCCATCGAGGTTCCCAGGCTGATGCAGTTGGATTTTACTGTTATTACTATAAGCCAGGAACTATGCTCTGTGATTAGCACGATTCCCAGTAATTCTTTAGAGTTGCTAGTGTCATTTCCCTGTTACAGCTAAAGATGCTCAGGCACAGCAAGATTTGGGGCACAGGTTAAACTCACACAGCTAGTAAGTATCAGAGGCAGGCTTCAATCCATGTTCTTAACTGCTGTGCTCAAAGACGTCTCACCACTGTGGAAGTCAGTGAAAATCTGCAGAAAAGGCTAAGAGTGGTCCAAAGGTGACCTTTCCAGAGCAGTTGACTGAAGGGCCCTGAGGGCAGGAGGAAAGTATAGTATCTCCTCCTCCCCTTTTATTTTTTAAATATCCTTTCCTTTATTGTGCAGTTCTGCTCTGGAAATAGAGAAAAGCTATCTTCAGAGTGCTTGTTTGCCCTCTTTCCTTCCTTTCCACTTCTTTGTTTGGGATAATATTATTAAAGGGACAAAGTCATGACTAGTTTTCCACCAGATTACCTGTATTAAAAGCACCAGAATATTTGGAAATGCAGGCTGCTTGTGATGCTCAGCTTTAATCTGACAACAGAACAGATGTCCTGGTCCTGCACAAAAAACCGTGACTGGAATGTAAATACTGCCCTAATAACAGCTGTAATTTTGTTGATGAAGCAGAAGTGCATGTGCCCAAGTATTCCTGCATACAAACAGAGGAGAGGCAAGTGATCAGACCTTACAGGGTTATCAGAAAAAATTTCCATGTCTTCTATTCCCCTAAATCAGAAAGGAAGAAAACATAATAATTGATGATGAACTTTGAAGTTTCAATGCAGAAACAATTTATTTGAACTTAGACTGTAATACCTCATTACCCCTCCTTTAAGTAGTAGTGTCTATCTCTCAGAATTACAGGGCATTGACCGCCCATGATTTTTCTTACCAGAGCACATGACAGGAATCCTTATAAAACCCCTGATCTATGAAGAACTAACCTTGCAGAGCTGAAATACCAGGGCAAAGGTTGTTATACCGTGGTGGCCTGGTTGGAAAATAAATGAAAAAATGTTAAGTAATTTTTGGAACACAGAATTACAGAGAAATGTTTTGAGAGAATAATTTATCTGTGGAGATTTTCATCTCCAAACGCATTTGAGACACAGCAAGGTCTTGATTGGTCAAGATGAATAGGACTAATGATCCCTCAGAAATTCAAAGGCTTAGTATTAATTATTTCCCAACAGCTGGCTGTATTTATAGTACTGCTGGGGATAAGTAGCTGAGTAAGGAAATTGTGGATTTAGAAGTGTCCCTAAACAGTTTACGCTCCCTTCTCAGAATAGTAGCTGTAGAAGGAAGCAGAACAGAACAATCTGCCCCAGAACTTTCATACTGAAAGCCAGGACTGACACCATTACAGTGAAGTCTTATTGGCACTCCTGGTATTTTTTTCTTTCAATTAATTAGCTACTCATGTTGAAAAACCAGGAGAAGCCTAGGATGAACTTCAAGGCTGTGCCAGACTTGTTGAAGTTTTTATGTAGGATGACATCTGTCCCAGGCCTTTAGAACAGTCCCATTGTTAGAACATTCTGCAGTGCACTGTAAGAGCCATTAGCCCCATGGAGCTGTTGAACATTTCAGATGGGACTAGTGTGACTGAGAAACGGAATTCTAAATTTTGTCTACTTGTAATTGCATTTCTATAGGTACTGATGATTAGAGACTTTATAGCACTTAACACTGCAGTTCCAAAGCAATTAGGCAGGCTCCAGAAGTCTAATATCATAGTAATAGGTGTCTGGGTTTCTTTGGCCTCTCACACCACAAAGGAAGTGATAGGTAAATTCTTTTTGTTTTGTTTTAATGAAAAGCAGCACCCACTTGCATAGTCTTTCAGTGCAACTGCTTTTGAAATGCAGCAGAATCATTTACTACTTCAGTTAACACAGAACTTTGAATACTATTGAAATAGTGTTTAATGACTTTAGGATTCATGGAGAAATAATGAATAGTTAGATTTTGCTTTATACATTTCTCATAGCCCTATTCTTGTGGATTATTTTCTTTTTAAAACTATGTCCATATGTCTTAAGTCATATGTGAGCAAATCTCACAAGATAGTAAAATTCAACAGAAAGCCTTAATTTTCATAATTTAGTAGCTCTAGTCACCGTAGAGTAAGACTAAGAAACAGAACAATATTTAACTTAATTTTATATTAAGGAAAATGTCAAAATTATCCAGATTCAAAATGGAAGGCTTTTAAAAATACAATTATAGAATTAAAATAATTTGGGGGCATATTTTTGCAATTAAATGAGATCAAATTTAAATCTCATTTAATATTTTCTGGTCTAGAATAAAAAAATGAAAGAATAGAAGGAAACCCATCTCCATTATCCTACTTTTTTCTTGACAAAAAGTGTACAAAGAAATTTTATCTGATATTCAGACTGAAGCCCCAAGAATGCACTTAACTAAAATTGATTGTCTGCCACATTTTAATGAAGTAGCATATGCTGTGGTAGAAAGAGGAAAATATTTAAAAGGTGATGCTCTGTGTCATCCTGTACCAGACCTTGTGACAAGTGGAGGTGGCTGTTATCCTGGAAGTGATTTTTTTCTCATGTTAAGTGTCCTTTCCAGACCTGAATCATCTTTGGGGATGAGTTTACACATGGACACAACTACCCACCACCCTTGCAGACCTGGGCCTGACAGAGGTGTTGCCTTTTGAATAGATGGTGTCATTGTCCCTCTGGCTGTTGAAGCTGGACATGTGGAACCATGGTTATGTCTCCCTTTCAGTCATTCCCCAGCAGGTGCTGTTGATTTTTCCTTCCAGACAAGCGCCTTGCAAGTTCACTCTCCCTCTGTCTGTCCCATACCTATCCGAATGTCTCAGTCTCCTCCTGAACCTGATTCTAACTGCGCATCCTGCACCACCTATTCCAAACCTTCCAGTGTTCCTGTAGTAAACTTCCAAAACACGAGTATTATACTCTTCCCATGTTAACATGTTACAGTTCAAGTGGAACACAAAATCTTAAACTTGCCTAAAAGACACTGTGATATAGCTTCTGCTGCTTGTGCAGCTTTGAAGAAAGCTGTATTCTTTAGAATTAGAAATTGGTGACATAATAAAGTTACCGAAATTACTCAGTGGTTGGTTGCCTCCAAGAAGCAGGGACTGGGGAGAGGAAAGAGACTGGTGTTTTGCATGGTAAGTCTTACAGCACTCTATGACTTTTTCCATGAAGAATGTACTTTTATAAGAGTGACGTTTTAAAAAGCTTTTTAAACTGTTAGTGGGACCAGGCCTGTGAGTATATGTGTGAGCTCTGGAAGTGTTTTCCCTTAAGAAAACTTAAGAGCCCTTATAGCTGTGCCTTTATTTCTTATATGACAGCTATCTTTGAGTCTTTGTTATTTACATGAAGGTGATGTTATATGCATGAATATTGTCAAGAGTTGGAGGATCATAAGGATCACATTTAAAACATTTGGCCATAAGCACTTAATGCCCTCATTTTTTTTTCTATTATTAAATTCAAATACATAAGGTCAAAATTGTTGATAAGCCATAACGTGTCTTCGACTTACTCTTTTCGTGTTATTTTCCTGACCCAGGCTGGCTTGTAAGGATATAAAGGAACTGTTGGTAATTGGCAGCAGCATTCATCACTTAGTCTTTGGTCCATAGGTGCTTTGACAGGGCAGATAGATGCTGTAAACTCGGCCTGCAGAAGACTAATCCAGATGAGCACTGAGCCCCAGAGCAGAAGGTGTGGGGGGCAGGAACCTGAGGACTAGAATTGCAGATACTGGAGAGAGGAAAAGTAATATAAATTAAAGTTGAAATAGAAAAGAATGAATGAAATACTGTAAAACATGAGAAATAACCTTTCATAAGAAGCAACATGAAATTTTACAATTGTAAATCTTGATAGGTTTTATGTGTTAAATATTTCAACCAAGAGGAGTTATTTATCGCGAGAGACAAAGGTGTGAAAAGGAAAACAATCACTGACCATGTATTTAATCCCTCCGTATTTTCTCAGCTCTTGGTCCTGTCATTATCTGGCCCTAGTGCTTACATAACTTAATTAGGGTGTTGAGGCAGCAGTGGGTACAGGAGGACGAAATGAAAGGTAACAGTTTAAATGGATCGCCTGCAGTTGCGTGATGTGGGTGGAGATGAAGCCTATTAAGGACCTAATTCTGGAGAAGCTCTTGACATTGATCATTTGTGAAAAAGAGATTTTTTTTTTCTTACCCACATATGTGGTTCTGTACACTTGTCTGCAAACCTTAAAAGTCAGTACATCTGATCATCAGCTTGTGGAATTACTCACACCGAGCCACTTTGAAAGAGCAGACAAGGTTATTAACTTTGGCAGGAAATGAAAATTTGCCCTTAATATACATGTGAAATTGAATTGTCTGTAGCACAAAGCTTTTGAGATTACTCATGCAAAATGAGAAAACTATCTAAATTTAAAATTGTCCTCAGTACAGTGAAAAGTAATTTTGCAGACTGCATTTTTACTGCATTGAAATCTGTGAAGAGATTGGCTCTATTAATTTAGATTTAAACAGAGGCTCTGTGTCTTCTAAAAATGGCAAATGAGATGGAAAATGTATTTTAAGGAGGGGAAAAGAGACTTTCTGAAAATGCTGCAGGCATGCTAACTCCCTACTTCACATCTCTGAGTTTGTTTTAAAACCAGCTGGCTTCAGAGGGAAGGCACTATCTCCTGTGACAGGTGTTGAGAACAAGGACAGACAGACAGCGCCTTGGTTACATGGAGCAGTGGAGTGCAAGGCAACACAGAAGCCATCCCCAGCTTCTACATAGAGTTGGCAAAGTAGCTGGGTCCTTGAAAGAAGAAAAAAATTAAAGAGGAATTGAATGCGTTTTCTCAAATGTCAAATAACTTTCTTATAATCCCTGCTTACAATACTAGGGTATTGGATTTGGTTATATAAATGACCTTCTCACACAAATAGTTGTCTTTTGTAAAAAGAGAAGTTGAGTTTTTCATTGCCTGGTCTGAATTTATTTAGATCATAGGGTAAAACATTTATTATTAATAAACTATTAGTCATTAAATAGAGTACTATTTGGGGCCATCGTTAGTTTCATAACCTATCATTTAGCCATTAAGAATAATACATTAACACAACAGCTAGAATGCAAAAAGGGCAACTAATCAATTTGTTTCTCTTCATTGCCCAAAGTCTGTGTCCTTATTGAACAAAATTGCAATTGTGAGGGAACCAAGGACAAGTTAGTAATTTACCTATTCTTGCTTCCTAGCTGCTGGGCAATAGGACTGAGCCTAGAACTAAAGTCATACGAACTTGCAGATAATTTACTTATTTTCTACAGCTTGTCAAAAACAAACCCACACCTCTGAGTAGGCAGAACAGTAAAGTCAACCGCCCTTTCCTCATTGCGTGCCTTTTGCCTCCTAGGCATTGCTGTGCTGTACTTACATCTCCACGATGTGTTCGGGGACCCTGCCTATCTGCAGATGGCACACAGCTATGTGAAGCAGAGCCTGAACTGCCTGAGCAAGCGCTCCATCACCTTCCTGTGCGGGGATGCAGGCCCCCTGGCAGTGGCTGCCGTGCTGTATCACAAGATGAACAATGAGAAGCAGGCGGAGGACTGCATCACACGGTAATCATGTTTCTTCAAGAAGGTTAACACCTAGGCATCGTTATATGCTCTGTACATGTAACAAAAAGCATTTTAGCGAGTTTATTTTTGTTTCAGCAGATAAATTGTACTCCTGCATTGGATAAATGCTCATGTTATTCCTGTGTTATAGTTAAGGAAAAATCGTTGGAATCCCTATTTTATTGCAAGATATAAAATGCTGTTGTGTTCAGGAATGTGGGCTCAAAAGCCTACTCATGTGAGTACTAATCCAACGTGCACTCCCCAGACTCAGTAATTCCAAGAAATGTAGTTCACATCTTGCACGTGGGCTCAAGGAGGCCTCCTGAGGAAGCACAGACTGATTAAAGACTGTCTTTCTGAGAGGCAGTGGCACACAAATATAGACTCATTTTTAGATAAATCATGACAGTCCACTACAGCCTTGTAAATAATGAGGAATCCCTAATTTACCATGCTGTATTTATTGCCTTACTAGAGTTTATTGAGCACTCTTTTGAATTCTAAGAAATCTGCTTGCTTGAAAGTGTGCACATAGAGCTTTGGGGCTCCCAGTTACCATGCTAGTACTGACAGGTGCAGAGTTGCAACTTGAGCAGTATTACAATCAGGATCATCCCTGAACTGACCATGGTTTTTTATTTCCACTATTCTTTCTTACAAGTTACTGTTAGAATGGCATTACCATCACAAGTTTAGTTTGTTGAGGGTGCCCTGGGTAATCTTACATTGTTGGCCCTCCATAGGTACAAGTTCATATCCACAGATGCAGTCAACCATAGATCACAAGTATTAGAGAAAAAAAATTGTGTACTGAACTTGTCCAAGCTTTCTTCCATGTTGTTATTGTCTAAACAATACAACAACTATTTACGTAGCATGTATATTATATTAATCGTTACTAATAGTCCAGAAATAATTTATAGTATGTGGGAGAATGTACATAGGTTATATGCCAGCACACGTTTTATATGAGAGACTAGAGCATCTGCAGATTTCGGTATCTCTTGATGGTCCTGGCACCACTGCTCATGGATGCCGAGGGACTGCTGTATGTGTGGTACTGTGTATTTTATCAGGTTTTTTGGACATTGTAAGATAGGGTTGTCTAATATCTGAAAAGGAATCATCTACCCCTATGCAAATTTTCCCTTCTCCCCCAATTTTTCCCATACAGTAGTTATATTTTCTTATTGTTACCTGATTTTTTCCATTGGAAATTATAACACAGGGGTTACAATGGGTTGCCTATAATGGTTTGTGACTCGTATTAAATCAGTCCCTGAATTTACATATTTTTTTACATACCACTATCCTGTGTCTATCACAAGCTGCAAATCATGTAGTAAAATTTAAAATTTAAAAAAAAACACGACTTAATGTAGATAGAAAAAACTGTGAACATTCCACTTCAGTATTTAGTATAAAATATGTCACTACACTTGACCAAAAGGATGGGTAATACAAAACATTGACTTCCTCCAAAGTTTAAAGTGTGTTTCTCCCATAGCAGTTGACTTGCATATAACCAGCCAATGCAGAAACTGTTCTGTACTTAAATTTGAAACACAGAAACTACCTTTTTATTTTTTTTTTTGCATGGCCAGTTTCAAGCTATTAGCCACATGAGGTCCGCAAGATAGTCTCATTCTGTGAACCACTCTTAAGTACCGTCAAAGTAAATTACAGTGATCTCAATGTCTTATATATAGTGCTATTCTCTCCCTAAATATGCATAGGCAAGTAACGATAGTTTGCGAATAGATGTTTGAAGAAAATAATGTATTCAGATTGGGGGTTGTAGTCAAGCTCTGGCTGCTCAGAGCCCTCAGTAGCTTATACACTATGCTCTGCAGTGCTAGGGAGCAGCACCTGCCAAGCTTGCTCATGCGCACAAACCCGCTTCTGCATCCTGAGGGCCTCTGCGAAGAAACTTTCTTTTGGAAATGGTCATATATTAATATTAGTTATTAAAATTAAAACACTCTGAAGTGTAACCTGAGATTCTTTTTAGGATACCTTGGTAATAAAGATGTTTTTCTTTATGTTTTTAAAGTTTGTGTGACATTTCCACAGGATTTTATTCATAGTCAGTAGGCTTGTTAAAGTTAAAAATACAGAATGTGGATATATGATAGAAAAATATGCCATGTGACTTATGACATTTGACTTACAAGATTTTTTGAAGTTCGTGGCAGAACAGAAGGCAAAAAAGATAATTATTCTAAATTATAGCACTTGCTTCATTCTTAATGTCTCTTCCATTTTAGTGGAAAAATATGTAATTCTTTTCAATTCCATTTCAGGAAATACAAGATTGTTTTATATCATAGATGCTTACTACACCTGCTGCTTTTCCTTTTCTCAAAGCTGCTCCTTCATATCACGCCCCTTTTGGGATTTACCTGTCCTCAGATTTTTTGTGTTGGTCTCTGTTGTGCTCCACTGCCAGGGACACACTGCAGCTTACCTTTCCTGTACCTTCCTAATGTAATGACCTTTCAGAACCATCACTTTGCGTTTTAGAGTCCATAAAGGCCTTTGAAATTATCAAAAACCTAAAGCTTACACAAAGGAACTGAAATCCAGAGAAGCCAGTGTTTGCCTTGGAAAGCGATTCTTAGCCCTAGGCCCCTGGGAACCTTTAAGCTTCCAGCCGTGGATAAAAACCCCAGATTATGTTCAGTGTGGAGAGAGGACATGCACTTCTCCTGGAGGGGTCCCTGACTCCCCAAAAGGAGTATGTATCTGTGTTTCTGTTCCCATTTTCCTGGCCGCGGAGGGCTGGGGGATGACAGTATGCGGAGCTTTCTTCTGCCTAACATATATCATGTCTGTTTTTGCCCTTCCTGCTGCACAGAGATATTGGTGGCACAAAACAAATATAGAGCTTTGCTATTTTGTACCCAATTAGGTGACCAGCTTGACATATATAGTACTTCGGGGCCGGTACTTAGGATGATGAAGAACTTCGACTCTCTGGTCAGGAAATGTATAACCTCTCTCCTTTGTAGTGTGATGGGCCAGAAAAGGACTTCTGTTTTTTTTTTTTTAAACTTTACAAATCTTTCAATATAATACAAGGAAAAAAAACCTCTCCCAACAACACCCTGGGGAAATATTGCTAGGAATGGAACAGAACTATACTAATTTTATATGTCTTTATTCTTCACTAACATTTCAGTGACTTGCTTATCTCTTCTAAAGATTGGTTGCTGTTAATATCAGCACATCAAAACAAGTAAATGGAGCTACAGCGATGTTCTTATGGGTTTGAAAGTTTCTTCAAACGTATAACCATTGTGATTTATGAATGCTGTCACATACTTATCTTGAAAGTGTAGCATGCAATTCAAGCATTAAAAAATCCTACTATTAGTAATCATTAGACCCAATTAAGCCTTAGTAATTTGTATTCAAATCCAGAAAAAAAATACTTCTCTTACTACGTTAAGTTTTATTGTTGTTATAAGGTGCTGGCTCTGAGCAGTACCTTATTTTTAGTATTTGAAAGGTGTTTGCTACTGTCTTGGTTACTTTCCTCTCATTGCTGAGTCAAAATACCCAACTCCCAAAATTAAGAAGGAAAGGTTTATTTAGCTCAAAATTTGTGGAGATTTTAGTCCATACTCAGCTGGCTCCAAGGCAGGGTGGCACATAGCAGAGGGCAACAGTTCATGGCAGGGACGATAAAAAAAGCAACAAGCACAAGGAGAGAAGCTGCAAGCAGCCTCTTTCCCTCCCTTACATTGTATGCAAGCCTCAGGGCAGGTGTAGCTCTCACAAGCATAATCCCAGCATTGAATCATGGATCAGTCATAAACCAGAAGCCCGCCCCATGACTGCATGAGGCTTTGAGGGGGACATTCGGACACAAACCATAACAGCTACCTACTGTGAACAGCACAAATGCAAATGAGTTTGGCTGCAAAATGCAAATACGAATTTGGTTTACTGTTTTTGTATCGCCACCTAGTGGGATGCTACGGTAGCACGATAACATTGGCAATTACAAGACCAATGTTTTCTAAAAAAAAGTGGTTCAAGCATTTCGTTTTGCTAATAATGTATCCTTGCATTATTGGTTCTGAGTAATACTTTCTTAAGTAGTATTTGCCTAAAAACTAAACATAAATTTTACTTTTTTGAATAGTTTTTTCTATTTCCTCTACAAAAGTAAGTTGTTTTTTTTTTTATGTTTGAGTTCTATACAGTTGAACATTTGTTAAAACTCACACCTAATTGGGTACAAAATAGCAAAGCTCTATATTTGTTTTGTGCCACCAATATCTCTGTGCAGCAGGAAGGGCAAAAACAGACATGATATATGTTAGGCAGAAGAAAGCTCCGCATACTGTCATCCCCCAGCCCTCCGCGGCCAGGAAAATGGGAACAGAAACACAGATACAGATAGTGGGTTCTTAGCTGAACTTGAGACATTAATTTTTTTTACTACAATAGTTGAGTTTTTAACTAGTAAACAGATTTGTTTCCTTGTGGTCTCAGTGTTAATTGAACTGCCAATTCTGGCACAAGGAAAAATATTATAATTTTCTTAATAAATGTTTTTCAGTCCTTTAAAAAATTAAGGGCTGGCTAGGGATGTAGCTTAGTGGTAGATTTCTTGCCTAGCATGCATGAGGTCCTGGATTTGACACACATCATCACACACTCACACAAATAGGGGTGTAGGTATATGTGTGCGTGTATACACCTGTATGTGGTATTGAAGTACATAGCCAAATATCCTGCCACCTGTATAGCACTGTGCGTATTGAACGAAGATCAAATAAGCTATTACATGACAATAGAAACCTGAACATGGTGACCATATTCTTACAATAACCTTTGTTGCATGTGAGCTTTTTTCCTATATTATAAAAGAAAAAAACTGCAACTAGCCATGCTGCTTTAAATCCATCTTTCCTTCTGGGGAATAGGTTCCCTTCCAGCCTCTTTTGTACCTTCTTCTTGGCCCTGTTTCATAACTGTCAGCCACTTTCAGTCACTAAAATCAGCTCCTCCTGTTACTGACACATGTCCTCTTCATTTGAAACACTAAATGCTCTCCTTTGCTATAGCTTACGAAAATGGTAAGGAAGGGGATTTGAAATGAGGGTTATTTTTCCTTTCACAGGTAGGACATTTTCACTGAACCTATTGCAGATGTGCCAGTAGCCCGTTGTCTTAGTTTAGTTTCCTTGGGTTTCTTTTGTTCTTGCTTTGGGCGTCTTGTAACTGTGGGCGTCTCCGCAGATCAGTTGTGGGACTGTATATGTAACCCCTCAGCTGTACCCTGACCTATTCTGCCAGATGGACAAACCTTAGAAGAAGACCCACATACATACGTAGGCCCCTACCCTGTTCTTGTAGCACCGAGAAACCCACGTTGTCCTCAAGGCTCTCTTAGATCCTATCCGTGGAAGGATGAGAAAGCTTGTGCCATCACCCACACCTCTAGCCTGTGACTACTGCTCATCCCATCAGTGAAAACCATTTTCTAAACATTTTTTACTACACTTATTAACAAATGTGCTAGTACAGAGTTTAATGTAGAGTACCTCTGGATGTTGGTTGATAATAAGAGTATTTCAGATGTAACCAAGCACCTCATAGTCATGATCTCTGATACTTCGGTGCTAATTGACCCTCTCTAGTGTGCAGAATAAATTTAGATGGACAAGGCACAGCCCATTGTTTCTAACTACTTCAGAATTAAATTTCTACACAGAGAGCAAATGACAGAATTTTTAACTCAGAAGACTCATTCATTTTATAGGTGAGAAACCTTATGAATAGGGATTAATTTGTTGAGTATCACAAATCACCAGATGAATTTAGTGTTCCAGAAATTCCCTAGTTCTTTTTACTAATATCATTGTGTCAAGTTTCACCAAAGCTGTAAATGTTTTAATAACTTAAGTGGGATCACAGTGAACTCATAGGCTATTGTAGGGAAAATTGAGATGCACTTTCAAAACTTAATGTGATAAGTAATCTCAATGAGCAGGGACATTTTTCCTGTCAGTTTGCCACATGACCCCCACACAGAAGACAAGATTCATTCACAGGTTTCAGATGCCCAAATGTGGTTTCTTTGCCACATTTATTTTCTCTCCGTTCTCCTCTGCTTTCTGATTCCCTGGGCCTTCCCTCTGTGCTCCTTTGTCAAGGAAGCTGGGGCTTCGGTTACCCTGCTTTACCTTGCCCCATCCCCCATGCCTGCTTCTAGAGCCAGGTGATTTGGAGGACAGAGACAGGTAAAGCAGTGAGGTTCCCCTCCTTCCTGGAACCACAGCTCCTGGGATCTGTACGAAAGGCTCCCTCCCTCAGAGTTTTGACTCCTTTGAGTTCCTGTGATGGTATTACCTGTGGCCTGGGGCATGAGAACAAAGGGAATTTGTATCCTTTTTGTCACTGAGAGACCTGAAGGGATCCTTCAGCAGCTCTCTGTTGTCCTCCCTATTGCCCAGTCTAGGTTTTACCTGTGCAGTACTGAGTTCGGGCTAGGGGAAAAAGTGATAAACTCACACTGTTTGGTGGTTCTTCAAATTCTGGTCTTCCCCAGTCTGCCTGCTGCTTACTTGTAGAGTTCTCACATAGCTGCCTCATAGCTGTGCAGAACCATTTAGGACTACGTTGAGTGGGAGAGGCAGGTGAAGTGAGCTTACTCCATCTTTCTGGACCCAGAACTGAACTGAGTCTGTCAGTAACAGGTGAGAGTACTCTGTGCCGATATGGTGGTTGTGAAGATGTATGGTTAAATTGCAAGCTGGAGAACATGTGGGGATAGAGTTGGTAAACAAGGTTGCTTCTGAAGGTAAGAGCCAGAGGCTGAGACTTTTGAGCCACTGCATGTGTTACTGGTTGGGTAGCTTAGGCTGCTGGACGGGCACTTCCCGTAGGACTGGTATCCCATTAAGAAATAAATCAAGGAAGGAAATCAGTGAGAGGTAGCAAGCATTTCTTTTTATGAAAATTGCCCTTGAGTGTTGACTTAGTCCTTTCTCCTGGGTCTTCAATGCTACAACAACTAGCAGTTGTTTGTTTCTCGGCACCCAGCTGCTTGAGTACTAGTCTTGGGGCGTGCCTCTGTGAGGGACGAGGTAGCCGTAGCCACGCACTTGTATTTCTTCCTTCATCAGATTTTCAGCAGTTCCACTGTGAGGAAAGATTTCATGGAGGACTTACCTTTGAACTTTGAGCGTTTCATACATGGATGTGTCAGTCCCTTTCAGATTATCTTAGACATATATTTCTATTCCTAGGCTGATTCACCTAAATAAGATCGATCCCCATGCTCCAAATGAAATGCTGTATGGACGAATGGGCTACATCTATGCTCTTCTTTTTGTCAATAAGAACTTTGGAACAGAAAAAATTCCTCAAAGCCATATTCAGCAGGTACCATGTTTTTGTGCATTTAGGCTTTTTAGAATCCCACTGCTTTATTCTCTGCCTAAACCATTGTCTTTGTTTTTCCAGTTAGCACATCCCAGGCAGAAAGGCCATGTATTTTGACCTTTAGAGGTCAGGCACAACCTGAGCACCAGCAGCTTCCAGTGCTCCTGGAATCACTGGAGGGAGGGACTTGGAGTTGGAACTTGCTCCACTTGAGAGTTTAGAGACCCTTTCAGGGAACACTAGGCTAGATTTCACTTCCCAGGTGCAGGTATCTCCTCCTGTGCCCAGTTTGTACTTTCCTTTATTTTGATTTTTTGAGACTGGGTTTCACTGTGCAGTGCAGGCTGACCTCAAACTCACTGTGTAACCCAGGCTGGCCTCGAAATCTTGGAGATTGTCCTGCCTCAGCCTCCAGTTTGCTGGGATTGCAAGCCTGCACACCACACCCAGCTGTGCTTTAATAGGTAAACTCTTGTAGGCAGGATATAGTCACAGTCACTTGTGTGAAACAGAGGTACACTGTGCTCTTGCGGCTGGAAGATGGTATTTAATTTGCTATCAGTTCTTTGGTGCCCCTTATGGAAAAACTCCTTTGCCTCCTATTATTTTGGTTGGCTTCCTCCCTACAGATTTGTGAAACAGTTTTAACCTCTGGAGAAAATCTAGCTAGAAAGAGAAACTTCACGGCAAAGTCTCCACTGATGTATGAATGGTACCAGGAATATTACGTCGGGGCTGCTCACGGCCTGGCAGGAATATACTACTACCTGATGCAGGTAAGGGGTGCAGATGGTGAGACTTTAAAGTGTGCTTCCTGGTGACCATCCTGGCTTAGGGGAGAAGACAAATCCTGCAGCAGTGTTTTATCCTGTCAGCTGCCATATCATACTTCTTTTAACCACTTGACCTAGACAAAGAAACATTGACCCACATGCATTTTGAAGTGTATTAACACGAAAGGCACTGCTTCATGACGTTTGATTTGACTGTTACCACACTTGCCAACTCAGTGCTGCTTGTACAAGCTATTTTGACCATAATCCTATATGGAGTACCCTTTTGTTCTTGTCTTTCAGCAAGTTCTTGAGTTAAGAATATTATTCTGCACTATATGGTACAACTCATTGAAACAAAATCAATAGAAAACAAATGAGCACATGTTGCCTGAGGCTCACATAGCAAAGCTGAGGAGACCTTTTAGTGAATGTTTTGTAACATACCTGAAAAATAGCTCAGTGTACTGTTCCCAGCACTTCTTAGGTTTTGATAACACTTAGAGACATCAGTCAAAGTCAGATGACGAAGGACAAGTAGAACTCACTGCAATTAAAAAAAACTGATTTATTAATGGCAGCAGAACTACCACCCTCACCTTCCCAAAGCACATAAAGCTTTGCATTAATATATTCAGCATGACTGCTTGGATGTCCATGCTACCAGCTGGCTGTGTAATACAAAATCATACTCAGGCCTTTCCTCTGCCTGTAACTAGATAATGAGAGCAGAGTGAAAAAACTCAAAGTTATTAGTGCTTTGGAATACAAAGTCACACTTGGATTGTTACTGGCAATCCCAAAACAGTTCTATTTATTCTGAATTTCTCAACTAGTTTTATAATCAGAGTTTTTGACAATTTAAGCTTAAATTCCCTTATTTTCCTGGCACATTCCCTTGGGAGCTCTCTCTTTCCCAAAGCACATGTAGATCCTTAAAAGTTACCAGAAAAGGAGTTCTGTCTTCTGAAGTTCAAGGTGAGTTAGAAGGACGCACATCAGTGACTAGATGGCCATGTTGACCTTTCTTTAACAGGTCCTGGAGGGGACATCCTCCATTCTGCCTGTTTTTGTTAGCTCTCTGAAAGCTCAAGTATTGATTTTTCCATTTGTAGGGTATTATACATTTGGAATGATTTAATTTTTTTTCTTGAAAGTCCACTGTAGTGTATGCCTTTGTACCAACATAAAATAAACCAATATTACTTTTAGGCCGTGTTGGATCACACTTGAAAGTTTTCCCATTCAACTCTAACACTGTAAATTGAGCTTCAGCACTGTTCTTTATCTGAAGTGCAACCTCTGTGTCCTCTGAAGAACTCAGTACATATTCAGGATCTTCTCAAAACTGCAGTGTCTCTCCATTCCCAGCACCTCCTCCTGCCTGTGCTTCACTCCGTCCACCCCGCCCAAGGCCTACCCCCACCCCCTCTGCTGACAGCACAGCTTTGGATTTGTTGTTTAAAGAGTGAGCAATACATTGAATTAAGAACAGAAGCAAAGAGAGAAATTAAGAAATTATATCAAAGATGGGAGCTCATGTGCCCTAAGTCAGTGTGTCCTGTAAGTCTGAACATCATTCACACTGATCCTACGTATAGATTGGTTTTAAATCCTTTGCAGAAAGATTTGATCTAAAATCATGCTGCAGTTTGACGTTAGATGCTAGGAGTCCTTTTCTATTGAAAATATCCCGAATCACTTCTCTAAATGTAGTGTTAAAGATTTGCTTTGTTATCTACTGCATCTCTTTATGCCCTTAAAGCATGCTTTAGGCGTTGAAATTTTAGGAGACATCTCCACTGACATTCTGAAGCACTGAATTAGGAAACTTATTTGTATGTATATAAGTAACAAATATTGAAATTTAATGCACACAGAAGGCCCTGAGTTAACTAATGGCCCAATTTAATTTGTTCTATTACTTAAAAATTGTAAAGTAAAATAAGGTTAACCAATATGTTGGGATAGGTGGAAAAAAAATTGGATAAAATCCAAGGCTTTTTAATGACTTTCTAGTTCAAGTTTTGTTTTGTTTTGTTTTCTGGTTTAAAATGCATGCTGGGTCCTGGGAAGATCTGTTCACTACAGCAGAACTAGTAATAATTCTTTCTCATTTTTAGCCCAGCCTGCAAGTGAGCCAAGCAAAGTTACATAGTTTGGTCAAGCCCAGTGTAGACTTTGTCTGCCAGCTGAAATTCCCTTCTGGCAATTATCCTCCATGTCTGGAAGATAATCGAGATCTGCTTGTCCATTGGTGCCACGGCGCTCCTGGGGTAATCTACATGCTCACCCAGGCCTATAAGGTATTGTATGTTTTCTCATTTAAAAGAAAAAAGCTGGGGCCAGGGACATAGCTCAGCGGCACAACGCCTGCCTGGCAAGCGCAAAGTCATGAACTCGATTCCTGGTACCAAAAAAAAAAAAAGTTAAAAGAATAAAACTAGAAAACAAAAAAATTTATAATTTAAAATTGGTTTTATAATGCTTACAGGATTATAAAATTCACTTGTTGGACCTTAGATCACTTTGCTAAATGATGTTATAATTCACTCTCACAGTATCCATTGTACTTTAGCAGACATTATTTCACAGAGCAGGAGATTGCTTTATGATAGGTGGAGTAACCAAGACAAGGGCATCTGGCACAGCTGAGTGACTCAGAACATTAGTGAAAAATGGAAACCTCGTTGCTGGTAGAAGCATGAAATGGTGTCGCTACCATGGCAAACAGTTGTGGTTGCTCAAAAAATTAAACCTTCAAGTAATATATAATTTACATTAACAGTTCCACACATAGACGTACATGCACTAAAACTAAAACCAAGAATTCAAACAGGTAGGTGTGTGCCAGTACTCATAATAGATTCTTGCTAAGCCGGTTGATAGAAATCACCCAAGTATCCATCAACAGATGAACAGAAAAAGAAAACGTTATGTACACATGCAGTGGGATTTATTTAGTCTTAAGAATGAAATTCAAATACATACCACAACTTATGAACTTTAAAAACATGCTGAGAAATTAGCCAGGCACAAAAGGATAAACTTTGTGACTCCACTTTCACAAAGGGGTGGCTAATACAAAGTGGGAAGAGTAAGCAAATTCATAGTGACAGAAAATAGAGGTTCCCAGGACCTGGAGCCAGGGGAAGGATATTGATGTATTGCTTAATGGATGCAGGTTCTGTTGGGAATTAGAAAAAGTCTTGCACATCCATAGTAATGGTGGTTATCTAACATTGTGAATCTAATTAATGCCAGTGAATTTTATGTTTAAAAATTGTTCAAATGGTAACTTTTATACTATGTACATTTTCTACAATTTAAAAAAATATAGGGGCTGGGGATTTAGCTCAGTGGCAAAGCGCCTGCCTGGCAAGCGCAAGGTCGTGAGTTCGGTTCCCGGTACCGGAGAAAAACAAAAACAAAAACAAAAAAAAATATAAATACCACTCCTAAAAAGCTTGCTGTAGCAGAACTATAACCAAGAACGAAAAGATCCTTAATTGAAAAAAAGAGAAGCCCAGTTACTGGTGACTATTGGTGCCAAATTAACAAATTATAAATCTCTAGACTGTAGATAGACACTGACATCTCATAAGTTAGCTTTACTATATCAAATTCATTTCAGAAAGTTAAGTGTAAAGGGAAAAACTTTCAGCTGCCTTGTACTACTTTTAAGGATACTTTGAATAATCTACTCAGAATACTTTTACTTTAAATTTTGGATCAAGATGCCTTTTGATAAAAGGCATCAAAGGATGATTAAGGTTTCTTTTTCTAACAAAGGTTAGTGCTTTACAGTCAACTTGCATATTAACAGCTGAGAGTTTCTTCTCTGGTCTGTGAATAAACTTCCTAAGGGCGAAGCGTAGCAGAGAGAAGTGAGCATGTGCTCTTTGGAAAAAGGCTAATGATGATAGCAAGCTCAGGTTAAATAATGCTGCTTCATCAGTGACACGATGCAAGATTCTAGAGACAAGGTCATTCCCAGTTAGTTAAAAACAGCAAAGCTGATCAGCTTTAATAATTTGGCACTGTTGATATAACACATCTCTCTCTCGCTAAAATCCCTACCTTTTCTTGCAAAGCCACCTCCTTCTCTTCCCTTCCCCATCTCCTCTCCTTTCCTAGCAGGAAGGGATGTCAGTAGGACTTGCTTTTACATCCTTATAATGAAACTCATGTCCCTCAACCCTTCAGGTATTCAGAGAGGAGCAGTACCTCTGCGATGCCTACCAGTGTACCGATGTGATCTGGCAGTATGGCTTGCTGAAGAAGGGCTACGGGCTGTGCCACGGCGCTGCAGGGAATGCCTATGCCTTCCTGACGCTCTACAACCTCACACAGGACAGGAAGTACCTGTACAGGGCCTGTAAGGTAGGAGTGAGACTGCCAGCAGCAAAGCAGCCCCTCAGGAGGTTCAGGAGAAGACTGTAACTCATCTGATTCAGTGAATTTAGTTTTTGCCAGGCGTTGCAGCGGGAGGCTGAAACAGGAGGATCGTTGTGAGTTCGAGACCAGCCTGGGCTACAAAGTGAACTCAAGGCCAGCCTAAACTGCATAGTGAGACCCTGTCTCGAAAAGACAAAAACAAAAAGAATTTAGTTTTTTAAGACACGCGTTTACAAGTAACAGGCATATTCTTTTAGAAAAACTTTCAAAATCTAATGGGCCGTAATTCTACTCAATAGTATTTATGGAAGAAAAAATAAAGCTGTAGGGTGATTTGTGTTCCCTTCTTCTTGGTAACCTTGGCAATCCCTGGATCACACAATTCATTAAATTCCTCCCACTACATACTCTTCTTGTAGAGTGGACCGTCCAGTTTTCTGGGCATTAGTCCCTCCTCCCTGACTTGATACTATCTTACTTTTCAGAGTAGTCCTTAAAGACCATCTCTGTCAACTGTTAGAGTCTCAGGAAGAAATCACTCCAGTAATTTAACCTGGTTTTATTTTCAGTTTGCTGAATGGTGCTTAGACTATGGAGAACATGGGTGCAGGACCCCAGACACGCCTTTCTCCCTCTTCGAAGGTATTTTTCACACATTATTTATTTTCCTTATTAGCAGCTTCTTTCCTGCTTGCTAATTAACACATTTGAATTCAGTTGTAGCAACAAATTAATTTATAGTCATTACTTACACTGCTTCTTTATTTCCTAATATGACAGGTCAGTATTAAAAATGAGCACGTCTCACCACAGACTGAATACTAGTAGTCACAGTGGTAACTGCCATTTATGGAGCTGGGCACATGCTGAACATTTTACAGATGTCATTGTAAATCATTTCAGCAAAGTCATCAAGCATTACTGTCCTCGCCTCACAGATAAACAGACTGCGCCATGGCCAAGGTGCTCACTGTGGCAGAGGACAGGCAGTGACTTGGACTTACCTGGCTTCCTTCTCTCTACTGTCTTACCCTGAATAAAAAGGCTGAGCACTCACTAGGGAGTTCATCTGGCCTCAGTCTGCAAAGTGCATAAATACAGATTTTGGTTCCTTTCAGCCACTGTCATTACTATTGTAATGTTGGTGATTTAAAAAGTGGAGCGGCTCTATGGAATGCAATCATTTGGTATAGTAACTTGCACCTCTCTCTTTCAGGGATGGCGGGAACCATATACTTCCTGGCGGATCTGCTCGTCCCCAGCAAAGCCAAGTTCCCTGCATTTGAACTGTGAGAGGACAGCACGGCCCCTGCAACTCAGAGCAGACCCTTTCTGTGTGTCCCACCTGGCCCCATGCTTTGGCTGCTTTGGACAGAAACATAGACTCCAATCGTATGCTTGAGTTAGCTGGTTCCTTTTTTTTTTTTCCCAGAATTGGTCTTAGTTTCATTTTTTACTGTTTACTTTCACTGTATTGGAAAGTATGCAAGGAAGAATTAACTTTTGAGTTTCTTCTGACAGGAAAGACAGGTGATAAGTATAATATTTTAAGGTCATCTATGTATTTCAAAACTTGGAGGAAATCTTACCTTATTTAAAATGATAAATATAAGCATCTGTTTCTGTTCTAAAAATATTTAAAAGAAACTAAGTATAATAAGCAAACTTAAATATGTGAGTGTTGTTGAATGCGCCTTCCAGCCCCTACTATATAGCATTCTTCCTCTAACAGTAAAGCAGTTGTATGGCTTGCTTTTCTCTATGGGGTTGATCATGAAAGGGGACAAAAATAAAAGTGTGCTTCCGGGAGAAAAATTTCAAGAATTGTAAATGGGACTCAGGACCTTAGTGTCATCTTTCAGTTCCCTTGCTTGCCACTTTGTCAGAGAAGCATCCAGCTTCCTGGATGCCAGCGTTTTAATGAAAAACTAAAACATGATGGTTGTCATGAACATTCCGACTTAAAAGTTAGTTCAAGATAAGCTAATATTAACATTTTATTGTTTTCTCTAAAATAATCGAGTGTAGTTTTGAAGTATTTACTCGGATTTATTTATGTTTCTTCTTCGGTATTCCCGTGAGTCGGGACGCAGGTGTTCCGTGTGCGCATACTGTGACCACGGACTCGAGTCTGCCCTGCTCCGCTGAACCCTAAACTTGGGCTTGTGTTTCCCTTCGCAGTGACCATCCTTCAGTGCTGGCTGTTTAGTAAGATCCCTAAAATTTATTCCTGTCAGTTTGCCTAACGTTGGTCTTTTCACTAAGTAATAACTGTGTTCTACCTCTGGGTAAAAGGAGCAGGAAGGAAACGCTGTAGAGCCAGTAATTTGAAAAAGAATATTAAGGTCTTAACCGAAAATGTTTATTAGGAGATATTTACCCAGAGTCCACGCTGGTAACAAATGAGTCTTTGCATGTCCCAGGCTGAACAGTTCATCAGTCCAAGGCCAGAGAACTGGCTTTTCTATGGTGAATGAAGACTTCCTGGTGCTTCAAATTATGTACAATGTTTCGACTTATTAGCTCTCCCCTCCTCCTTTTCTGCCTTTCCCAGGCAAGGGAGACACTTTTTGACTGATTTTAGAACATTATGTGACTTTAAAACAACATGGTCGGAGAACTCTAAATGTGCCTATTTCATAGCTCTCTTGGTCACAAAAATGTGCCATTTTTATTGGAACTTTAAACCAAATCCCCACAGTGTATGCTGGTTCCTATGGATAGCAATCCTGTTATTTTTCTCTGTTTGGCACCAAAATAGCTAATATTGGAAATTCTCTGGCCCTTTAAGGGCTACTGACAGTAGGGTCCACAAAGCAGCCCACTTGTTCAGTGCCTCGGTGTAAAGTACTCCCTCTGTGGCTCGTGGGAGTCAGGACCCCGTGCCTCTTAGACGGTTGAAATGCTCCTGCTCAGCTGTGTGCAGGTGTTCTTTCCTTGTTCAAGTTTCAGATCGGCAGTGTTGGCATTGCAGGAATATGTAAAAGGAATGCACAGCAGAGCTCATTTGCCTTTGGCTGGGTGTCCAACTTAATAAAGATCATTTGGCTTAGTTAAAAGTCTTACTACAGGGCTGGGGATTTAGCTGAGTGGCACAGTGCCTGCCTGGCAAGCGCAAGGTCGTGAGTTCGATTCCCAGTACCGGAGAAAAATCAAAAAAAAAAAAAAGTCTTACTACATTGTGCTTGTGCTTTTAGCTACTCATCAAGTTACTAAGTGAGGGAAAATGAGCAACACACTTTGCCTGAGCCCAGGGAGACCTGATCATAGTTGCTTCCCCAAGCCTCTTCCTTAATTTAACCCCGGGAAGCAGACCTCAAAGCAGGGAGAGGAACATTGTGTATATGATTCTTGGTAATATTTGGATTATAGTATAGTTGCTATCATCCTCTATTTAAAAATTCACCAACATAAACACAACTCAAGTTTTTTAAGACTGTTACTAAACTGACCAGATATTTGTGCCATTGTTTGTTTTATTTACACTTAAAAACTAAGAAAATTGTGATAGAATTTTAAACTCAGGCAGAGGGAACAAAGCCAAGACCAGTACCTTAACACCATGGTAGTGACTAAGAGAAACTTTTCCACTGACTTTCTTAACTTCAAAAGGAAGCAGCATCGTTTTTGTAGCTGTATGTGTACTATGCTTGTCCCTCGGATACTTTCCTTCTCAGTAAAAAAAAAAAAAACTTCACAGAAGTTGTTTCCATAGCATCCCTTACCTCCCTGCAAAGACTAGGTAGTGAGACCTTCAACGCTTGTCAAGCAGTGTTCATTTATCCTGTGATCTCTGTTTGTGTGGTGGTGAGAAACTGCAGTGGTTAACTCTCACCATGTGAAAGTGTGAACATAGTCATGCACATTGCCATAGCCCCCATCTGGTGTGACTTGCATCTGAATTTATTCCTTAGCGTCAGCTGGCTCTTTTTCATCTTTTGTGTCGGTTTCAATTATTTATCATCAAAAATCTCCATGGTAGGTAGAGTTCTAGGTAAGGAGGGGACCTAAGGCTATTCCCTCCCTGCTAAGATTGCCCTAAATAACTGAATTGCAAGATACACTCTATTCTATATTCTCAGGTTCATTTGTGTCCAGTCTCTTGATACCCTGCTTTTTACCAGTTGATTCTGAAATAAAAATCGTGAACAGTGAACATTTATTTATACACTGTTGGCTACCAGGATTCATTTGTAGACACCTGATTACTCAAACTGAATCTTGATTCCATTTCTGCTTTCCCAGAACAGAGAAGAGCACATTTCTGAGGGTTCTGTACTGTTGGGTGTTAGAACTAGTTCTCACCTATAAATATAAAGCCATGTTTGGGGTGTTCAGGAGACCCACTGCAGTGTTGTGTTGTCACGGGAAGGACTGGCATTGTATGTATTTATATGTTGTGTAAAGGATTTGACTTACTGGTCTTCATTAAAAAATTTATTAGAACTATATATCGCCACATGCTTTTTGTTTGCTTCAGCTTCAACTTGAATGTTTTTCCTCTCTGGTACATGCATTCTCTAGAGCTTGTTTCTACTTTTTTCTTCATTGCTGGTTCAAAGAAGACTTCCATTACTTCTAAAAACTAGATTTGATGAGAGGAAAACACTTCTAAATCTGATCGTCGTAGAATTAGGAGGGATCTATAAGGCATCAGCAGAGCGGTGCATTGTCCGTCTCACTCATCTGTGAACCCCCGCGTATAGTCAGTGCCTAAAGCCCTAATTCCAGAAATGCATTTCCCTAATCGCCAGTTCTGAAAGGACTTTGACTAGAAGAGGGGGTTGGGTGGGGCATAACTGTAGCGTATACAGTATTTGCAGAGGCTGAAGTTGGGTTCAGTCACCTGCGAAAACTTTCTGTTACTACTTTCATGACACAGCTAGTTAGTGTCACTGCAGCCAAGATTTGACAAATTATAAAGCACTTGTTTTCATCTCTAAATTACATTTTGTCCTCTTGCAGGTATGATTAAAATGCCCTTCTTCCCTCTGCTGCATTGAATGACTCGTAACACTGAGGCTAAATGCAGTTATCTTTATTTCCTTTGGATGAAGTAACGGCTTGGTAATGTGTGTGGTGATAGCAAGTCCTTACACGTGGGTAATGAGGCATGGAGGGGACAGTGCCATGGAGAGGTCACAGGGACGCCACAGTGCTGCTTAGACCATTCCCACTCACACCCCAAACTAAATTGCAACCGGTAAGACCAGCTGGCACTGCTCTGCCTTACCTCTTCCTGTCAGAAGAAAAAGGACAGCTACATTAAATTGCACCATGATTACAATCTCATCAACAAACAAAACTTAAGAAATTTCTCTGGCAACTTTCCCAAAATAGTTATTTCTAATTTTGCATTAGAAAGACCTTTGTTACCCTCCTCATACTCTCTTAAGAGTACAGTAATTTTTATGTCATTTCTTTTTACCAAAATAGCTCTCACTGTGGATTCAGTCTCACTAAAAGTCTTACTCTTTCTTCTTATAAGCATCACTTGAACTGAAAGAAAACCTACAAGTCAGCGTCCTGAAAAATTCCTCACTCAGTTTTGCATCTGAAGCTCTCTCCCTTCTCCTAACGCTATGTGTCAGTTAGCAAAGTGAGAGAGCAGTGGCTTCTGTACAATGCAGAGCAGTGGCTTCCTAGTTCCCATTATGTAAACTACCCAGACACCGTTTTCCAGAAGCCCTTTGCTAGTACATCCTTGGGGACGTGTTTTGCAATTTTGTGAGTAATGAGAGAAAGCACCAAATACAATAAGCCAAAAGGTGGAATAATGAGGAGAGAGAAACTGATCTTAGCAGAGCTGCTGCTCATAATCAACCAGTTTAATTCCACATTTCTACATTATGTTAACTTTTCATCCACATGCAAATTACAAGCATGGTGACATTAAATCTGCAGCTAATGTTCTTTCACTCTATAAAGAAGAGAAAGCACTTGTGAAGCACTTAGTCCTTTGTGAAGCACTTAGTCCTTATGTAGGGAAAGGCAGGGCTCTTGACAAATCAGTCTGGAAGGTGGTGTTACAGTTGCCTAATTTCTCTGATGGAGCTGGGTATTACAAGCTTTTGTGCCGTAACCTGGAAAACACTGAATGCGGCTCACTGAAAGTTGGTGGCTGGTAGAGATTGTTTGGTCAGGACATGGCTTTCAGAAATGAACACACGCACTGTTGCTGATGGAATGTGAGCTACTAGCACTGTCAGATCATGGTGCTGAAGACATGCCGCTGTATTAGTCCTGCCAGGAACAGTGATTTAAAATCATTTATTCTTCCAAATTCATGAAACATGTTTGGGTGCAAGGTACCTGGCTAGGCCTTCTGTGTGCATAAAACAGACATCCCTAGTCTGGCAATTTATAGTCCATTGAAGAAGACAGGTGACTAGAGAAGCAATTACAAGAAAATACAAAATGATAGTCTTGCTAACTCCTCCACTACTGTTTCCCTTGTTTCATAAATTTAAGTCTGGGTCCTTCCAGAGCTCTGCAGTTTCTGCCATATTTAGAAATATTGAAGTTAGGTACTCCTTCAGGGAGAACACACTAAAAAGATAAATACTCAGTTATTACATCTGGGTGATTTCGGTGGTAGGCAAGGTACTGGGAAATAGGAAGACAAGAATTTACTTTCCTCCAGAATTACTTCCTCTTAGGTGAAACTTTGAAAAACTCCAAGCTTTTGCATTTGATTAATCAGCTTTCCCTTCTCTATGACAGTACTCAGCACTCACAGCTTACAGGAGGAGAGGTCTGGTCTGACTTAGCTCATGGTTTGTGGGGTTCAGTCCATGGTCAACTAGCTCCAAGCAGGAACATTATTGGCAGAAGGGCACGGGGCAGTAAAACCACTTAATTCATGGTGGCTCAGGGAGTAGCTGGGGAGAACATCAGAGAGGAACAGGTAAAGAAGCATATTTAGTACCCAAAACCATGCCTCCATGACCTACCCAGGTGTACCCAGGAGTGTGCTCTGCTTAACAGCTAGTGAGGCAGTTCTTAATCCAGTGAAGTTGACCTAATAGAATTAATAGCCTCCACGTTAATGATTTAGGTTAGATTCACTGCCTTCAGGAATACTGTTAAGAAGCACGTATCTTAGAAGAAATAGTTCATTGATCCTGCTATGTCATTAGCACCTTAGTAATTGGTTCATGACCTTGGTAGCGACTAAGTTGAAGAACATCAGATAATATTAATTGTGCTGCTAACATACACTACTTAAAGATCTTGCTAAGATGATGAAGATATATCTGCTCACAAGGGTTTTGAAGAGATAAATATAAGGATGTAGTGTCAGTGTGAATGGGAGCCACATCAGGATGGACTTTGGTTAGTAATGGCAACAGATAGGAAATGTGTGAGTCAAAGAAATTTGTTACAAAATATTTTGAAGTTAGGGCTTTGCTTAACCATTGCATGTATATAAATCTCCTAGGGATCTTATTAAAGTGATTCTAAAATGCAAGTGGGGTGGGTGCCTGAGATAGTGATTTCTAACACGTTAACATATAATGGCCATACAGCATGGCCACAGAGCCTACTTTGAGGGGTTAGGTCATCCATTATGAATTCGAACTACATAGAGAAAATAACCTAAGGCCAGGAGTTCACTGATACTGGAAGAACTGACTAAGGTATATGAAACCAAAGGGTACACGCAGTAGCAGCAAGGGTATGAAAGAGCTAGAGTGATTGAAGTCTGATTTCTGGTGAGACATAATTTCATATAATGTCAAACAAAGAGTATCATCTTGAGGTTTCCAAGTTTTTGTATTTGGGATTGCAGCAAGTAAAAAAAAAAAAAAAAAACATGGAGCCAATAAGTATTTCTAATTTTAATGAAGAAATTACCAGGAATTTGGAAATTTTTCAGTCCAATGAATCATAAGCAGCTGGTAATTAGAGAATCACATGGAAGATATTTATAACAAAGAATGTATTTAAAGCATCTAGATTTATCAAGACTCAGGTCAAAAAGATCCCCATGCCCCTCATTGAGAGTTTATAAGCAACCAAGAATGTTGGAGTCATAATTCATGAATATTGCACTCACGCTGGCTGTTTGGCCAACCAAAACTTTAAAGATAACAAACATAAAAACAGATCCATCATGTATTTTTCCAAAACTTTTCTTAGCACATTATGAGTAGTAAAGATATAGTACAAATATCATCTGCCTTTATTTGCCATTGTCTTCCATTTTCCATGATTCCTACAGACTTCTGTAAAATAATGTGAGTCAATGGTGCCTCTGAGTTCATTTGTCCAGGAATCCTTCAGTATTTAAGACAAAGTTGACCCAAGAAACCTAGAAACTTAATTAGAAATAGACTCACTGTTTCTTCAACTCCTAAATTCAAAGCCAGATACAGATGAGTGTGAGCTTTGATATCCCTGTATCCTGTTTGTATAAGCATATTCCCTGGTATTTTATGCTAAGAATCAGTCCAAGATTAGAGGAATCACATAACCAATGTATTTTTACCATATGATTGTGAATGCCCAACATGTTTTATTATCTCCAAGTACTCAGCTGCAGTTAAAAATTAATTGTGGACTACTGACATCATAAGATGACAGAATAAGAAGTCCCAGGCCTTGTTCCTACAGAGAAACATGAATTTAACAGAACACAGATCAAACATCTTTATAAAAATTCCAAAGTGCAGTTAAGTTGAACTGCGCTAGGCAAACAGAAAGCCCAAAACATCTGTGTGAGATAGAAAAAATAGAACACATTCAGCACTGGAAGAGTGGACCCCAGCTAAAAAGAGGAAGGAAGCATTAAGTCCAAGGTTCAAGCTTTTTGGAAGAACCCACAAGGAGCTGGTTTCTGTCATGCTCCATGAGAACTCGGGTGGAATTAGATAGTTTGGATGCCTGATGGCCACTGAGAACAGAGACTAGTGCATGAAAGCTTGCTCAGCCAGCAACATGCAGTGGGATGGAAAGAAGGCAACAAATGGAGGCTTTTCCCTTGGGAAGAAGGAAAATCCTGGAGCATGCACTAGCATTGCCCAAAGACATGGTTCTGCCCCTTCAGTCAGGATGCTAACTGAGCCAGGATGTTTGATATTCCTGGGTGCCTCTGAAAACAAAAGAGAGCTAGGGGTCGGCTTGCTGCATCTGATGTGGCTCAGCACGATCCAGAGAAGCTGCTCAGCTTGAGGGAGTGAGCCCGAATTTTGGGAGATCTGCCAGAAGGCCTAGTATCTACCTCTTCTGAGACAAAGTGATAATGCAGCAAGCATAACCTGGGCGCCTGCAGACCGCTAAGGAAAAGAGAATGGGGTCCACTGCTATGAAAACCAGAGAAATTGCAATGCTGCGGACAGACACCAGGGGAAGCAAAAGATTACAAATACGTACCTCAGAGAAGAAATGGGCAAACCTCTGGTTTACAAATTGCAGCCCTGACAAGGTCTCAGAAGGCCCCAGAATATCTAACTGGGCTTACTGGCGAGAGACTTCCGCTGTATATAGCCAGTGTGTAAGCACTGGGAGAAAAGTGGCTGCCTTTTTAAATTGAGACATCATATTTAGTACATGTTTATAAGGCACATTATGGCAGTCCATGTATACAACGTGTAATAATCAAGCCATGGTAATAAGCTTTTCCATCTCTTCAAACATAATCATTTTTATACTTGGAGAATTTCATTATTTTTCTATATCTTGAAATATACCATCAACTGTTTTAATCACTATTTACCCAGCTGTCCTACAGAAGACGCGGAAATACCTCCTCCACTCTGATTGGGTGCTCCTTCCTGAACTTCTATCCTCCTCTCCCTTTCTCAGTCTTGAGTGACCCAGACAAATCCCAACACAAAGCTATGAGTGACATGAAGAAACAGAAAGCTACAGCCTGTGCGAAGGAGCAAAGTAAATCATCATATCAGTCCTAAAGAAATGAAAGGATATGAGTGGGCTGACAAATAAAGTATTCACCATAAAGATGTGGTAAAAGAATGCATACAGAATGAGAATATCAACAAGTAGGAAAATAGTGGACACAAATTTTGGAGCTAAAGAAAATACATAAGTGAACTGAAAAAAAAAATCACTAGAGGTGTCCAATGGACATGATTAAGGAAGGCAGAATCAGTGGATTCAAAGATAGATGATTAAAATTAGTCAATAGAACAGTAACAATGAAAACAATGAAAGAGTGAAGACAATCATGGAACACCGTCAGATGAACCAATATACGCACTATGGGAGCTTCAGAAAGAAGAGAGGAAAGAACAGAAAACTTATTTAAACAAATACTGGATGCAAGTCCCCTTCACTTGACTGTGGGTGAGAGTAGTTGAAGTAAAAAAAGGAGAAATTATATTCTGTGGAGAGAAAGAGAAATAGCTCTGGGAATCAAGAACAAGGTCACAGGAAAGTAAAGCATGGAGAAGAAGCAGAAAGGCAGCAGAGAGGACGATGAAGCTGTGTGCAACGCTGACTCTGGCTCTTGGGTAGGAAGAGAACCCAATGGCACAAGCACAAGGTAAGCCCAGAAAAGGCAGGCCGGAAAAATATGAACCAGCAGTCCAGCCTCAGGAGAAAGCAGGGTTCTTGCAGGCTTTGAATCCAGCACGAGTATCTGGGCTGCCAGTGCATCCTCCTGCATGGCAAGTTAGCGTTAGTGAAGAACTCTCCTGAAGGACTGGCTATGTTTGGAGTTCTATAATCAGAAGCCATCTGGAGAGAGGGCATATTGTTTTGGACCAAGCTACTTTGGAGATTGGAAAATGCAGGACAGTCACTTTTCTGAGTTTCAGAGGCCTCTGGAGCAAGAACACATCTACGCAGCCCGCATGCCTGTTGGGCACCTCAGGGCCACCAGTAGTTTGGGCTGGAGGCAGGAAGTGGACGTGGAGCTTTGGGTATTGAGCTCAGGAGTCAACACAGTGCTGTAGCACACAACACCACCGTGAACTGACCCACGCAATGGGGAGTGGAGCAGAGCTCAGCCAACAGACAGCATGGACCTATTTGGAGAAAGCAGAGAGAATTATGGGAGGCCCCAGAGAATTATGGGAGACCCCAGCTGTGACTCACTACTCAATAACTAGCAGAGTCCAGCAGTAGAGGACATGGAGAGGCTTCTCCAATCTAAGCATCTTAGCTAGGAGCAATTGTAGTGCCTTATTGCCTCTCCTTTTTCCTTCCTTTTATCAAATTTTATTTACTTATTTTTAATGCTTTAATTGGAGTTTTGATCAGTTACTCTTTTCTTGCCTTCATTTTCTTATTTTCTTTTTCTGTTTTTATTTTGTTGTTTCTGAAGAACAGGAGAGACATTTCAAAATGTAGGCATAGGTAGAGCCCTGGGGGAGGTGAGAGAGTAGGTGGGGCTGGTGGGTGAATAATTGGGGGTGGGGGAGTACGTGAAACTGGTAGGTGAATACTTGGGGGTGTTGGGTGTAGACTAGAGAATGTAGTGTGTGGGAGATGTTGGTGAGTATTTTGGGGTTGTGGCTGAACAGGTGGGGCTGGTAGGAGAGTACTTGGGGGAAGAGTGAATACTTAGGGCTGGTAGGCGAGCACTTGGGGGAGGTTGGAGAGTACTCTGGTGAGCTGGGTCTGTAGAATGGGCTAGTTGGTTGTATATCAGTGAAGCTGGGCTGTAGCTGGGAGAGCTGGGGCCACAGCTGGAAGAGCTTGGGGTGTAGGTCAGAGACTGTGGTGTGTATTGTGGGCTTGAGGGAGAATATCTTGGTGAGGATGGGCTGTAGTTGGGGCTGGTTGGGTGAAATTGGGACCAGTAACTGAATAGCTGGCTGAGTTTGGGCTGTAGCTCAGAATTACAATTACATTGGGGTGTAATTGGGACTGGTTAGGGAGTAAATAGGGCTGGTGGGTGGGTAACTTGGGGAAGCTGGTGCATAGCTAGATGTCAGTGAGTAGCTGGGGAAGGCAGGGAAACAGGGTAAGCAGGCTCAGCAGTCACTGCCTTGGTGCTATGCAGTCCTCTCACCTCCTCATGGGCTGTGACCCCAGCCCAGCTCCCTCACACACAACTCCTTGTGACAGCTCACATTAAAGTTCTGGATCCCATTTCTGATGGGACTTTTTGGCTTATTCTCCACTTGCTCTGTCTCAGACCCCAGTGACCTAGTTGTGGTCCTTCCTACCCCACCCACCCTACGCCTGACCCTATAGTGAAGGTCTTTCCTTATCTGTGGCTTGACTGGGGCTCATGGTATTCTAACTTTGCAGCGTAGTTTCCTGCTCTGGGTCATGCATCTGTTCCTCAGGAAGAACAAACCTCACACTCCCTTTTGTCTGTTAATTTTTGAAGTTTATTAAATAAGGTACACTAATTTTGACCCAAAAAAGATATAGGCATAGACAGCAACTTTCTGAATAAGGACTTCAATTGCTCAGGAAATAATAGCAAAAACTGACAAATGGAATTGAATTAAATTACAAAGCTTTTGCACAGCAAGGAAACAAGTGACTAGACAACCTAGATAATAGGAGAAAATCTTTTCCAGATACTCTTCTGGGGCAGGGGGGGGATTAGTATGCACAATATATAAATAACTCAAAAAAATCAACACCAAAACAACAAATAATCCAATAAATGGGCAAATGAAGTACAAACGACCAATAACTACATGAAAAAAATGCCCAACATCTTTAGTGATCAGAGAAATGCAAATGAAAACTATAGTGAGGGGGCTGGGGATTTAGCTCAGCGGCAAAAGCGCTTGCCTGGCAAGCACAAGGTCGTGAGTTCGGTTCCTGGTACTGGAGAAAACCCAAAAAAAAAAAAAAAAGAAAACTATAGTGAGATTCCACCTCACCCTAGTCAGAATAGCTGTCGAGAATACAGAAGCAGTATATGCCAGTGATGAAAGGAATATGTATGTCTACACTGTTGGTGGGAATGTAAACTAGTCACTATAGGATTCAATATGGAATTTCCTCAAAAAACTATAAAAATAACTACCATATGATATAGCTATACCACTCCTTAGATTATACTTAAAGAAAGAAAAATCAATATACTATAGAGATACCTGTATACCCATGTTATCATGGTATTATTCACAACAGTCAAGTTATAGAATCAGCCTAAGTGCTTGTCAATGGACTAATGAATGAAAAAGATGGGCTATCTATGTGCAATGGAGTACTATTCAGCCATAATGAAAAATGAAGGCAATTTACTTGCAGAATAGTGGGTGGAATTGAAAATCATAGTAAGCAAAGTAATCCACAATCAGAAAGACAATCAAATCATGTCTTTCATGTGTGGAATCTAGAAAAAATGACATGAATGTAGAAGAGAGATGAAGAAAAGGGTTGAAAAAGAGGAAAGATAAATATATAGACAAATACAGAATACTGTAATAACAACAGTGATATAGAAAACACTTATAATCCTGGTGTAGAAGTTAAAATACAGAAGTATACAAATAGCTATAAAGGTAAAAGTAATTGATTCATAATACAAAAGTGTCATTTCTGACAATAGTAAATGATATGGCAGGGGAGACAGTTAAATTCTAAATATTTGTATGAGATTTAAATTAAATTGTTATCAGCTTAAAATTGATTACTATAACAGTAAGATGTTTTATATAAGATTAATGATAAGCATGAAGAAAATACTTACAGAAGACATACAAAAGAAGATGAAGCACACCGGTAATCCCAGCACTTGGGAGGCTGAGGCAGGAGGATTGTTGTAAGTTCAGAGCCAGCCAGGGCTACAAAGTGAGCTCAAGGCAAGCCTGAACTACATAGTAAGACCCTATCTCGGAAAGACAAAAAGAAAAAGAAAAAGATGAGAACTAAATCAAGTCATATCACCACCAAAAAACAATGAAATGTGAAAGAAGACAGCAAGAGAGGAAGAGGACAAAAATGTAACACATGGAAAACAAAATGACAATAAAAGTGCCTCCCTGTCAGTAATTACTATAAATTTATATGGACTTAATGCTGCAAACAAAAGATATAAAATAGCTAAGTGGAGTTAGAAAGTAAAAGAAAAATACATAATCCAAGCTTACCTTGTCTATGAGACTCACCTTAGATTTAAAGACCCACAGCGGCCAAAAATTAAGGGAGGAAAACAGATATTCCATACAAGTGCAAAACAAAAGAAGGAATAACCACACTTCTGTGGGATAAAATAGATGTCTTTGTCACTTTCCTATTGCTGGTATGAAATATCTGATACCAACGACTTAAAGGAGAAAGGGTTTATTTGGCCCATGGTGACTTACAGTCCACGGCCCACCAGCTCTAGGGCAGAACAGCATGGTGGAAAGGCCTGGGCAGAGGGAAGCTGCTCAGGTTGTGGGAGCCAGGAAACAGAGCAAAAAGAGAAGCCCAGGAGAGACATGCCCCTGCCCAGGTCACGTCCCCAGCAATCCACCTCTTCTGGCCAGGCCCCATCTGCTAATGTCACATTTGATTACAGCACTCCCTGCGAGTCAATAGCTGTTCAAAATCCTCCCTGTGCTTGCATAATGCCCCTTGGGGGCCCTCCAGATATAAACCATAGGTTACTTCAAAGCCAACAGACTACCTCAAACTTTTTCAAAAGAGATTAAAAAGATATTACATAATGATAGAAGCATCAATTCAAAAGAAATATACAATTATAAATACATATCAACCAACTTCAGAACATCCATATACATGAAGCAAACACTGGCAGAACTGGAAAGAGAAATAGACAGCAAAATACCAATAGTAGGAAATTTTAATATCTCACTTTCAATGGTGGATGGAACATCAAGACAGATGGATTGATCATATCCAGAACAGTCCACAGGACAGCACAGACTACATGTTATTTCCAAATACACAAGAAAAATTCTCAGAATTTATCACATGTTACATAAAAGAAAAACAAGCTTTTAAAATTTAAGGAAACTGAAATGCCAAGTGTGCTTTCCAGCAACAATAGAATGAAATTAGAAATTAGTGGCAGAGGAAAAACTAGAAAATTCACATATACATGGAGAGTAATATACTCTTGAACAGTAAATAAATCAAAGAACAAGTAAAAAGGGAAAGTAGGAAACATCTTAGAACAAATGAAAACACAATATAGTAAAACTTACTAGATGCACCAAATGTAATGCTAAGAGGAAATTTTATAGTCCTAAGTACCTACACTAAAAAAGAAGAAAGCCTTTCAATAAACCATATAACTTTACACCTCAGGGAGCTAGAAGAAAAAGAACAAATTAATCAAAAGCTGGTAGAAAAAAAGACATTATAATGAGAACAACAATAAAACAGAAAATATAAAACAGAAAATCACAAAACGGATCTGACTTTTAATGCATCAACCAAATTGACAAACTTTTAGCTAGATAAAGAAAAGACAAAAATAAAATCATAAATAAATTAGGGGACATCACAACCTAGGTCACAGAAATTAAAAGGGCAATAAGAGACTATTATGAAAAATTATATACCAAATATTGAATAATGAGAATAAATAAATTTCAACATGTCCCATACTAAACTCAATAATGAGGTGAATCAGTAATTAAAAATCTCCCATCAAGGATATTTCCAATAGCAGTGGCCTTGCTGGAGCATTTTACCAAACATTTAAAGAAGACATAATACAAATCCTTCTCAAACTCTTCCAAAATATTGAAGAGGATACTTCTATGTATAGTTTATGAAATTGGCATGACCCTCATATCAAAGTAGCTATAAGAAAACTACAGACCATTATCCATGATAAATATATATGCAAAACTCTCCAACAAAATATTAGCAACCTCAATAGCACATTAAAAGGATTATACACTGACAAAGTGGTGTTTAGTCATGGGATAAAGAATAGTTCAACACGTGGAAATCAGTAGATGTGATAATCACATTAGCAGAGAAAAGTATAAAAACCCCATGATCTCAAAGACACAGAAAAAAATTAAAAATATGTTTATGATAAAGGAAAAATTCGACAATCTAGGAATAGCAGAGACTACTTCACAACTTAATAAAAGCTATATATAAAGCCTACCTAGACTAACATCACACCCAATAGTGAAAAGTTGAAAGCATTTCCTCGAAGATCAAGAACAGGAGAAGAAGGCCCACTCTCACCACTTCTGTTTTCCACAGTAGTGCAAGTAGTAACCAGAGCAACCAGGCAGAGGAAAAAATGGTATCCAAACCAGAGAGGAAAAAAATTATCTCTGATTACAAATGACCTGATTTCATATGTAGATACCTCTAAATTCCACAAAATCCAGTTAGAACTAATAAATTAATCAAAGTTGTACATATTCATCCACTTTCACTTGCTATAACAAAATACCTGAGACTGTGTAATGTAAAAGGAGAAGATATTTATTTTGGCCTGTAGTTCTGGAGGCTGAAAAGATGTCAACATCTTTTTGTCTTTTGATGAGTGGCTCATCCTGTGTCACATCATGATACAAAATGGCAATGGGAAGAGGACAAATGGGGAAGCACAGCAAGTGCAAGAGGGAAGCAAGAGAAAGCCCAGGAAGACAAATTTGTTTCATAACAACCTGCGCTTACAAGAACAAACCCATTTCCATGAGTACAGAGAGCTCAAGCTCTGCCCCAGCCCCATCCACAGGAGGTCACATCCCTGGCTTTGCTCATACTTGCCCTGCTTCCTGCCTCTGTAACACCCTCCCTTTGAATGCATGAGCCCTTTTTCTTCCCACCTGTCTTAATTATAGAGATGCTCAAACATCATCACTGACTCTTCCTCCAGCATCTTAAATATTCTCTAATGCACACATATTTTATATTTTCTATGCAATTTTTATAAATTTAAAAAATATTTATAATTTTTCTTTTGATAATATTTGTTTGCAAATAATTATTTAATGACTTTAATAATTGGCTATGATTTTTTGGAACTCATCACACATAACCAGGAGGAATTCCCAAGAAGCAGGGGTGTCACACCTAAAGGTCATAAATACAATTAGCTTTTGAAAAGTGAGGTTCTACAGGAGGCAATGAATCTTAGCACACTATTTTAGATAAAATAGTTTGGTAAAAGCCTGCATGGTGCCCCGGGAAGCCTCCTGGGACAGTGCAAGAGCTAATTCCCCAGATCAACACTGCCCAGGAATGTCTCCGCAAGATAAGAGGGCGCCTAGGCCTAGGTGACCCTCCGTGACCCTGCCTGGGCAGTGCCATCTCCTGGCCCTAAGTAAACACCATAACCCTAAAGGAATGCATAGGTTGTAAAAAAGGAGATAATGGGGGGAAACATCTATCACGGTTTGACATGCGACCTGCAACTGACCTGGGGTCCAACAGGATGAGAGAAACACCACATGCCCACCGGGGTCAGAGAATGTAACACCCCAATCTGTTGTCAATGGAAACCAAAATGTATATAAGGGGAAGCAAAGTTAGCCATGGGCCCCGCTTCCAGACTGGCAAAGGAAGTGAGGGTGGCTAACCTCAAATTAAACTCTGGTTTTGTTCTCACTGGCGACTGGCGTCTCTTGTGGAATGTTTGGGACAAACAGGAATTTCTGCCGTAACACAGGCATGCCTTTGCCAGCCCCAAAGTGAATTTTGATCACTGCCTGCTAGTCCAGATATCTTGGTGGAACCAAGAGTATAGGAGAAAGAGAACTAGGGCTCAGGACCTCAAGAAAGTTTATTCTTCTGCCAAAAGACAAGGTAAGAAACAAAAAACACCTTAAGGTTAACATTATGCCCTTTATAGACATTTAATTTCAAATTTGGTGATCTCAAATTTTCTTCTTTCTTATTGTATTTTAGAATATGCACCCATATCTCTAGGTCCATGAAAAATCATAAGCCCAAAGCACTGTATCTGTATTGCCTAGTGGACACAGCAATCCTGCTCTGGTTTATTTCTTGCACAAGATGCCTTTGGAACAATGGTGCAGCATAACCCACTGCTCTTCTGAGAGAAGACATCCTGAATAGAGCCCTTCTGAAATGTCCTGTTCAGATACACACGTAACTTTCCCACCAGATCCTTTGCTCCTTGTAAGGAAAGACCCTACTGTGACTAGACCAGCTGTGTCCATGCAGTTTCTAATGCACAGAGGGCTCTCAGAAAATATGTGCTAAAGTACGGAACTGAAATATGATTTCACCAGATGGAGAAATGGACTTGGAAACCTTTACTAAACTTTAAGGGGTGTGATCCCAACCCTTGGGAAACTGACAGGCCAGCTTAGACTACAGAGCAGAACTCTGTCTCAAAAAAAAAAAAATTGAAAATTAGTGATTTTATGTTTAACTTAGTTCTTTTTCAATTTCACTTATACCTTTGTTTCCCAAATTAATCCTTGCTAACCAGTTCCTAAAGTCATTGGGATAGCGTGGTGGCTCACGCCTGTAATCCCAGCACTCAGGAGGCTGAAGCAGGAGGATCCTTGCAAGTTCGAGACCAGCCTGGGCTACAAAGTGAGCTCAAGGCCAGCCTGAATTGCATAGCGAGACCCTTTCTCGAAAAGACAAAAATAAATTAATTAATTAATAAAGTCATTGGGATAATAAAGTAGATTTTGCCCAGCAGGGGTCAGTAGAACTCAGTTTAATAACTTCTATTGTTCGTGAACTTTAAAAATCAATGGAGATGATAGAAAAAGTTACTTGCACCAGAACTGCATGTCTTTGTTGACATTTGAAGAAATGTTATGGACTTTAAAGAATCCACCCAACTACTCAGGCATATCACAACTACAAGTATTCATAGCAAACATGATTCTACTGCTAAGTTTCTCACATTTTGAAGTACAAGGCAGTTTGAACTTACTGTTAGCGAGAACCAAAACCATGAAAGACGAGGTGAGTGCAAAGCTGAATATTTACAAATATTCAAATATGGGTTATGATGCCTATCAGAACTATTTTCTGAAGACTATAACTTTATTTCACTTTGTAATTATTTAGACTTCTCTTTTTTCTCCCGAGTAACATTTAAAGATCCCTTTCTTCTGCAGAAATGCAAAGGCCTTTCCATGGCTTTAAAAGGAGAAAGACTAGAATAAGAGAAAGCCCAATTTTTTAATAAAATTCGCAAAGCTCAAAGTATTTTGAAAAGCACCTTCTAAAGCTATCTTACTGGCAAATTACTGCAATTGCTATCATTATTAGGCTTTTCTTAGCTCTGAATGTTTAATCTGCTTGTACCTAAGAAAAAGCAGATGTTTTCAGTAAGTCTTAAAAAAACACGTCTCTAGAAGACGTCTGGAACCCAGCCTTGTATCTTTTGGCTTCTGAATCTGTCTCTAGGCCTCAAACACACTTCCCTTTGAGTCCCTTGAAGGCAGACACATGAATTCCCCAAAGGACTCTGGTATCTACTGTAGTCACCACAGAGCTCTGTCTGGGCTGCGGCAGAGATGGGGAAGAGATATGGACAGAAGGTGGATCCAGAGTCCTTCAGGCCTCCTGCCACGCTTTCACTGGCATTTTAATTGAGTAGTTGTTGTGGTAGCTGTTACTATTTTTATTCTAATTCCCAGCCCAAGGTAACAAACACACATGCAAAACACACACACACACACACACACACACACACGCAATTTGAAACTTAAATTTCTGCCCCAATCTGCTTCATATCCTCCTTCCCTCTCCCCCACCCACAGGCCCACCAGGCCTGGTTTGCCCTAAGAGTCCCCGATGCACCATTCACAATGGATAGACACTTTAGCTAAAAGCTGCTTCCTCTGCAGCAGCCCATTTAATGTACTTTTAAATTACCATATCTTGGCGAGGAGAAAGGAAGTTTATATTCTCAGCAATATTAGAGGATAAAGAAAGACAAGAAGCAACTGACTTTTATTAATAACTTTGCTAGAAGGCAGCAAAGCAACATCTGGAATACTTATTACCCATTTGGCATGCTGTTCGTCTCCGTGGGTATGATTCAACATGACAAAGCTCTGTCAAAAGGAAATAAGCTCCATCTAGTTAAATTAGAATGATTAGGGTCATTTAGGCAAGGGAAGTTTAATTTGTATGGTTCTAGAAATTTTATACAAACTAGAATACCTAAGTATTTAATCTTCCCTGAAGCTCAATTTAAAATTGAAAGACACTATTGCATAGATCTATAATGAGATGAGACATTTTAGAAATTAATTTAACTATTACCACACTGCAAGCATGTAGCCTAAGAAATCAAAGAATATTTTACTTCCAGTTTGTCTACAATAATAGAAGAAAATGTTCTGGTACAATTCATTAACAGTTGTATTATTTTATGAGTTCTTTAAATGAAAGCATGATTACCCAAACTGAACTTGATTTTTTGGTACTGTTTTTTAAAAAAGTATCCGGCCAAATTTATGCTGCAAAATAAACTCTACAGAATTCAGCTGTAACCTTTCCTTCTTAGTGGGGATTCTTAACATTTCTGTGGTCATTAAGCCCTTCAGAGCCCTTGGGAAGCTATGGATCCCTTCTTAAAATAATGTTTCATGTAAAATAAAAGATATAGGACTTTTGTTTTACATATGCAAGAAACCTTTATAACTATAAGATTAACTATATTGAAACAGACATATCAAAATTCTTTAAATTTTGTGACATAGTCATATATGTACTTTATGATTAGCACACCCAACAAAACCCAGTGGTACTCCAACAACCACTGTAATTTTGAAGTAACAATAAATAGCAATGACTGTTGCAAGGTGATATAAAGATGTGGACGACTTCCTTCAATGACAAAGTCCTAGGTACCAAAAATACAATTCTATTTTTGCCTGTATTGATAGTTAAAGGAAATGTTTAACTTCAGTTTAATTTAGTAAATTAACACATGATTACTTCCTATCTATAGGCATGGATGACCAAGTCTATCCCACAACCACCCAGGGGCTGGTTAAGAACCCTGGCTCTAGAACAAGTATGTGATAGTTAAGACTATGGGAGGCTACAGCAGCAGCTAACATCTGTTGATAGCAAAAACACAGAATGCAGAGGTAGAATAGCAGTTCTTTAGTTGGTCAATTAGCATCCCAGACAAATAAAGGGGCTGAGTCACCAATCTTGATCATAGTGGAACAGTCAAAGCAGTTTAACTTCACGCCAGGTTACTATACATGTAGGATCATCTCAGATTTGTTAGGGGACACTGATTCAAATTATCTGGTTGAAATACGTAATCAGGGCTCCTCAGTCATGTGGCTAATTCCATACCTGTCTTCTCTCTTATTTCTTGTAATAGAATTAAATCTTGATGTGTTTGTGGAAGCTCCTGAGGACCTCTTTTAATGAAAGAGCATAATATGTCGCTTAAGGGGCTGTGTTTCATTTTAACATTTATTCAGCACCTATTCTGTGCTGAGTACTGGAAAGCAAAGCTGCATGAGACCTAGAAACTTAGAATTACTGGGGGAATCAAGGGAATAAATAATAAGTCCACCAGAAAGTTGAATTTCTCATAGTAAATTAAATACCAAGAACTACCAGACTCCAGAAGAAAGACTCCTGAGTGTGAAGGAATAAAGAAAACTGTACAGAGGGGAGGCAGGATAGTAATCTGCAACATGTAGAAAAAGGCAGGACACAAGGGGGACCTGGAAGACATAGTGGGGAATGGGGTAATGCAGAGGCAGCCTCACCAGCTCATTGCAGGCAAGGGAAGGCCACTGTCCCACACCCTGAGCACAGAGGACAGTCAAGCAAACAGAACGCGTGGACTCCCAACAGTATGCACTCCATCCTCTCTTTCCTCAGATCCCTGTCTGTAGAATGCACTGCTGACTTCCCCAGATCCCCAGCAGTGCAGGAATGTATCCACCAACTCTGCCATCACACCTGGGGCAGGGAGAGTCCCTAAGCCAAGCCCAGGTGAAGTGAGCCTTAAAGAGCAATCCCCCCCTTGAAATCCTCCTTCCTCCCCTGTAGCTATAACTTCTTGTTCTTGTACAGATCAAACTGGCAACTAAGTTCTGTAAACAGAGTTTACATCATCTTGTTCTTGCAGGATTCATAAGACTCCGTCTTCTTTTGAGGCTGTTATGAATTGCTTTGTCTTGCTTCTGCACCCTCACTTGCTCGTGCCCTGCCCCTCAGTTTCCAAAGGCCAACCCCCTCAGCTGAATGTATAAAACTAGAACTTTCCCTTTCTTCCGATGCCCAGCACTTTGTACCCAGTTCAGCTGGACCAGTGTGCATCTAAAATCCTGGAAGTAAATCCTGATCTCTCTGATCTCTTGGATTGTGCAACACAGGGGCAGCAACAGATTCTGCCTACTAACTGGAGGGGAGAATTCTTCAGCCTGGGTTAGCTCATGTCTGGAGCTCATGGCGAAAGTGGGGAAACTGGTGCGGCTATCTGCAGTGAGAGTGCAACTAAGGTAAGAAGGGAGTTATGTGAACACTCGGGCTTTTTGGCATAGTGACCACGTGGGAATCACATGTGCATTCCCTTGGTGGAGCATTCCATGTAAGTTCCGGTCAGATTTTCCTTTGTTTTAACTTAGTTGGTGGTTATTTTCTCTCCATCTTCTCATCTCCCTATGTTGTCTTCCACAGCAAGATTTTCATATTTTTACCTTTTTCTTTCACTTTTTAAATTCTTCAAGTTTTTTGTTTGCTATATTCTGCCCTTTTCCAGTCATTCATTGAGCAAATGAATTTAATAGATATGTACAGATATCTCAAAAATCCTCAATAAGATATTGGTAAATAGAATGCAATAAATGCAATGCCCTTTTTCAGTCATTTTTATCTCATACTAACCTTCTGTCATCTGCACTCTATTCCCTTTGACCTTCCCTATATTAACTAGTTGCCTGTTTCCCTTGCCTCTTGTCCACATTACAGGTGCACAACTACATATATCAATAGGTTCTGGGAGCCTCATAAATTCCCTCAGCCCCAAAGAACACCTCCTTCCTCCTACATCCCACCCTTGCTCCCACAAATATCTTCTGAAAACCACCAACACTCATTCAATCCAAGTAAAAGACCTCCAACAGAATCTGACCCCATGTCTAATTTTTTCTCCTATGATCATTTCTCCTGTCAACCTCTCCTCCTACTGAGTTACACAACATTTCTACCATCCCTCCTCCTCTTCCCTTCCCTTCCCCCTCCACATCACAGACTAATTGCTAATAACAAGAGAGTACAGACTGCAAAGAATAATGGTAAAGGGTAAAGGTGTAAATGCAAGGCTTACCACATGTAAGTGATGTGTGATCAGATCTGTTGGTGTTCTTTTAACTCGTAGCAATTCTTTCCTCAAAACACAGAGACAGGGTCCAAGTCACTTAAATTAAAAAGCTGAGGAGGTAAAGTAGAAGGCAGTATGCAAGGGAGAAGATCTTCATAACAACTACAATATATGTGTAGATGGGAAAACAAGGCAACAAAAGGCCCCAAGTTCTCCCAACTCTAGAAATGCAGATTCAGGAGGCACCAGCGGAAAGAAAAACAGACACCAGGCAGTAGAACTTCACAAACTGATTAAAGACAGTACTAAGAACAAGCTAAGTCCAAGTAGAGTTACAGAGAACCTAGAGATAGCACACATGGAATAAAAAAAAAACTTTATTTATGGAAATCATAGCAAAAAACTTCCCAAGAATGAGGAAAGAGTTTAACACACAGGTTAGTGAAGCTTACAGAACACCACAAACTACAATGAAAAAAGATGCTCCTATGGCGCATTTTAGTCAAAATATCAGATGCCCCCCACCTACTAAACCCAGAATTTTAAAAGCTATCAGAGAAAAAGCAAAATATCAATTACAAAGGAAAAATCACTAGGATTACAGGACACTTCCCAACACAAACTTTGAAGGCCAGGAAAGCCTGGAGTTAAGTATTGCAAGCCTTGAAAGCAGACAGCTTCCAACCCAAGTAAACACAGAAAAACTTCCTTTCAAAATAGGTGGAGAAATAAGGACAATCCATGAGAAACCACTTAAGAAACAGCAAACCAACATTCCAGAAAATACTCAAGACAGCCAACAAGCCCCAAATCCAGATGCAACACATTCATTAACCCAAGAAAATACATAAACAAAAAGAAAAAGAAAAACAGAGGAGTCATCAACAGAAAAGGAATACAATGTCAGGAATAAATCAACACCTTTCAATGATAACTTTCAATTGTAGGGTCTCACCTCCTCAATTAAAAGACACAGAACAGCAGACTGGATCAGAAAACAGAATCCAACAATCTGTTGTGTTCAAGAAAATAATATAACTCCAAAAGATACTAATAGACTAAAAATCAAAGGACAGAAAACAATATTTCACGTACAGGTCCTCCAAAAGAAGCAGGGGTAGCAATTTTACTCTCAGACAAAGCAAACTTCAAACTTCAGAAGGGGTAAAGAAGGTTGGTACATACTCATTAAGAAAACAATCCAACAGGAAGGGATAACACTTGAAAACATGTATGCATCCCATACTGGAACACTCACCTTCTTATAACAAAACCTGCTGTACGTAAAAGATCAAATAAACACCAACACAGTCATAGTAGGTCCTCACAATACCCCACCTTTACAAAGAGACAGATCAACTAAGCAAAAACTCAATAAAGAAATTTCTGAGCTGAGATACATCTTTGAACAAATGAATTTAATAGATATGTACAGATATCTCAAAAATCCTCAATAAGATATTGGTAAATAGAATGCAATAAATCATCAAAAGGATCATGTATCCCAGGGCTGAAGAATGGTTCACATACCATCAAATCAATAAATGTAATACACCATATAAACAGAAGCAAGGGGAAAAATCACATGATCATATCAATAGATGCAGAAAAAGCTTTTGAGAAAAATCCAACACCCATTCACGATAAAAATCCTGATCAAATAGGTATAGAAGGACCTTATCTGAATCTGATAGAAGTCATTTATGACAAACGAATGGCCAACATCATATTAAATGGGGAAAAACTGAAAACTTTCCCTCTAAAATCAGGAATAAGACAGTGATGATCACAATCAACACTTCTGTTAAACACAGTACTCAAAATACTAGCCACAGTGATCAGACAAGAGAAAGAAATAAAAGGTAAAGAAAAAGTCACATATAGATAAAGAAGAAGTCAAGTTATCATTATTTGCACATGACATGCTTCTTTACATAGAAGATTCAAAGTATTCCACCAAAAGACTTAGAATTAATAACCAATTTCAGCAATATATCAAGAAACAAAATCAATACATAAAAATCAATAACATTTATGTACACCAATAATGAGCTCCATGAGACAGAAATTATGGAAAAAATACCATTCACAATGGCATCAAGAAAAATTAAATACCTAAGAATTAATGTAACCTAGGAATTTAAAGACCTCTATAATGAAAATTACAGTGCTCTGAATAAGGAGTTGAAAAAGTACATCAGAAAATGGAAAGATGTCTCCTGTTCTTGGACAAACATAAGCAATATTGTCAAAATGGCCATACCTATAGAACTGATGTAGATTTAATGTAATACCAATAAAAATTCCTACACTATTTCTCACATAATGAGAAAACAATCCTAAAATTCATATAAAACCATAAGAGATTCAGAGTGGAAAAAGAAGTCCTGGGCAACAATAACAAAGCAGAAAGCATCACAATACCTGGCTTCAAGTTACTACTACAAAGCTACAGTGATAAACATGGAATGGCATTGGCACAAAAGCAGACATATAGATCGGTGGAACAGAAGAGAGGACGCAGAACCAACCCCACACTCGTTTAGCTATTTGATTTTTGATGAAGCGGCCAAGAATATATACTGGAGGAAAAACAGCCTCTTTAGCAAATGCTGCAGAGAAAATTGGCTGTCTATACGCAGAAGATTGAAACTACACTCATATCTTTCACCATGTTCTAGACTAAAAGCAAAACGGATCAACTACCTAAATATTGAAATAGAGACATTTAACCTACTGAAAAATAAAATAGAAAAAAAACTTGAAATCATAGGTACAGGAAAGAGCTTTCTCAATAAAACTCCAGTTGCACAAGAAATAACAGCAACACTCAGCAAATGGGATTATATCAAATTTACTAGCTTTTTCATAACAAAAGACACAACACAGGGGGCTGGGGATTTAGCTCAGCGGCACAGTGCCTGCCTGGCAAGCGCAAGGTAGTGAGTTCAATTCCTGCTACTGGGAAAAAAAAAAAAAAAAGTGAAAAAATAACATATAGAATAGGAAAAAAATTTCCAGGTATTCCTCAGACAGAGACTAATACCCAAAATATATAAGGAACTCAAAACAATAAATCCACTAAAATAAAAAATCTGATCAAAAATGGGTAAATGAAATAAATAGGCACTTCACAGAGGAAGAAGTACAAGTGGCCAACAAATATATGAAAAAATACTGTATATCTCTAGCCATTAGAGAAATGCAAACTCAAACCATGCTAGGATTTCATTCTACACCAGAAATAATGGCCATCCTCAAGAAATCAAATAATAACAAATGCTGGTGTGGCTGGGGTAAGAAATAAAAAAAGGAACCTTTCTACATCTTTGGTGGCAATGTAAATTAATACAACCATTATGGCAATTAGTATGGAGATTTTACAAAGAACTAAAAATAGAAATTCTATTTGACCCAGCTATTCCCCTTGTAGGTATCTACTCAAAGAGCTAAAACCATCATATTATATAGCATTGCACACACACAAATGTTTGTAGCAGCACAATCCATAGTATCTAAATCCTGGAACAGATGACTGGACAAAAAATTACTCAGCTATAAAAAGGATTAAATCCAGACATTTGTAGGTAAATGGATTTACCTAGAAAACAATTAAAGTGAAATAAATGAGTCACACAAGCTCAAATTCTGTTTATTTCATTTGAGTAATACAAAGTACAAATAAAGAGAAGAATAAAAATTAATAAAGGGAATCGGGGAGATAGTTCTTTTTGTAAATGGAGGGGGCCCAAAAGACCAAGGGTTGGGGGAAGATAGAGGGGGAAGGGGAGATAAAAGGATTGAAGATGCATCATTTACAGGTACCAAATACCCACTCAATGTGATCATTATATGTCATAACATAGACTAAAATTATGAGTGCTACAAATAATAATGAAAATGGACAAAGGGGATCTAGAGATGAAGGGAAGGAGCTGGGCAGGGAGAAGCAGGGGGATAAATAAAATCAAGATATGTTAAGTATATGCACCTATTCCCTAAGATGACTGTAGACTTCATGTACTGCAGATATGTGCTAATAAAATAGAATTTTTTTAAAATGATGAGCCTGAGACATGTTTTGTTTCCACAAAGTAAAGAGATGCTCTCAATATAAGGAGAAGGACAAGTTGAAATGATGCAAGTTTCTGAAGCCTGACGCAGTCTCTATAGAGCAATAATGGGACAATTTAACAAGAAAATAAATGGTAATATAGAGTAATAAACCAGAGTACAACATCACTTCCGTAACATTCCTTCCCAAAGTACATAGCCTCAATCTAATTGTAAGAAAATGTCCAACAACACAAACTGAGAAACATTCTACAAATACACAAAGAGTTCTCCTCAAAAGTGTCAAGTTTATGAAAGTTGAAGGGAGATTAAGAGATTGTCACAGATTAGAGCAGACTAAGGAGATAGGACAATTAAGCGCAATATGGGATCCTGATTTGAATCCTAAACAGAACTAGATTAATGGTGAAAATCTGGTAGAATGTAAACAAAATTTGTACTTTACCTAACAGTATTGAAAAACTGTTAAATTCCTAGTATCATGAATTGTACATTGTGTTAACATCCAGGGAAAGTGATTGATGTGTACATATTCTACATAGTATTTTGAACTTTCTTCTAAATTTCTCTCAAAATAGACTTTTAAATAAAAGTAGTGGTTATCCTCATTAGAATCCTTTTGAAATCCCATGGAACTGTTCCCAGTGGATGAGGAAAAACAAATATCTCTTTCCTTGGGAACTCTCATGGCTGTCATTCATCCCAAACTCCTTGGTTCTGAGAATTCTGTTTCAAGTGTCTTAACCCCCTGAAGAATTTAGACAGAGGAAGAGCTACTCTGGAGCTTCAGGAAGCTTAAAACTCAGGGCTGTTCATTCACAAAAGGCCTACAGAACACTGGAAGTTTCTGGGAGCTATACAATGTTTTGTGTAGGTAAGGAGGGAAGGCCAGGTATAGAAGAAAATATTTCTGCATGAGCAATACTGATAAATTGCCTAAAGAGAGCTCAGAATAAAGGGCGTGAAGTCTTTAAGTCTTTAACAATTTGTTATGATTTCTTTCCTCATCCTAGAAACATTCACTCCTAAATATTTACTCAGTACATAATTATATATTTACAAATCATGTTTTGTAAAGAAGGTACCAAGAATTATCCAAGATTCATGTTTAACTAATGGGAATGTAGCAAAGGTGCTCAACAAGCATTTTGATTACAGAAAAATCACTCCCACTTTTGAAAATGGTACTTGTATTGATCAGTCACTTAACAGCTGGAAAATCCTAATTTGGGGAAGGTTTTCATATAATAATTCTCTATACAACACATTTAATCACTAAAGGTGTTTTTATACTGATAGAATGAGAGCACTTATAATATTCCAAGACACCTTCCAAATACTTACATCCTTTGCAAACAAATGGATAGCCAACCTCAAAATGGTAAGTACAGATGGTCCCCAATTTACCAAACTGATGTTTCACTCAAGATTTTCCAACTTTACCATGTTCCCAAAGCAATGCTCACTTAGTAGAAACCATGCTTCAAATTTTGAATCTGGATCTTTCCCTAAAATAATGATGTTCAGTGGGTTAGGTGTATTACATGCACTCTTAACTTAGAATATTTTCAACTTACTATGTGTTTATCAGGATGCAGTCTATCATAAGCCAAGGGGCATCTGTAATCTAAGGACACAGAGCTGGTGGTAGGCCATCTGAGGACTAGAGCATAATCATACTGATTTTGAGAGGAGAGGATTGTTATCAGGATTTCTACACACTGTCCTAGAAAACAACCAATTTTCCCATTTCCAGTAACTACTATCCCAGACTCTATAGCAACAGTATATAGACTTTCCCTTGTTGTACACTCTACAGCAACATAGGGCAATTTAAATAGACAATGATTACCTATCACACTAGCTTTCTGCATATTAAGCAGCTTCTACTCAGGACTCAAGTCCAAAACATTTAGGCTTCTGTATTAAAAGAATAAGGCTGAATACCATAGGATAAGAGTTGAAGTTGGATTGGAACTGGGGTTGGGGTTGGAAAATGTCCCTTTGGGACTGAAGCATCTCCTCCAGGTAGCTAAGTGCCTGGGGAACACTTGATGCCCAAAGACTTTTGCAGTGACCGCAGTCTGTCATCTTTTCACAGTGACTCAAGGCTGAAACCAAATCCACTGTTTGTTAACCCCCCACCAATCTGGAGCCAAGCCTAGAAATAGTTCCATGGCTGCCCTAATGGCATGTGGGATGGAAGCAAATGTTCTTCACAGTGGCGCCTGTTGGCTCGAATCAGATAAAGTAAGGCGTTGAGCATGTTTCCACCATTTGGTTTAGTTTTATTTTCGTCCCCAAGTCCCTTTGCTCCCATTTTAAGATCTGGCTCTTTCTCACTGGCAAAGGCCATTCTGCCTTTCACTGAGAGAAGCTTTCTCAAGTAGAAGCGCTACATGCCACATCCATCCTACGGGACATTCAGTGTCCAGAAAACCAATTATGCACCTGCTATGGAAAATCATAGCAGCTACCCCTTTGTCTCGGCATGCTTAAAATCATGCCCCTTCAAAAATAAACACCCTCAGAGAGACTACACTAGGATATTTTTAAAGTGAATAAAGGTCTTTTTCATGATCAAGAAGTAAAGATTGGATAGACTGTAGCTTTCTTTATAGAAAAGAAATAGGATTTAAAGAATACCTGAGGTCATCTTTGAAGAGAGTGATGACTCAAATCACATTTTCTTCCAGTGAAGTACCATTCAATTAACAGTCTACTGCTTCTGACCTAGAAAAAGTGCTATTTTATTTGGTCCAAATATTTATTTGTATCTCCAGATGCTGGTGCAGCTTTCTCTTTTTCCTTCCTTGTGTGTTTATCCCTTGGCCTTCCCCCTTATAGTAGATATCCCATTACCACAGTCACTGCAAGTAATATTGTCCTGGGGTTGATAGGAATCTTGACTTAGAGTGTATCCAGTGCTGATTTAAGACAGTTTCTATATGTAAGTTCATAAACTGCCCTCAAAAAATGTAAGCAATGTAAGCAGGTGAATAGGAAGAAAAAGAAAAAGTAGGAAATACTGATTGCTATTAGCTCTGCACTCCTCTTTTCTCTGTCTGCTGAGCTAGCCATAAACTGTGAACCAGAGCGATGACTATTTATACCAATCAAATGATTTTCCCAATGATTCATCTGCCAAAAGCTTTTTAGATCACTGAAAATTCAAAATTATTTCCACCATCTGGAAACAAGAACAAGTGTATTCAGAGGTGATGTGCAATACCTGATGCTAGGAACATAAAAAGCTCCTATGATTATGAGTCATACACAGAATCAACACCATTCACCCTTCACCAATGAGCTCAGAGTTAGTGCCCGTGGAGAAATCTCCAGATAGCCCCTACTTCTAGATTAGTTAAATAGAATCTTTCTGCATCTAGTTTAACTCCACATCGGAGGATAGCCCCTTAACATGTATTTTTATATCAGGTCAAGATCTTGCAGGCAGTGCTGGTATTGTCTTATTAGCATTGTATCCATGTATTATTAGCATTGTATCCATGTATCAGGCATTGGCATAGTAGACAATAAATACTTATTAAATGAATGCTAAAAATATAGCATTGTTTTATAAAGTGCTTTTTAAGAAGTCACTTAGTGACCTTTTCATTTATAAACTCCTACATTACAACATGCTGTGAAAATTAACTTTACAGCTAAGGAAACGGAGTATTTGTGCAATTAGGTGTTTCCCCTGCCATACCCTCTAGGTTATACACATACCTGAGACTGAGCAAAAGTGGATCTGTTGTCCTTATTCCTATTTTGAACTGTACCTACATTCCATAAACACTAATATTTCACAATAGGATAAGCACATCAACATACATTTTTGGCAGTAAAAAGAGCATGATGAATAAGTAAACCAGAGCAAGAGGCATGAGTTAGGACATTCCCAGAACAGTGGTTACCCAACTTCTTACACTCTGCTGTGTACCTGCCACTGCGTTACGTACTGGGACAACCAAGGAGTGTGTTTGCATGTATAGGTCACCAGACAGGGAAAAAAGTCTTCCTCTGTGAAATGAACCAGCACAATGTAATTCTGTTATGGTTTGTGCCTGGGTGTCCCCCCAAAGCCTCATGTGGTCATGGGGCAGGCTTTTAGAGTTTGATTGATTATGGGTGTGAAAGCTATACCTGCCCTGGGGTGGGTAGTTTGCATATGTAAGGGAGAGGAAGAGGCTGCTTGCTGCCATTCCTCCCTTTTGTGTTGTTGCTTTTGTTGTGTTCTGCCACCATGAGCTGCAGCCCTGTGCCATGTGCCACTCTGCCTTGTAACCTGCCAAGTATGGACTGAAACCTCCACAAACTGTAAGCGAAATAAACCTTTCCTTCCTTAATTTTGGGCGTCAAGTATTTTGTCCCAGCAATGAGAGAAAAGTAATGAAGACAAATTCCTATCTTTACGCATCCACCTCCCAAGTCCCCATTTCCTCTACCAGATGTTTCCATTCTAGATAGGAGGGCTCAGAAACACTATTTGCCTTGGCCTTCCTCTACTACCACTTGGCGAAATCTTTATCTTTGAAATCTATGTCCCAATTCATTTCTAGAAGTTAAATGTTAGTAAGTAGCTATAGGAATTAAAACCTAGAGTTTCTAAAATAAGCCCATCTCTTTGGTTAATTTAAAATAAAAAATATTATTTCTAAGACAAAAACAAAGAAAGTCATTTTCATAATTTTCTTGTTTATTAGAGTGAAAAACCACTGTACCATTCACAATGAATTTTTACTGCCCCTACATCAAGACACTGAACATTCTCAGACATAAATTCACTGAACTTCAAATTAAAGTCATGTTTAGAAGTAATGAGTTCATATAGAACTTAGTAATGATTTGGGTAAAACCCTCATGACCTTCAGATAGCTTTCACTACACTAAGCCTTATCTTTATCAATAGTCTTCTTAGTACTGAAGAGTGACTTAAAATCAGCTAGAGCTTCACAATTGTCTGGTCCTTTTGGTAAATTGAAGAAGCCTGTACCAATAAGAGAGAGAAATGAGAACCATGTCTCCTTGTAACCTGGTGAGCATATTGGCATATCATCTATACAAGTAAATCTCAGACCAAATTTTGTCACTTAAACACCTATCATTGACCATCAGTCACAAAATTGACTATACAGGCATACAGGTTATTCCAATAGGTTTATGAATTCCAGCTTACTGACCGTTAGGCATTCAGACAAGTATGTTGGATTGAAAAAAGAAAAAGATGTCACAAGGTATATGTAATGCCCTTCTAGTGGGTTCACTGGACATCTGAAGTATTTAACCAGTGGAGCTGGATCCCTGAACAGGGTTTTTTAAATGCTAAAGAACTGCTGGTATAATAAATGTGAAAGAAACATGAAATTTGTCAGAATTAAAATGAAATACCCTGGGGCTGGGGATTTAGCTCAGTGGCACAGCGCCTGCCTGGCAAGCACAAGGTCATCAGTTCAATTCCCAGTACCAGAAAACAAAACAAAACAACAACAACAAAAATGAACTACCTTGTGTCAATTCTAACAAAAAAATTTAACAAAATGGAAAGATTATAAAAGCATTCTTACACACTATTGTCTAAGAGTAACTGTCACAAAAGACTCTGTCACAGGCTGGGGATGTGGCTCAGTGGTAGTGTTCTTGCCCTGCATGCACAAGGCCCTGGATTCAATCCCCAGCACCATAGAAAGAATGAAAGGAAGAAAGGAAGGAAGGAAAGAATGAAGGAAGAAAGGAAGAAAAAGAAAGAAAGAAAGAAAGAAAGAAAGAAAGAAAGAAAGAAAGAAA
>NW_004955457.1:5117782-5118918 GCF_000276665.1 Chinchilla lanigera
CCACAGAAATTCAGAAGATCATTAATACCTACTTTGAAAATCTTTACGCCCACAGGATAGAAAACTCAGAAGAAATGGACAGATTCCTAGATATGTATGAACTACCAAGGTTGAGTCAGGAAGATATCAAATTCCTGAACAACCCAATATCAATTAATGAGATTGAAAGCGTGATTAAAAACCTACTGACAAAGAAAAACCCAGGCTCTGATGGATCCACAGCAGAATTTGACAAGAAATTCAGAGAAGATTTAATACCAACCCTCTTCAAGCTCTTCAATGAAATTGAAAAGGAAGCAATTCTCCCTAACTCATTTCCGGAGGCAAACATCATACTGATACCAAACCCAGAGAAAGACCCAACCAAGAAAGAGAACTACAGACCAATCTCCCTAATGAATATAGATGCAAACATACTCAATAAGATACTACCAAATAGAATGCAGCAAATTTTCAAGAAAATCATACATCATGACCAAGTCGGATTCAATCCAGGAGTGCAGGGTTGGTTCAATATTTGCAAATCTATAAATGTTATATGCCATATCAGTGGAACCAAAGTCAAAAACCACATGATCATCACAATGGATAATGAAGAAGCTTTCGACAAGGTCCAACATGCATTTATGATAAATACAGAAAATAGGAATAGATGGTCTTTACCTTAACCCGATCAAAGCCATTTATGACAATCCAACTGCTAACATCATTCTCAATGGACAAAAACTGAAAGGTTTTACTTTAAAATAGGGAACAAGACAAGGGTGTCCGCTGTCACCACTCTGATTCAATGTAGTTCTGGAGCCATTAGCCAGAGCAATTAGACAGGAGAAAGAAATAAAAGGAATCAGGATAGGAAAGGAAGAAGTAAAACTATCACTATTTGCAGATGACATGATACTTTACATGGAAGACCCCAAAAACTCCACAAGAAGACTCCTTGAATTAATCAACAAATTCAACAGTGTAGTTGGATACAAAGTCAACACCCAGAAATTGATAGCATTCCTATACACAAACAACAGACTGAGAGCGACATTAAGGAAACCATACCTTTCACAATAACATCCAAGAAATTGAAATATTTAGGAACCAATCTAACAAAAGAAGTGAAAGACCTATTCAATGAAAACTAC
>NW_004955457.1:5119018-5129194 GCF_000276665.1 Chinchilla lanigera
GGAAGGGAAGGGAAGGGAAGGGAAGGGAAGGGAAGGGAAGGGAAGGGAAGGGAAGGGAAGGGAAGGACTGTCAGACTCCAACGGCAAGCATTTCTGCCTGGCAACTGTTAAACCTCAGACAGAAGCAGTCACTCTCATCTGAGGTAATATTCATCATTTTTGTCTTTAGAAATTCCTTTTGCCTGAACATCTTTCAATATGCTCATATGTGTTCATTATTGCATTGCACATTCCCAATTACCATGCTCTGCTCTTCCCAAATAAATATCATTCTTTGAAGAATATTTCTCTGCTTTTTAAAAATTAGATTAAAAGAAACTTGCCTGCTCTGAGGATATATATTAATGTATATGCATACATCATCCTCTATGCACTTAAAGAATGTAGGTATTTAAAATAAAATCACAAGCAATGTAATCCTGAATATGTGTTTTGCATTATGCAGCTCAGACCACTGAGCTAGTGTGTGACTCTGAACCTCTCTGCTGACTTCTGCTCTCTCCTCTTCCACCTTCTTCCCCAAGAACTGAAGCTCAGATGTAAGCCTTGGGGACAAAGGTCATCGAGGACACATACCTGAACTAGTACAGGAGGCCATAAATATTCAGTAGAAAGGCCCCAGGGGAAGTGAGTTCTTGTAGAACTCTGTTCTTTGGGGAATTCACCCACATAGAGTGTTTTTTCTATTGCCTTTCTCTCTTCTCATTGCAGCTGGTCACTCTGATGACTTGGGCCTGGAAATGTTTTTCAGCTGTTGGGTGCCAGAAAAACAGAAAATGAGGTTCAGAACAATTATGTTTGGTAAGGATCTCTCTCTCTCTCTTCCTATTTCTTATCTCATAAGGCTCTTGATAAAAGGGAAATAGAAACAGGCCTTTTTCACCTGCACAAATCTATATTTTAACCTGAAAGAGTTAAAAAGAAAAAGACATCAAAACTCACCTTGATAGGACAAATTAAAGTAAGAGGCCAGGAGAGAATTAGGGTCCAATCCCTAGGAAATAACGGGTGTGCCAATACCTCAGTTCTTTCTCAGGGTACCTGCAAGGAAGCTCTGCAGTGATCATGAGGATTGACGTTTGCACTATGGACTAGGTGGTGGTCTCAGTACACCTTAAGCATTCGTCATATTTGATGACTAATAGCTCTTGTTATTTAAAATCTGTAGTAACAGAGTTATGATGAAAAAGTAAGGAAAAATAAATCAGTGAATATGCTAATAAAACATCGTCAAACTTGCCAGAGTAGAACAAAATGTTACTCATTTTGCAATCATATCACCATTGAATTGTTAAAATGATGACTACATGTTGGACACCACCGTCTAGAATATATTTCATTGAGGTCCAGCAGCTAGTAGCCTCCAAACTAACATTCACTTAAAAGATAAAACACTATGTTACTGTAGGGAAGCCTTCTTAATTCCAGATATCTTAGTGCTATATGTAATACCCAGTATTATTTTTGTGGACTGTACTTTTCATTTATTTCCTTCTAAACTACTTAGGAGAAAAGAACAATATTCACATAATCTCTGAGAATAAGAAACAAATAGACTCAGAGTAGAAATATTCAGCTGACCATTTTAATGCCATAGCTAAAGCTTTGTGCATTTTCTTTTTGAATCTCTCCCACAAACAAGGAGATGCATTGATAACTAATTAGACAAATACCAGTTGCATCATTGTACTCTACAATAGTTTTCAATTAGATGCGATGGTACTATATTTAGAAGAGAGCTTTGTACTGCTTCAAAAGCTCTAATTTGAAAGATAATCATGTTACATATGAAATATTAATGCTTTCTAGAGACCTTCAGAACCTTGCCAATTTTTCTCCTTAAATGTAGGCAGTAAAAACACTTCCTGAGTGTTTAAAAATATTTAAATGATTGGGAGATCATATTAATTCTTAATGCAAGTCACCTGTGTTTGTTGAGGACTATTGCAACAAGTAAACATAAACTAACACTGATATTGCAATTAAAGAAAGCACACTGCAAATATTGGCTTTAGAATAATTATGAAATTAAGAAAACACTTAGCGATTTAATCAGATAGCTATCAACAAGAGAAAAAGATGAATTGAATATTTCCCCTGAACTGGTGTTTTCTCAGTGTAGGAAGTTTTAGGGCACACTTTAACCATGTGTACCTACTCAGTTGGAAGACATGCATTATTTATCAACAAATATTTACTATACACTAATGCCAGGTGTATCCTAGTTCTGATACTCATCAGCTAGTTTGAAAATAGTTTCACCCATGTGCTAGAGGCACTTGAGGCATTCCCAGGGTGTACAGAAATGCTGACCCCATAAGTACTCACATGTTCATGGCTTTTATTTGGACATATGAAAGGCAGGACTGTAGTCACTACACATGAAGAATTCCAGAATAAATTTTTCATCCCAGAGCCACATTCTTAAACTCTCTCACTCTCAGTTTCACAGTGAAATTATTACCCAATGTGATGAAAATTTTTCTACACCTCTAAGGGAAGAGTTCTACCAGAAATGTAGTATTTTAAATAAATTCTGCAGGAAATACGATAAGCCCAAGAAGTAAAGGGAAGCAACAACCTGTCACTACTTATCATAGGCAGAGGGGAAACTAAACTAAACAGAGGGAACAGGGAATTTATTTTTGTCCCTGCCATTCCCACTAAAATCTTTTCAAATACAAGGAAAAAACAAAGATGATTAGAAGATAAATAGAAGTAGTGCAGTGACTGGGAAGAATCCCAATCTTACCTGGACCTTCAGTGAACACACTGAAGGGGAACCCACGAACTTCCTGCAACTATAAATTACAAAGTCTATGTGATTGTGTAATGTTGTCTTCAACTTTCATTCAAGAACATAATCCATCCAAATCAGAATAAAGAACTTCAGGAAAAAGAAGACATTAAATTTAAAGAAAATTTTTAGAGTTACGAAAATTGGTCATGTTTAGAAAGTGTTTTTGAAAGGATGCATGAAAATAATAATCTTGGTGTACAATTACAGGCTACATTAACAAATTCTGGGAATTCAGAAAGAGGGTAAAGTCAAATGTGTTCTTAAAATTTCATCTTTCCCTAGGGGAAGCTGGTAGAAACTGCTTAGTTGTTAAAGTTGATAGTGAAATAGATTTCAAAATATCTCAATATGAAGTTATCTGAGAATGGCTGTAAAACTTTTAAGTAACTAGCACAAAAGGAAAAAATTAGATGAAGAAAATATAATCAGCTCTCAAAGACAGAAAGGTTTATATACATTGGATTCATTATTTCATAAAAGTATAGTGAGATGAAATAGAAGAAGTTGTTAGTAGTGACAGTAATCTCCCTGTTTTAATGGGATTTTATTGGAAATACTTAACACTACCAGAAAGCACTACAGTGTGGGCTCCTGGAGTATTTTACAATCATGTCACTTAGCGCAGGCATGTTGTGTGAATATTAATAGCCTGATTCCAGGCTGTTCATCAGCAGTGACCTTCAAGCATGCTACATGCTCTTTGTAAAGCTTGAATTTAAAGGAGGAGATCCTGCAGCTGAGTGTCTAATTTCTTCTTCATGGTATAAAAACAATAGAACTGCTAGTTCTCTTCTATGCTCATTCATTTAGTAAAGTTCATTTTAATTTATTCATAACCATCAATATGCTTGAATATGATATTTCTCTAAAACATAATAATTGAGAAAGTTCTCTATCCACACAGTATGCTCATTATACAACTATAGTGAATATTGCTTGAGATTATATCATAAGTACATATAGAGAGATCAAAAAAGCACAACAGAAATTCCAGAAATAAATTATCAGTTATATAGAAACTTTATTAAAATGATTGCTAGAAATCAGTAAGGAAAATGGACTTTTCAACACCAACTCATCACATATTTTATCATCCATATAAAAAAAGTTACTCTTATTTTATATTATACTCAAAAATATAGAAATATATGAAACAATTTAGGAAAACGTTTTTAAAACTTTGCTTTGGGAAAAGATTAAAATGATTTTTACAAAAAAAAATAAACTATAAAAAAAGATTTGACTCTTGGGCCAGCCCATTTAGCATCAAAATGAGACTGAATAAGTAAGGTACAGTGCCTTTGTATAGTGGACTATTACACAATTGCAAAAATGAATTCATTACAGCAACAAGTATCAGTGTGGATAAATCTCAAAAACAATGCCAAGTTAATAAAGCTAGATGCAGTAGTATATATATGTAGTTTATTATGAGTTTCTCTTTTTAACAGATTTTATTTTTTAGAGCAGTTTCAGGTTCACACCAAAACTGAAAAGTAGGTACAGAGATATCCCTTATATCTCCTGTCCCCTTGCGTGTATTAAGTTTAAGAGTTTTTTGCATACTTTGGATAGCACATCTTTATCAGATTTACTTTTGCAGACATATTTCTGAGTCTCTGGCTTATCTTCTTTTTCCTCTGACTGTGTTTTCTTTGCAGATTAAAAGTTCTGAATTTTAATAAATTAATGAATTTATCAATTCTTTTATGGATTATGCCTTTAGTGTTATATCTAAAAGATTAATGTAGTACTCAAGATCATCTAGCTTTTCCTAGGTCATTTTGTAAGAGTTTTATCTTTGTATTTTACATTTTGGTCTATGATCCATTTGGGTTAACATCTTGATTATATTCTCTGTGATTTTTGAGTCTATGGTTTAGTTTCTGACATTGATTTGCAGAAGATCTCAGTTGTTACAGTTTCAATTATTTCTTTTGCTCCTTTCTATCTTTATTTCTATTCTATCACTCCATTGCAGGTGTGTTACATATTTTTAGGTGTCTCACAGTCCTTCAATATTCTATTTCTCTTTTTCTTCTTTTGTTTCAAATCCTTCCCCTTTCCTACCTTCCATCCTTCATTCATTCCTTCTCTTCTCGCTCCTTCTCATTTCCTTTCCTTCTTTTCTTCTTTTCATTTCCATTATTTATTCACTTGGTCGGTTTTGTTTCTTTTTCTCTTTGCTTTTCAGTTTGGAAGATTTCAGTCAATACTGCTTCAAGCTCAGAAATTCTTTCTTCAATGCTGGTCTACTCATAGAACCATGAAAAGCATTCTTCACTGCCATTATAATGTTTTAGAGCCTAAATATTTCCTTTGTTTCTTTCTTTGGGTTTGCATTCATCTGCTTACATTATCTAACTGTTCTTACAAGGTATCTATCCATTAGAGTCTTTGGCATGTTAATCATTAATTGTTTTAAATTCCTAGTCTCATAATTCCCACACCCCAAACATGTCTGGTTCTGATGCTTACTTTGTCTCTTCAAGTTGTGCTTTTTGCCTGTCAGTATTCCCTGTGATTTTCTTGATAGCCAGACGTGTACTGGAAAAGGAACTGCTGTAAGTAGCCCTAGAGTAATAAAGGGACCATAGAAAGAGTCCTATAGTCCTGTGAGTAGGTCTTAATCACGTAGTGAGCTTATTATTCTGGACTGTGAACTTCACAAGTATTTCTCAGTTTTTCTCCCCCACTAGACAGAACAAGATGTCTAGGGTGGGCTGGAGTTGGTTATTTCTCTTCCCCAAGGTCAATTAGGCTCTGATCAGCATCACAAGAGGTTAGGTCTAGTTAACTAGTATCTCTGAAGGCAGGCCTTGTTAGGAAGGGCAATGTGCTCTGATTTACCTCAAAATGGTTCCTTTTTTCCTTCCCCACTGGGAGCATGAAAGGATTTTTCTCCAGTATTTATGAAAGAACTAGTTGAATGCATAGAGGTAAAACTCACAAAAGGGGAGGCCTGTTAATGGGTCCCCTGGAGTTTTTAATCTCTCAATTTGTCTATACTGAGCTTTCAGAGATTTGTAAATTATACTGCAGGTTTCCTAGCATTAGCTTCTGTGGAAGTTTCTACATGGGTCTCTGCTGTATTCATCTATCACTCCAATCTTGAGGCAGTAACTTATTCTGTATTTTCCTCTCTCCTGCGGATCCAAGAAGTGTTGTTAATTTTTCAGCCTGGTCAGTTCTTTACTTGTTAATGTAGAGTGGTGACTTCCCAGCTCCTTATATATGGGACTGGAAATTGAAATTTTCCCCAGGTAACTCTTTTCAACACTGTCTTAGTTTCTTTTCTGTCATTGCTGAGACAAATTACTGACACTGAAAGTTAAAGGAGGAAAGGTTCATTTAGCTCAGTTTGTGGAGGTTTCAGTACATAATTGGCTGGTTCCAACACAGGGTGCTACATGGCAGAGGGGCAACTGTTCATGGAGGTGGAAGACAACAAAAGCAACTATAGAAAGGAGGGAAACAAACCTCTTTACGTTCCTTTTATTGTATCCAGTCTACCAGGATTAGGGTGGTGCCAATGCAATCAGTGGACTGATCAGCGATCACTTACCCTTAATCCCAGCACCCTTAATCCTAGTACTGAACCATGAATCAATCACACACACTCTAGATTCAGCCACCTCTGGAAAAGCCTCATCTAAAATTGCATGAGGCTTTGGGGGGATATCTCAGCACAAACCATAACATGCTGCCATTTGTCCCCCAAAGACTAACATACATTCCTTTACACAAAAGGCATTTAGTCCATCTCTAAGAGTTGCCAAAGCTTCAGCATTGATGAAAAGTGGAAGTCCCAAGCCTCCTCTGAGATTTAAGGTGAACTTTTAACTGTGAGCCCCTGTACAAATGAAAAGAAAGTTAAACACAACCAACATTCAATGGCATAAGATGGATATTTCCATTTCAAAGTTACAAACAGAAGGATAAAAGCAAATGGGACCAAAGTAAGTCCAAAATCCAGCCAGGCAAACATCAAGTCCTATAGTTCTATGTGCAGCATCCAAGGCAATCTGTGATAAGATGTGAATTCCAAAGGGCTTGGGTGGCTCTGTCCCTATGGCACTTTCTTTACACATCCATGGCTTCTCTCTTGGGCCTGCTCTACTGCCACCTTGCAGTTTTCCTCAGCTGATCTACATTCCTGGCTTCTCCAAAGTTCTAGGGTCTCCACTGTACCTTTGGCTTTACACTCACAGCTTTACACACTGTCCTCTCAGAGGCATATAGTCTGGTTTCTTAAATAAAAATGCAAGCTGCCAAGTTAAGTTTGCATTTCAAATAAATAACAAATAACTGTCTAGTCTAAGCATATCCAAATGTAAACATATGCTCATAACTCAGAAATTCACTCAATCCAGGGCATTTTCTATTAGAAATTAGTGTAGAATAGCAAAGGGAAAAAAAGAAAAAGCAGGACTTTCCTGTCTGACAAATTAGAGTTTGAATTTCAGCTCTCTAGCTCTGCAACTCCAAAAAAAGGATGGCAGTATCCTCTATTTTATAAGAGTAGTAAAATATCATGTATAAGAATGTGGTTTATACTAGTAGTTAGTAAATAACTTTTAATGTAAATTCAATAATTATCAAGGAGCTGGGGATGCAGCTCATGGTAGAGCACTTGGCTAGCATGCATGTGACCATAGATTTGATTCCTAGTGCTACATACAAAAAAAATGACAATTATTTCATACAACATTGAGGTATTGTACAAAAGATATAGCCAGGCCGAGCAAGCAAGTGCTCCAAGAGCTGCTGGTCCTGTGTTCGAGTCTGTGCTTTACTCACACTGCCACTGTTCCCAGCTGAAACTCACGGAGAGAGCCAGGTATTTCTCATCTACTTCCTGAGGGCAGAGCAGGCGACCCAGGACCCCACTGCCATTACACACTGAGTCTCTGCCCTCCCTGCACCCACAGCAGACAGGAGGTCCTCACTCAGAAGCCCCAGGGACTTCTCTGGCTGGGGGCGGCACCTGTGCCCTCTCCCTGAGTGCTCCCTGTGCCGAGTGACAGCTCCAAAAGCTACTAGTCCCGCAGTTCGAGCCCGTGATTTACTTTCACCTGGACCCCCTAAGGGATCGAAAGCACGGGCAGTCTGTGATTGCTACCCATCCAGCCTGCATCTGGTTCCTGTGTGTGTCCTGAACTGACTGGAGACACAGAATCAGGTGGTTCACAAACTGTCAACCCTGCAGTTTGTGTCTGGATTTTGCCTGTACCCTGAACTGCCTGGGAACATAGGTTCACTGGACCAGGATTGTCACACTAGTGCAACCTGAGACTGGGCCATGCATGTGCCCTGAACTACAAGGGGATGCTGGATCAGATGGTTGGCCATCAGCTGACACTAAGGCCCGCGTCCGAGACCAGGGATACCTAGATACAAATCAACAACTGCCGGAAAACCAGAGACTAAGTAGCACTTCTCAGAGGTCACTCAGGTGCAAACCTGACCAGCAGGAAAACTAGGGACACTAGTGGCCTTTGCTGTGCAGCTACTGAAGAGGGAAACTGAGCTTTCTGCATCTGGTAGCAAACATGACAAAACGAAGGACTAAAACACAATCCCAGAACCCCACCCCACTCAGAACAAGTCCAGGAGACATCAACATAGGAGAACTTGGTAAACACATGCCTGAAATAACTGAAATGATTGCAATGGAAGTAAAGAAACAACTCCATAAGGCCATAGAAGAGATGAGATCAGCAATTATCTCTCAGGCAAAAAATGAAACGACAATAATAATGACGGAACTGCTCAAAAAGTCTGAAGAAAAAACAAATAAGAATATAGAAGAACAAAGGCAAGGGACAGAAGTGTTATCAGAAGGAAAATATAGAAAGGACTTAGAACGCATGAACCAGATTCAAACAGACGTCCAGGAAAACAAAGCTGCCATTGAAAGCTACCAAAACTGCTTGAATGAAGCTGAAGATAGAATCTCGGACTGAAGACAGCATGGCAGCTAGAGACCGTGAAAGAAAGGATCTTGTAAAATCAACAAGGATCCAGGAAAAGTCAATTCAACAGCTGCAAGATGAGACAAAGAGGAATAATGTATGACTAATAGGAGTCAATGAAACAGCAGGAAGAAACACATCTGACATTAAAAGATTACTTGCAGAAATAACAGCAGAAAATTGCCCAAGCATGGAAAGAGAACCTGCTATACAGATAAATGAGGCATATAGAACTCCAAACAATCACAACCAAAATAAAACTACACCCAGACATATAAGAGTTAAGTACCCAGATCTCCAGCAAAAGAACAGAATATTAAAAGCTGCTAGAGAAAAGAAACAGATTACCTATAAAGGAAAGCCCATCAGAATCATGGCAGACTTCTCAGCACAAACCATCCAATCGAGAAGAGCTTGGAGTGAAGTATTATGGGTCCTAAGACAGAACACCTTCCAACCAAGAAAAGTACCCTGCCAAACTATCCCTCAAATTCAACAGAGAAATAAAATATTTTCATGACAAAGAACAATTGAAGAACCTCATGAGTGCATTACAAACAGTACTAAAAGATATTCTACACAGAGAAAAATCTGAGAGCAATTTCAAGAACAACAGTAGAAATGAAAAGTCAAGAAGAGCAAGCAAGTAAACAGGTAGAAAAAGTAGGACACCAATGCAAGTAAATAACATGACAATATAAATCAACAAATATCAGTTATAACTATAAATGTAAATGGCCTCAATTCTCCAGTCAAAAGAAACAGACTGGCAGAGTGGATTAAAAAATAAAATCCAATGATATGCTGTATACAGGAAACACATTTCACTCAAGAGGAAATCCACAGACTAAAAGTCAAGGATAGAAAACAATCCTCCATGCAACAGGAACCCAGAAAAAAGCAAGTGTAGCTATTCTGTTTGTAGACAATGTAAACTTCAAACCGACAACAATCAAAAGAGATAAAGAAGGTCACTACATACTAGTCAGGGGAAGACTGCAACAGGATGAGATAACAATCACAAACATGTATGCACCAAATATCAGAGCTCCAAATTATATAACACAAAGCTTAACAGGCATGAAAATCCATATAATTAATAACACTATTTTAACAGGGGACCTCAACACCCCATTGACACAAAGAGATACATCAACTGGACACAAAAATCAGCAAGGAAATAACAGATCTGAACCAAACCTGTGAACAAATGGACTTAGTAGATATATACAGAGTGTTCCACCCCACAACATCAGAATACACATTTTTCTCAGCAGCACATGGGTCTTTCTCTAAAATAGACCACATCCCAACCCATAGAGCATACCTTTTGAAATGCAAAACAGTTGAAATTATCCCGTCCATATTATCTCAACACAGTGCAATGAAATTGGAAATTAA
>NW_004955457.1:5131927-5174191 GCF_000276665.1 Chinchilla lanigera
TGTGGAAGCAACCCAAATGTCCATCCACCGAGGATTGGATAAGAAAATTGTGGTACTTTTATATAATGGAATATTACTCAGCTGTAAAGAAAGATATACTTGAGGCTTTTATAGGTAAATGGTCACAACTAGAGACCATACTTATAAGTGAAATAAATCAGACCTGCATGTGCAAGCACCACATTGTTTCACTAGTGTAAAACCTGAAAGAGTTCATTCAAACTAGGAGGTATGGTAGACATTGTGAAATGATAGGAAAACACTCAAGGGTAAAGGGCAACTGGAATGTGGAAAAAGAGAAGGGAAAAAAGGAAAAATTTTGTATGTATGTATATACAGGATAGTTAACATAGTTGTTCTACTGTCTATTTCTTTGCTGAAAGAAACTGTTAATGAATCCTTGATCGATCAATATTGCATGTCTCTATCTGTTTTCATGAGAAACCACTTTGAAGATATCAATGTGTAATACAACAAGCATTGTGAATTTCCTACCACTTTGTTTGTAACTCCGTATTGTCTGTACTGTTCTTTTGCTATTTTGTAAAAGGTTGTCTCTCTGTTAATATTTTCCTCCTTTTATTTTTAAAATAAAAAAAGAGACATAGCCAATCACTTGCTCAACCATCATCACTATGTCTCTCTCTGCATTAGACACCAAGGCTTTGGCCTTCCTCTGGGCAACCTCCATAACTGAGCAGGGGAATATCTTTGTAGCTTTATGCTCTCCTCCTTCTGCACACATACTCTACATTTACATTTCCCGCCACGTTTAGACTTCATAATTAATGCCTTTGTCTATTGTTCAGGCCAGTCCTCCTATTTATATGCTTGTTAAAACCCAACCCCATCTTTGAAACACTACTAAAGATACTTCTTCTGCTAGGTTTTTTCCACTTCCCTCAGTTAGAATGAGTCTCTTCCTCCTCTTTTCTAGCAAATAAATTCATCTACACCACTGTTGTGGAATCCAAACTTACTACCTTGAGATATTGGTTACTCCTGTGTCAGTATATCTCTTGCACTGAATTGTCATGGGCAGGACATTTATTCATTTTTGTGTCACCTTCATACATAATGTATGGTAGGGATTAAGTAAATTTTTATGCTGTTGTTCCAAATAAAATTAAACTATGATTCCCATGAATGCAAATAAGATTTTAAATTAAATTGAGGAATGAAAACTTGACCCACTTTTTCTGTATTTGTAAAACAGAATTACCAAGACTACATACTCCAGTGTGGATGGAAATACAGCAACTATATATTGCAAAATAAAACAAAGTTGCAAAGGAATATGTAAAGTATAATTCTCTTCTTATTTTAAAGTCATTATCATTATTATTACATATGTTGTTATATATGAAGAACAGTAAAATATATATATACCAGCCTATTATTGCAGGAAGAAACATTATGGAAATTTTATCGTATATCTAAGTTATAGACTTCTGTATTATTGAAATGTTTTATAATGAACAGATATTAGTCTTATGGAGACAAAAAAAACTGTTTTTACAATAGATTAATAACCCCAGAAGTTATATCATTGAATCTTATTTCCATTATTTTATGTTGCATTGTCTAGTTTTATTTGGCATAAAAATAAGAGTTGATTTAAAATAAGCAAGTGGCAATTTTATTTTTAAAATTTAAAAAGTAAACATTTCCTATGTCTTTCTTTTCTTCTGCATTTGAGACCCAAAAGAAATAGTAATCATGCATCATAACATTTGGTCTAACAAAGTAAAAAAAAAAAAAAAAAAAAAATTAGCAAAAATATTTCCTATTTTTTTTGTTTGTTTCCATTTTTCTGGAATACTTAGGCACTTTATTTATTGATGTAATTCTCTTTCCTCTTAGTTGGAAAAAAAATTCTCCAATACTGTACATAGCTAGTCAAGTGGAAACTAGTCAGGTGCACTATTGATTTAGCAGAGAGATAAGGAAGTAAGCACTCCAATATTTGCCTGCCCCCCTTGGGAAGGTTAAGAAGGACTTAGTTCAACCTGAAGTGCTGTTAACACCCTAAGTTGAAGCCGCTTTTCACCTGTGAGCTACAGAGCCGCAGCCTCAAAGTGAACAAGTTTACAGCTGTTAGGGCAGAGGGCAGAGGCATGTGCATGAGGGAGTAAGAATGGAACATGCTTTCTGAGCTGGTGGGAAAATTAAAAATAACCCCAGAACTACCATTCATCAAATGTTCTTGTCAATACTTAAGGTATCCCTGGGAAAGTAAAAAAGGAAGCATGTCTCATCTTGAAATGTCCTTGAATGTTCAGCGCTTAGTTTTATTTTGGGAACCTCTTCATCTTGGAACACAGCCTCCCTTTCCTTACTTCTTTGGAGAGAACAAAATGGTGAATCTAAACCAGAACTGAGATGAGCAACAGTTTTCCTTCCTGTTTATGATTACAGTGAAACCACATGATAGAGATATATATGTTCCTTTCTACAAAAACCAGAGGAATAAATTGGTTCTCAACTTCTGTATTTCAGAAGAATTATAGAATTTCTATGTGATTTTATTTTTCACAAGCATGATTCTTTCACTGAACATTCCATTTATTTGGTATTTCTTTTATCAAGGTGTTCATATGTTTCTTCAGTGAGCGCATATTCAACATCTATTATGTCCAAAGTACTGCTAAGTATTTTTCTTGATACAATTTCACAGACGCTTAACACCCAAGGACATTGTTAATAGGTTTTTCCTATTACTATTATTCCTTCTACTCACACACGAGCAAGGACTGGACATTGCTTGTTTCTTGCATCCTGGCTACCAGCTCTCACTTCGTTCTGCCTGAGGGGTGCCTCTGTGTAGCACTGACCTTAAATTACTTTCCTTTAATCTGCATGAACTGACTCAACAGCACTCAGGACTACATGTGAATGAGGAGTCAGGATGGTTTGAATCAGACTTTAAGGATTTCTCCCACAGGAAAAAAAAAAAAAAACTTTAACACAGTGATTAATAAACTTTACTATATATTAGAATCACCTGGAAGATTTTTATTTTAATCCCACTATCCAGGCTGCTTCCATACTGAATACATTAGACTCTCTAGGAATGAGACCAGGTATCAGTATTTTTTAACAACTTCCCAAGTTATTCCAAGGTGTAGCCAACAGTGAGAACTAAAGCTTTAATGAACTTTGCAGTAATATCTTTACATCTGAAAATTATTTTTCCTAACCCATGGAGTTTTGGCATTGGTTTTGCTATTTTTCTAATAGCTGGATGCTGGAAATTTTATTCTAGCATCATGGGCACATCATTTCTTAAAGGTCGTAGGTACACAGATGTAATTATTAGAACTTAGAGCAAGACCACCACTCAGAATAGCTAATGCCAAGCATCAAGTACTTCAGTGCCAGGCATTTCTCCTACTTGGGGTAGAATGCTAACAGGCTGTATGAGGGAAATTTCAAAGCATTTATGGAAATTCAATGTACACCTTTCTAAGTACTTGTCCAATAGCAAGAATAGAGTAACTACATCATTTACACAAAAGCCAACCTCCCTCAGAATGTTTCCTCCTTCAGCTGTTCCTTCCTTCCTTCCTTTTGCAACACTAAAGATTAGAAGTCTACAAATAATTGCTGAATTTCATATTTTAAAGATTATTTAGAATATGTGAGGAAAACTGTGAAGTAATTCTTAATAAGTTAACTTCTTGGTTTTATGAACCTACATTTATCAATTAGGGTCAACAATTTTAATATTAAAAATTTTATACCTGTATTGTTCAACTTTCCTTTCACCGGGGTGAAAAACCTGACACCGGCAGCCTAAGGAGAGGAGGTTTATTGTGGCTTACTGTTTCAGAGGTTTAGGTCCATGGTCAGAAAGCAGAAGGGCACAGCAGAGCAGAGCTGCTCAATTCATGGCAGTCAGGAAGCAGAGGAGGGGAAAAGTGCCAGAGAGGAAGTTGATCAGATGTGGACCCCAAGGTATCACTTCCATGACCCACCCGACACATGCACAGTGTGCTCTTCTAGTCCTCCAGATAGCTCCAAACAGGGGGCAATTAAACTTGACTGTCACAATACCTAAGTTCCAGCATTACAGCCAAACAATGTACTACACCCAAACTTACTTTTATTGATGAAAATGAAGGAAAGCTACATTTGGCTATTTGAGAAATGACTGAATCAACAAAGGGTAAAGTCAATGTTGGAAGCAATGGAAGTTCACATTAAAAATGTCAGTTCCAATAAAAACAATGCATAAGATGTAGTTCACACACGTGCTGAACTTTGTTATAACCTCATTTCAATTTTCACAATCAAGCAACTGAGCTTATAATACTCAGATTACAGTACTTCCTTGGTATTTTTGAACTCCTTTAATTATCACTTCAGATTTCATTTACTTTTTTCACTCTTACAAAGAAAATATCTATCTTAAATGTGGGGCTTATCCTTTCTGTTAATATTGTTAAACTTTTCTTCTATTTAGGTCTTAATGAATATTTAACATTATTTTTGCATCTTTTAATCTATACAAATGTAGTTATACACTAACCATACTTCTACTACTTGATTTTTTAAATTTTTCAGTGGAGAATGTGTGGGATTCATCTATGTTGATATTTTGTTTGTTTTTCTTTCTATAAACCATTCCACTGAATGAATTGTATCAGTAGGTCATACTTTTTAGGTTATATTTATAAAGTTTGTGTTGTTATTCATTTCTTTTACCTTTTATACTTTCAGATTTTTTTCATACCAATAATACTGTTGCAATACACACGTTCATGCCCAGGACTGGAATTAGTAGGCCGGGGCACATATAAAATGTCACCTTCACTAGATGTCATACTGATCTACAAAGTAGTTTCCCCATAAATGTATCCTCCCCCAAGCACTGCATGAGAGTTCCTAACTTTAATTTCCTGGGAGTGGTCTAGAAACTCTCTTTAGTAAAACTCAGCCACAAAATTACTTAAATGACAATTATACTGTATACACTCAGATGAGAATCACAGTGAAAGGAATTCCTTTGATGTAAAATGCCACCTTGTGCTTCAGTGATAACATTTGATCTTAGAGTCTCTGGGCCATTCAAGGGAAAACAACCTGGGTATGTATCACTGGACTGTGAACAGTTTTAAAATTCCAAAATCATTTTATAAATACATAAAATGTGAATTTAATGGCGGTAAAGGAAGGTCTATTGAACAGTTTCAGTAATGAATTATAACTAAAGAAAGTAGATATAAGAACTAAAAATACATATTTTGTGTATTAATACACATTCTATGTAATAAAATTATTGACTAGAATAAATCCCACCAAATTTTTTTTAGCCAGAAAAGAAGAAAAGGATAAACCCAATCATGAGTAAAATAAAATTGTCTGATTTGTGTTGGGTGGGCTTTAATGCTGATAGGTACCTACTCAGGCTATGAATAGTAAGAGTTAATAGCATGTTGACTTCTTTTCTATTAAAATTAATATATATTTCTGGACACTGGTAATTGTTTATGTAAGTCAAAGCATGATACTGACTTTACAGTGAAAAGATTAATCCTACTGCTTACTCTTTCATTCTGTCATTCAAAACTTCATATATGTGGAGACATCTCTGTGAGAGACACACTCGAAAGATGATTCTATTCACACATAAGACATGCTATAGGGGCAACCCACTTGGACCCCTCTTCTGTCCCTCTCTCAGACTGAAGCTTTCCTTCCCTCAATAAATATATTCTACTCTTAAAAAAAAAATTCATACCGTAGACAGTCCCTGCCTTTCACATCTAAAGAAATATTTACAATTTGAGGGAAGAGATAAGATCAAACCAAGTATCAGACTTGAGCATTCAGAACTTGTTGGTTCTATATCCTCCAGGTTCCAACCGGAAGGTCTTTCTTCCTTTGTGAGAATATTTTGAGTTTCTAAATTTACAATATCACTTACAGCCCTGTAGATGATCCATATACACTTAGGATGGTAGGCAGCAGTCTGGAAGCTGGTGGAATTGTACACGAATATGTACATATCTCCAAAGACTCAATCTGAGACATCTGGAGGCGTATTGCACTTAACAATTATTAGATTCAGAAAAATGATATAGAAGGAAAGTATTGGGCACTTCTCAAGGGATTGTGTGACAGTTTTAGAATTCAGAGACAGTGTTTTCCGAGCGTTGAGACTTAAAATTCTGTCTCTGTGCAAGACCTTTAAGACTTTGTTTGCTGAAGAAAAAGCATGAAATGTAAGGCCTAGAAGTCACATTGTAACACTGCAGGCTGACCAGGTGCTGAGGGACTTCGTGCTATTTATTTAGCCATGTTGTAATGCCCTTTCCAATCTGAAATTTTTTCTTGCTTTTAGAATATTATTGAAATGGGACTTGTGAGATACACAGTCCACTTTAACAAACAGCAATCTAATTCTTCCTTTACACATTCCAAGGAAGAGAGGGGGGAAGGGCACCCTGTCAGCCAGCACACAGGCTGAGGAGCATGGATGCTCCAGAATCCTAATTGTCAAAAAGCACCAGAGAGGACTGTGATACACACGGTACAGATACATCGGAAAACACCTCTTATGAGTGTTTTAATCTGTTCACTTGAAAGACTGTGGTACGAGCGGTCCCAGAGGCTCACTTCCAGGGCAGCCAGCATCCACACTCTGCAAAGAATCCCATTGACGAGAATCAATACACGCGCTTGGTCTTGACTACAAATATTTCATTAGAAGCTGAGAAAAGGGCAATTACAGCTTCATTTTGCCTTTTTGCTGGCTTTCATGGTCCCAACTTCTTTCACGTCAGAAAAGCCCATGATTATTTCATTTTAAAACAGAATGTATCAGGCAAATTCAAAAGCTGGGGATCTCAAGTTGACATTTACAATTCAGTGAAAGATATTTTGCATGCTTTAAATCCAGTGCCAGGTTTACAGTGGGCTGAGTATCTCTTTTGTGCGGCTTCCTCCTCCAAACACAAGGACTAGGGCTGCTGGTCCCTAGACAACGCCTAATGTCTCACAGTGTGGCTTCCTGGAGACATGGATACTGTCCTGGGCCAGAATTAGAAAATCTTGATCAAGATAAAAAGAAGCAAATGCACCATCAGCCACAGGCTATTCTCGGCCCTACAGTTGCTACTCATCCTCAAAAGGGAGACGACCACACTCCCGACATCTGAAGCTCCTAACATGGGTTTGAAAACAGGGTCCTTCTGTCCCTTTGATTCCTAGTGTCATTCATTTTACTTTGGGAAGCAATATTATCTGCTTTCCTTATTGAATTTTCTATTAAAGTAGAAAATGCATTCATAAAATAGGCAAAAATCGTAAATATAAATCTTGCTGAATTATCACAAGGTGATGCTCATGCATCCGCCAGCCCACTTCCTATACCTCCTACATATCCTTCTCACCAGAAGTACCCACCAGTCTGTCTTCTAAAACCCTCAGTTAGTATCACTTGACTTTGAACTTTGTATGAATGGAATCATATAAGGTAATTGGTTTTCATCTGAGTTATCAGCTGGACACACTTATTTGCATGTACAGTACCTGTTATTTGTTGATACAGCCATAGAGTACTCCATTATATGACTATACCATACAGTACTTATCCATTCTACTGTTTGTGACTATTTGTTGTCTCAAGTTTTACAGTATTATAAATCATATTGCCAAGAACATTTGAATATCTGTGTGCAAAAACATGCACGCATTTTAGAGTATATGACTAGGAGTGCAATTTTTGGATGACAAAGTATGCACACATTCAGTATTGCTATTTAATCTTTCTGCCCTGGAAGATGCCTTCTGTTTTATTTAGCAGAAAAATATCAGCTTCCAAAACGCTCTTGCCGGTTTGTTCTTGCAGATTTACTAAGTACTGGGGGAAGAAAGTAGGCCAGAGGGCGGGCAAAGCCCTTGGACATCTGTGCTTTCAGCTCTCCTGCTCAGAAGGTAACCAAGGAGGATTTTTCTCCAAGAGCCTGCCCAGTCAGTGGCTGGGCTCTTCCTGTCACAGCACCTTTTCTTGAGGTAGCATCGGCATCATTTGTCTTTCGTGTCATGTCTGGGATTTTCTGTCCTTTTCGAACACCCCTCTTGCCAGAATCACATACTACAGTATCAGAATTACACAATGAAGCAAGCTCTGAGCAATTTTAATCACTATAAATATTCTTCCTGGAGAAATCCTACCCCCAGCTCTAAGGAAGCAGCACGCTAACCATCTGAAGAATCGTGCTGACTCCAGTTATGCCCAGCTCGCTATCTCCTTCACAAGATAAGAGCCCCAAGAAATGATCCCGGATTGGCCTTGGATGTGACATGACCCCTATCAATGTAACGCTAAAATCAAAAAGAAAAGTAACACCCACAGGCCACTTACACAAGGATTGGATTCATTGAGTGTCATACAAACAGCACTGCTTAAAAACTTAGTGATGGGGCTGGGCATTTAGCTCAGCGGCACAGCATCTGCCTGGCAAGTGCAAGGTCCAGAGTTTGATTCCTGGTACTGGAAAAAAAACAAAAACAACTTAGTGATGAAAGGAGTGCCACTATTTTAAAAAATCAACTGTATTGTCCCATCTTATTTCCTTACAAAGCTGACACTTCAGCACTCATCTATTCTTAGGAGGCACAGTTGGCAATATTTCAGATCAATATTGGAATATTTCATTATCCCAGGGGTTCGTTTGTTTACTTATTTAGTTTGTGCTACTGGGGTTTAACTCAGGGTCTTCACACTGAGCTACATTCCCAGTCTATTTTTTTCTATATTTGATGCAGGGTCTCACTAAGTAGCTAGATCGCCCAGGCTGGGATCAAATCTGTGGTCCTCCTGCCTCATCTTCTGGGAGTGCTGGGATTATAGGCATGTGCTACCACATCCAGCTGAAAGTTATTTATTTTTAACTGAAAATTCTTTTATGCTTCCCTGTTAGTCTCTGTCAGAAGCAGGTAATAGCAATTCCTTTATAGTAATACTTTACTGCATTAAAATCAGTTTTCAGCCACTCTTTTGTTTTCCTAGATGATACATTATAAAGCCCTTATTGTTTCCAGAAAGTGTGCTAATCATCTCCATTCTCCTCATCTTCCTATCCCAATTCTTTGAATGCACAAATTTAGGAGCTCCAAATTATCTTGATTAATTTAATTATGATTGGACAATACTAGAGCCCATAGCATTCATTCATTTGGTCATTTTTCTTCCATCCCATTAAAAAATACTTGTTCTAAGGTTACTAAGAGTCAGGGACTGGAAATGCAGTGGAGAACCAGACAGAAAGAACCCATGGAGCTCATTTCCTAAATGTATTAGAAAACAAACTGAAAATTATGAAGACCCTGAGGAAAACATGGATGCTGCCCTAAATGATGCTTGAAGGGGATGTTTAAAATAACATGACTAGGTAAGGTCTTTACTTGGAGACACCACCTGGATTGCAATCTAAATGACCCTGTAGAGGAGAAGCACTCCAGGCAAAGGGTACAACTAGGGCCAGCCTGAAAAGGGATGATCAGGATGCCTAGGTCAGAACATGACCAGGTAAGAAGTGGGAGGACATCCAGGGAGAGGTGCGGATGGGCGAATCCACTTCGTCAGCATCCTTGTCTCCTAACTTCCATTGTATGGTTCCATTAGTAATGAACCACATAAAGAAATCATTGGGATCACGAGCATCTCAAGAGTTCTTTTCCTTCTTTCAGTCCCTCTTCTTCTGAAATATAACCTTCACCTGGAACGTGATTATCATCACTGAACAGCTGAGGCACAATCTTCGTAGTTTTCTCATGTAGTTACTCTTCTTTGAGCCAATAAAAAGTACGTAAGAGCTTGCACATTAGATTGCTTCAAAACTGATTCTACTTCTGGTTGTGATACTTTTACTGTGTGTAATTATTACATTTCTCTACCTCTCTGAGGTTTTTTATCTGTAAAATTGAAATGATAACATCCATATCAGAGTTTTTAGGATCAGAGATGATACATATTAATTTTCAGTAGAAGGCCATTACTAGTAGCAATATTTTGCGAAAAGCAAAGCCAAAAAGCATTGCAGTAACAAAGAGACATTGGATCTTACTCTATGTATTTCTCTGATTTTGTATTTAAGCCTCTCTGAAGCTAAAATAATTGTCAGTAGTCACACAGCGAGTTAGAAGTAAACCAGATTTCCTCAGTCTATATTCTAATAGAGGAATAATTTAACCATTTGCCATCACTTTAGCTTTGAAGCTGTGCTTTATGAACTACATAATCATTATCTGAATCAATCACAAATGCAGTCTGATTCCTGAAGAATCAGATTGAGATTGGAACAGTGTGTGATTTAATACATGCTAGTATAAGTTGCAATTTTCAAAACTATGAACTCTACTTTTACTCAGTGTGTTAATGGAAGAAAAGTCAATAAGTAAACGTGACTTCCATATAGATTTTATCCATGGTGTGAGGAGTGTGATTTGTTGACAACTCAGGCCAGAAAATAAACTCTAGGCAGAAAAGCTTTGTTAACCAAATTACTGGGCCTGAGGTATGTGTCAACTGGACTCAAATCTAGACAAGGAGCTGTTGGGAATTGAAATGATGTGAAAGACACTGCTTGAAGTGCATGCCATGAGAAAGTTTTCAGGTATAAACACACACATACACACACACACACACACACACACACACACACACACACATATACATGAACTGAAGCTTAATGCAAAAAAATCCCAAGCCCTAGTGACAGTGTAACAACTTGGCTTTTGAATTTAACCACAAAGAAGGAAAAATAGAAAATATAGATAGGCAAAAAGAAATTAACATATAATTCTACCACTTAATATCGACTATTATTAACATCTTGGTGTTACATGTTAACTTACAAATGAAGTTATTTTTAAAGAGATAGGTCAAAAGGAATTGACACAAGCTTTTAAACATAACACTTTGGCTCATTATACAAAAAAACATAGAAATTAAATAAGGATACATCACACCAAAAACTTCAAAATTTCCTAATCATTGTGTGCTAAGTACTCAACTAACCAATAATCTTTTTTCCTGAGGAATATATAAAGGGTTTATGATAACAGATTCAAGTCTAATTCAACACAACTTTGCTTAGCAGTTTTAGCAGTCTTAATAGGGTAAATACAAAGTAAATGTAGTGCTCTTTAAGAAAATTAGTCCTGCAAGTACACACACACACACACACACACACACACACACACGCACACACTTACACATTGGATTTCTTGGGCAAAATGACTGCTAGGAGACAAGAAATACACATTGAATTTCTGATGTTGATCAGATCAATGATTTACTGGAAGTGGAAATAACATTTCCTGAACCCTTCCTGAAGATTGAGATAAAGGCAGGTAAAATCCATTATATACTTTACACCCTCAAGATTTGTAAAAGATTTCTGTCACTTACTTGCCATTCTAATCTGCTGGGGGAAAAATTATGGATTTCTACTTTACTTTGCAGATTTACGCTCAACAAAGAAGATACGTTTTTAAATTTTAAATTTCTTTCTTTTGGCAGAAAGTATAATTTCCATAACCACTTTCAGTCTACCTTATAATTTTACCCCATTTAAAAATTATTTTTAAAATTGGCTCTAATATTTCCTGATACAAGTGTACAACACATATGAGAAGTGTTACACAGTACGGCTTCTTTGGCAACGAGTTCCTTTCCCCTACCGTCCCTATACACTTCTCTCTTCCGTTGCTCTCACCCGGTCATCTTTCCTTATGGGCACCCCTGTCGACATCTTCAAGTCAGTTTTTCCAAGCCCATATTCTTGGGCTCCCATTCCTATCCTCTTTCAAACACTTTCTCAGTCCTCCAAGAGAACTGAAACAAAATGCAACTTGTTCACTTAGGAATACCCATCATATAATAAGTATATGCCTCGCATATACCAGCATACATGCCAGGCTTGTAATCAGTGATCGATACGTGCGAAATAACTAAATGCCTGTGGTTGTCTCATCAATGGTTAAGCATGTCAGTGCGCTACATGGATCAATGAAATGTAGGGAAATGCCAGTTGCTTCATTTCTTGAACCTAACCTTTCCGAGTAGAAGACAAGAATTTTATCTTAGTGAAATAAGAAATAGATTAATGTGTGGCAAATCTCAGCCACATAACAAACCATGTGGTAAAAGAAACACAATGGGGTTAGGAGATAGACTAGATAAACCACCTTTAACAGTAAATTTTCTCCTTCTCTGCCATTCCTCTGTGCCCTGGTAAGCGTCTAAAAAGACTTATACAGCAAATAGTACAGTTAAGTATGAGGAATACTTGGAAGATCTGGGCACAGAGCATGTCAGCTGTCACTAAGAACACGAATCCTCAGCTGTTGCCCTTTTTTCCCCTTATAAGTAAGTCTTGTCACATAGGCGCATATGCAGGTCAAGAGAGAAATTTAAAGAGATATTGATTGTAGCTGTTGCATTAAATTGCTTTAGGATGATAATTTCAGAAAACCTATAAATTCTCCACAAATACTTTCTGTGTATAATTAATAATACCTAAAATACATGAATAGTACCAACCATTTCAAAAAGGTATCCATGCTGTAAATTGTGAACATAATGTACCTGACCAAGTACACAAAAAAATATTGACAAAGTAGAAAGGAAATCAGGAGATCATCTTCCAAGTTTCAGACAGAACTATTCCGTACTAGTTTCTTGATTTTTGTGCATATAAACTTTTTGTTTTGGAATACTTTCATATTAATGGAAGAGTAATGAGAAAGTTAAGAGAGTTCCCACATATTTCATATTAAATTTCGTGTGTCACTAACACACCTGTCTTTACCAATAAAGCAATATTGAAATATCATTTTATCTAATATCTTTTTATTACAATCCTTTCTAAGGCTAACATTACATTTATTCATCATACTTCTCCATATCCATATAGCCTGCAACAGTTTCTCAGACTCTTCTTGGTTTTGATAACCTTGGCAGAAGTTATTGTCAGATATCCTATAGACTTTCAATTTTGGTCAGACCTGCATTATTCTCATTGCTAGCTTGGGTTATGGCTTTGGGTGCCAAATACTACTTCACCTACATAATCAAGGTTAGCAAAATAGTCACATTGTTAGCACATACCCTTAATGTGATAGGAATGGTACACTACATTTGTGGTGTCTACTTTTGAAGAAAAAAATTCTGCAGCAATGTATTATTCTCTATGAATTCATAACCTTGTGACATATGTTTGATAATACAAAGGAATTTAGATATACAGTACAGTAGGATCAAGTCATTTATGCTCTCAGTATGAAAATAAAGTATTCCTATTTCAAGTTTTGAGTAGTTGAGTTTTTAAGGTAGAAATTATTGACCTTTGGAGACATTATAAAGGTAAAACATATTTTGGGTGAGTAGATTAGTAAAACATAAAGATTAATTTTTTGTTGTTTCAATTTTTCTTCTAGCTCTGTGGAGGACCAAACTATTTTTGTTCAGAATGCTTAAAGGTCCTTTACCTGTTCACCTGTTATAGCTTTTAAGGGATTTCTGCATAGTAATGAAAGCATTAATATAAACTATGAATTAAAGCAAGTGCATATTCATTGTCCAGTAATTGCAAAAAACTGCAAATTATTCATTGAAAATCCAAAGGAAAACAAACTAGTAGACAAATTTCTGCTATTTATAAAAATCACAATTCTATTATAAACATAGCATTATTTTAATTCCATTCTAAATATGTATATATGAAGCAATATCCTTTGCTAAAATATGTTCAGATTCTCACGATTTCCTTGCATTGTAAGAAATGATTATCAACAGCTAAATGTAAGTAACACATGACTTTATAGTATGGAGCAGCACAAGTGAGGGAGCAAATGTGAAAGCTTTTCCTTAAACCAGCCACAGAATGACAAGCACCACACGACCTCCCTCACGTGTGGAATATAAATAAAAATTATCTAATTGAAGTCAAGATTAGAATGGTGCTTACCAGCATAGGAGGAAGGAAGGATAAGGACAGGTTGACCAGTAGTACTAAGCTGCTGTTAGAAGTAAGTAGTGCACGGATGCTACTGCATGGTACAGGGACTACAGGTAGCAGTGTGTGCTGTGTGTCTCAGTTAGAAGCAACAATGTTGAATGTTTTCACCATAAGGAAGTGATAAATATTTGGGGAACTAGATGCTGTTTAACCTGATTACATGAAGTGCATATGTACTGAAACAGCTCACAATACCTCATTAACGTATATAATTTTTTGTTTTATGTATCAAATTAAAATTATTTTATTAAGAATAATTTAAAAGCTTTCCCTAAGCATATATGGGTAAAATAATTCAGTAAATTAGGCTACCACAAGAGAAAATGAGACCGATTCACTGTGCCTCAGTTGTACCTTATAGGTGAATTTTTGCTAATATAAAAGTCTTTATCTCTTTTAATGATAATATATGAAGGGGAATAGTGTCCTTCTCCATGTTGGGAATACTTGTATATACCAGATCAGAAGAAAGTGGCTAGTGAACTGCTATCTGTAAGCATAACTATAATTAATAAATGAAATATATAAAATGCCTATCTATATATAAATACAGATATGTATGCATATATACACTTATTATAATGTACATTCTCATTTTGTTTTCCTCATAATAACTACTGTACTCATTACGTAAACATCTCTCAAATTAAAGCAACAGAAGTGAGGAGGGTACTAAGAAGTAACTAATTACTAATTGTAGAACTCACTCTTTGGAAGAATCTGCCACCTACAAAGCTATGAAGAGTGCACTGGATATGTCACACTTCTTAAATATGAATCTACCCTTCAAATTGAGGAACCCAAGGACAGAAAAGAAAAGGTGAAGTCGCCAAAACTTTCAGGGCACTAATAATTTCCTTTCTCCTTTATTTCTTTAAAAACGCACTTGTCTCTCTCGTACAGTTACAAGGTTTAAGTGATAAATAGTCAGGTTTTATGCCATCTGGGAAGGAAAACAGGTGAGAGGGAGACGGAGACAGAACCAGAGTTTGTGCTCCCTAGAAGGGAAAACAGTTTAAAACTTGGCTGGCTTTCCTTATACGTCTGCTTTTTATTTTTAAACCTACCACCCCTTTGCTGACCAACATTTTCTTGCAAATATGGCCAGGAGGGAGGAGCATGAGCAAAGGAGCTGGGTGAATGTTAGTGATATTCCCTGCCAAAATTCCCAGTTGAAATTGAATCCTTCAGTCAAGTTTCTTAGGCATGGAAAAAAAAGATTTACAACTTCAACAGGACTGTAATTCTACCAAGAAAAAGTACGTCAACCTTCTTTGCTGTCACCAAAGGATCTGAAGCTGGCTTTGTCATATTTCTTTCTCCTTTATATATGGAGGTGAAAAAAAAAAGTAAGAGGAGTTAAAAAACATTGATGAAGCCCTGACCCTTTAGATTCCATTTATAGTCTGAGCCGGAATGCCATCCCCCTCGCCTGGTGAACTGTCCAATCCAGCCGCAAGTGTCAAGGTTCTATTAGGCACTAAGTGAAATATATATGCATGCCCTTATACCATTTAACACGGGTCCACCTTCAAGACACTGGGCTGTGGATCAAGCAAACCACCACTCCTCCTCTAAGTATCATTTTGACAGGTTCTTTTGGAGGAGTTCCTTTTTTTAACCAATCCTTTTAAATAAAATGGCACCAAAGAAAGATGTGAAGAAACCTGCTGCTGCTGCTGCCCCAGCCCCAGCCCCGGCACCTGCACCTGCACCTGCCCCAGCCAAACCCAAAGAAGAAAAAATTGACCTCTCTGCCATTAAGGTAACTAAATGGATGAATCGTTTGGTCACTGAAACATCTTTCAACAGTGGGGAACTCTAGGAACTTACAAAGTGGTACAGTATATTTTTTCATAGAAAGGAATGGGAATGGCTTTACTCCGTGAATTGGTACATTTTGGAAGAAAAAAACACTGTTTGAAAGTATATAAGTTGTACAATACAATTTCAGTGAAATTATTGAGAGTGTAACATCACATGTAGAACCTGTGATTGCTCTATTTTTTTTTTGTTCTCAATTTTCCATTTTTCCCTATATTGTCAAACTGCAATTTAAGGGAAAAGTATATAATTATAATGGTGTTTCATATATATATACATATATTTAAACCAGTGGGTTTTTTTAATGAAATCTCTATATAAACTGGATCTCCTACCTTAAAGCTATACTAAAAGGGAAGTTTTAACCGTTGTTTCTTTCACAAATTTAAGGTCCACTGACGCCCCAGTTGTCTGGGATGTATTTATTTGACAGCTGCTGTATGTAAACTGAGGAAGACAAGGTTTTTGCAATTCAAGTTAATTCTCCCTTCAGTTTTGCTTAATAAAAATTTGATACAACACTAAATGAGCTCTCCATGTGGAAAATTATGCACTCAAGTGTTTCAGTGACTATAACTGTCATCTCTTTTATTTATATGTGGTATTTAATTCTGAATTTATGAGTTGCTTCTAAGTGAAACTAACCCAAAATATTATAAAACGTGTTGGTTATACAACTTTTAGCATACGTCTTTGAGCCTTTGCATACTGATCTTGAACTAAGGAGAATGTGATTGATTGTGTCAACACTTTGCTGTGATCAAGGTTTTCAGCTCCCAAAAGTTTATCTGCTTTTGGAAAAATGACGGATTGGATGTGACCCATCAAATGCATGTCTTCTCAGCCACTGGGCTCTGATTGGTCCAAATGATAGTTTGAAAACCTTCATCTAAAGAACTCTACCTTATAAGAAAACTAATGAGTAAAAGTATATGAAGTTATCTTTTCACAAAGCCAAAAGCTCTCTATATAATAAATCTGAATTTTGCTAATTTAACACGATTCACTTGCTTCTGTACTGCTGACTTATAAATAAACATTTCATTGGCCATTTTAGTATAGTCATGGGTTTCTCAAAATATGCCTGAAATAAATATTGAATTAGATCACTCTTAGATATGTACAACAAAATTAAATACATATATTCATATTTTATACCATTCCAGTTAAATATGAAAATTTCTATTTCAAAGTAAGAATATATTATCACAAATATTTAATCTTAGATTTTAGGTACCTGAAGTCATATCTGAAAAAATTGGTCATAGAATCAAATAGTGGTTAGGAACTATTTTAAACAAGTATCCATTTAGGAGAAAAAATGCATGTCAAATCTTCTAATAAATGTTTTTTTTTTTTTTTTACCTTGAGGACTTCAGGCTTACAGTTCATTAAGAGGAAACAAAAGTTTTCATCTCCAGCAATCCTAGTTAATATATCATTATAGATGTACACTGACATTATGTAGCAAGTGTGATTACACTCACTGCAATCATTATGATTGTCCCTATTTTTTAACTCTCCACTTTAGAATAACATTAGCGATATGAATCAATGTCAAAGCTATTCTCCTTTATATCTATTGCGATTTATAGAGAGTATCGTCTCTTTGTATCTGAGATTATCCATCTCTGTGAAAGAAAAAAAAATGTATGTTCCTTACTTAGGAAGAAAATTAAGTATCTCACTAATGAAAACAGGCATTATTTTCCTTCACAAGGAACTGTGTAAGAACAAGTCAATGAATAAAAATTTAGTTTGCTATCTTGTAGATAACAGTATGTAAAACAATAACCATTGATAATTTCCTACCACTTTGTCTGTAATTTGGTAAGCCCCCCTATTATTATGTTATCCTTCTTTTACTCTTTAAAATTAAAAAAAAAATTTTTTTTAATGTTTAAAAAAAGATTTAGTTTGGCAGGTACGAATTTGCTAGGAAAAGACAAAACATCACTTTGATAATTCAAAAACTAAGCCGCTGAGTTGTTATAGTCAGCAGAGAAGTGACACTTTTCTGAATACTGAGAACTTGTTTATCCTTCCATTTACATGTTGAATTAATTTCAGTATAAATTAGAGCAACTAAGAAGGAACTAAGACAAGAAAGTCATTGTAACAGTGTGCCAGGGTCTCCACCATTATTTCATTGTAGAGCAAGAGATGTGGTAGGTTCTGACAAGGAACACAAAGCAAAAAGGAACAGTTCCATGAATCTTGAAAAAGTGGAAGGAAATTAACCTTTATCTTCCACTGGGGGCTCCATTCTAATGGAAAGAGAAATGAAGAAAAGAAAGAAAGTGATCCTATTTTTGTAAAAGAATTTAAGTGCCCTCAACGACGTCCTTCTATCTATATGAGATCAGTTCCTATTTGGAGGTATTCTAGCAGCCAAAGAATGTGATGAAACTCAAGAATTTTATATGATTTGATTTCATCCCAGTAGGTAACAGAATTAATTAAAAAGTACATTAAAACATTTCAGATTATGATGTATTTAATTGCTTAATGATATTTCTAGATATATTACCTCATATAAGTTATAAACTTCTTTCAAGCAGAGAAAATGAACTTTAACAAAATTAATAGAGCTGTTACATGTGTTCATTAACTGCCCGAAAACTAAAGAACAAAGTTTAATTGGATTATAAACTTTCATAAATCACACAAGATTAGAAATCTGGCTGTCCTTTAAACTTTGAGAAATGCAGGAGTTTAAGTACAATTATCTTTCTGTAGTATACAGCCATGCTAAAATTTAATTCCTCAATACTATTCTCATTTAAGACCTATGTTCTGTCTTAAAATATACCACATTTAATAGCCACATATTTGACTCCCCATAAATGCTAAACACTCTTGGATACTACAAATTAGTTTTACCCATTCTTATATGTGCTTTCCAATCTGATTTCCTAATTAGTTACTTGTCTAGAATATTTCCACAATTGCTGTGATACAAAACCTTCAGTATTCTCTGAAGGAATGCTTGCCTGATGTTTTTGAGGAATGCTTTATTCTCTGAGGGAATGCCTTACCATAGATTTTTTATTCTAAGAGTCTCCTTTTCAAAAACAAAGTTCTGCTGCTGTTTGAACATTAAGGTTACTGTCCTTGGTAGCCTGAAGCATCCTTTGCTTTCAGAGAGCTGACTTACAGCAGAAATGGCCCGCCTTGTAGAACACTGGCAAAATTAAAAGCCAACATAAGTATGTTGAATGGCTGTGAATGCAAACACAGGAATAAGCATTAGCTACCACCACACAAAACAGTGAAAGTCAATAAGTAATGAAATGATTTGAAAAGATCAATATGTAAGTGAACATTTTGCATGATGCATGTGTTAGCTAATACGTCAAGATTGCTGTGAGGCCGGAACTTTGTCATCTCTCTCACTGTGGTACTTCAATGTCAATTCTCATTGTAGTCATCACTTTATCAGGTCATCCCTGACTGAATACTGCAGGCAACACACAAAAAGTGGTAATGGTACAAAATGCATTGACAGAAACTCTACCAAAAACAAATCTTGAAGCAACAATTGACCGTGTGCTTGAACAGAATGGAACTTTCAATGTAATGGACAAGGTAAATCTCTCTGTGAGTGCCAGTGCTCAGGGAACCCAGAGTTGTACGTGCATCACGACTTGGATGGCTCACACAGGAAAATCTATCTGTGTTAACCTATAATAACTTTTACCAACATTAGTTGTGAATTTATTCTTAATTATCTTAATTAATGCTCACAACATTACAGTGAAGTTGTCGTTATCATTTTCTAAGTAAAGAAACTGAGCCTAAACAATGCTCATGATCCAATACCCACTTAAATGGTAAAGCTAGAATTAGCTTAGCAGACCAAGTCCAGCGTTGAGTGTATTGACCATGTCCTAGGCTACCTTTGGTTTCTAAAGAGTACATTGCTGGTTCTAAGAATGTGTAAAGGAAACTTTTTGGCCTTCAAAGCCATGAGGTAGCGCCGTTCTTGTATCACCCTGCACGGTCTTGTGTGGCCAGAAGAGGGAGTAATGGGCACACATGAGCTAGCGCACCAAGACTTGACCCTGGCAGCTCATTCTCCACAGCGTCCTCTTGTCCAAACACCTGCTGCTGACAAGTTAGGTGTTCTCTTTTATAGAAGGAGGGGTGAAATCTTAGGAACCTTCTAAGGTCTCCTAGGAACTTTGTTCCGACTTCCTATAAAAAGGTATAAATGCAAAAAGACATTAAAATACTGTTAAATGCAAGCATTGAATTTCAAAATGATTTTGTTTTGTTTTATTAAACACTCATACACATCAAGTCTGACTTTCAAGTCTTACCATCAAGTTAAATTCTGAGAAAACGATGAAATCTCTATTTTGCTTATACATAAACAACATGATTTAAATGGCAATTCCCACTAATATTCTTTAGAATGCTATGTAGACCTGCAAGGCCACTTGAGTCACACGGTTAAATCTTAATTAGTCTGAGGAAAAGAACCAAGTAAAGAACATCAATTTCTAATTGGAAAAAAATACATGAACACATTAAGTTGTATCTACACTTTCTTAATAGACTTCTTTCATTCTGGCCTTTCGATAGTACAAATTAATTTTTAATACAGTGTTAATGACAACCAATTACACTATTTACTCATTTGTAGTTTTAGTATAACCTCAGGAACAAACCAAAAATTATTTCAGTCTCTCACTAGACATCAGTATCACGTTTCACCCTTCATGTTCCTCACTGGAAAAGAAGAAGACAGGTGGGATGGGGCTAGAAGATGTGGCATGGCATTCTGAAACTTTCTCCAGAGTTACCTTTTGAGTTATAGGTAACTGAATAACATCTTTGCAAAGTAAAATGCAGTTCACAAAGGAAAATACATCTTCATCAACTGATAGTGAACACTACTGTTCATTTTAAAGATAATGAATTCTTTGCAAGACAAGGAGACCGCAGAGTGACAGTGCCAAATTTAGCTCTTGACATTTCAGGGCTGCAAATGAACCCCCTGGCAAGTTGTCTTTAGAAGTTGTTCCATAATTACGTAGTATTAAGCACCATCTGACTCATGGAAATTGTGGAAAGGATTATATTTAGTCTGCTGATTCTACACTTTCTTCTGCCTCTCTTCAGACCAAAATACTTTTTGTGTGAAAAGAGGATCTTCTATAGTTTATTTCCACATTAACTTTTACAGTCTGTTTTTTACCCCAATCAGTGTTTGGAGGGCAAACTTTATAACATAAAAGTAGGAATGGATTCGATTACACTAGTTAAAATGGAAATTATATGGGTGATAAAGCCTGGCTATTCTGGTCATAAACTAATAGTAGTGAGTTTAAATCAGGGAAGAAAAGTTGGCCTAAAGGTAAAACCATATCTAACTAACTTTCTATTCTTCCTTTTATTTATGGAATAAGGTGTACTTTAAGCATTAGGTGCCTACTGGTATACTGCTTCCTTTTTATAAAAATCCAACTGATTTGAACACAATCCTGTATACTTATATTTTACTTAAATTTTCTTTATCTAAACTACTTCAAAATCACTTTGTCTACTGAAATTTTAGGCACCTTCCCATTTTCCATGAAAAACGATGTCAGAACAAAGTGAGTGCAGGTAGGTTCTACTGACAAAAGGCTGAAAATTCACAATATAGTAGACCCATAGGCAACCCTAGAAATCATTATAATTGATACTATATACTGAGCAACAATACTCCAGAGAAGTTACTTAAGCAAAAGATACATGATTTGTTCCAAGAGCCAGAACAAAATTTCCAGCCTACTTTTCTTTCTACCTCAGCAAAACGTTTGACCTGTCTAGAATGATAATACACTCAAAGCTGCCCATTGTGACCCAAAGAACTATTATTCTAGACAAGGATGAAAAAAATCAGATATATATAGTTTCTTAAAACAGAACTATACAAAATTTTTTCCAGTGCTGTTTTAAAATTACAAGGTAATGGAATAAAAACACAATTCTTTTTGGAAAAAAACATGATTTGATTTTTGAAGAACTCACATGCTATCAAATGAACACAGAAAAGAAAGCACATCTTTAATGGAATCTTAAGTTTCTTTATTAATTTTATTAACCATGAGAAAGCTAAAGAGAATACTGAAAAAGAATAGAGTTGGATCACAGTTTTAAATTTTTATTAAAATTCACTTAGATGTCTACTAATTACAGTCTTAAATTTTGTCATTTTCAATAAGTCAGCCTTTGCTCTCAGGTAACTAAATTCTGTTAACTAGTTTAGGCCTACTGCAAATGCAGATACACATTCTGTCTCAGTTCAGATCAACTTCTCCAATCCAACCTTCTAATATCCCTTGTGCCACAGAAAATGGGCCAGCACTACCTCCTCATTTCTCTTAATTTTCCCTGTTTATTATATCAACCAACCTAAGCAGAGCCTTTGTTGACAGAAAAAGGAAAAAACATGTCTTTCCTTTGACTTGAGTTATTCTGAAGCACAATTCTAAGGGTTACAAAATAGTACTTCTGTCGATTTTGTATAGTGGGGGTCTAGAAACTCTGAGCTGGTAATGAAACTGGATTTTTTTCCTAAGGGTTTACTTGTGTACACATCTTGACCTTTAGTCTTTGTGCAGCCACTAATGTTCCCCTGATTAGGTTAGCTTCACCTTGCCTTACCAATCCTTCGTCCCCATTCCATTGCACAGGGACGATGAAGTTCGTGGAAGATGGTAATGTAGTCCATGTTTCTTCCTGGGCTTTCTCTCCTTGTACTGAACATCATGTATTTTCCAGATTCCTTTCACTGTGGCTCTTCTTCTTTATTCCAAGGCTTAACAAACATCAATTTGAGAGCCTGTTAGATTAACTGCATTTTAAAAGTTTTCTTATAAATCAATTACTTCTACATACAAGAAATATTATCTTATTTTAAACAGTTAACCAAACCTCATGATCACTAGTAGAAAAATGATTCCCAAGGTAAAAAAAAACTGTAAACATACAATAAAAATTCTTTTCAGTATCAGTAATGTGTAGACTACTGCTTACCTAAATAGAAAACCAAAAGGATAGCACATCAGTAATAAAAATATGGAATGTAGTCTTCTACTAAAAGTCTAGATAAAAATGGAAGCTAAGATAAAAAAGAATCCTTAAAAAATAAATCAAAGCTTAGCAAATTCAACGTCTAGATCATAAATATTTATATAAAATCTAAGGGGAGGTACTGGAAATATAATGGTACATTTATCAATAATTCAAGAGCAGCATGCCTACTCCATGCTAGGCAGTTCTAGGTGTGAGGAATGCAATGTTGAAAGTAACTGCATGTGATTGCTCTATGGTGTAAGCTCTTGAAAAGAACAGATGAAGTCTCTGTCCTCGGGGAATTTCATGTTCTAGAGGAGAAATTTATTTTTTGAAGGAGCAGCTTATAGGACTCTGGAGATGGGAGTGGTTAATGCAGGAACATACCCAGGCCCACCTCAGAAACAAATGGCCTTCAAGAGTTGCAGAGCTTCCTACAAGGTAAAACAGGATGGCTGAACAACTTGCAGTAAGAGAAAGGAGCCATAAGCATCACAGAGAGGACAAGGTTCTTTCAGGAACAGGAGTTTTTATCAGAGCTTTGAAGAATATTTCATTTCTAAAACAAAAAAGAGGAGAGCATGTCAGACCAATGAGAGACAAGCCAATTTTTTTTAAAAAAATATCATAACAACCTGAGGCCCAGACTGGCTGATCTATTTTCATATCATGCCTTTCTTCAAAGGGCTGACTACTTAGCATTATAACACTAAGGAAGAGACGGCAGTAAGGTCCTGTTGTTCATAAAAGCATACTAGGAGTAAATTTCATTTCCCACTTATCCTAAGAACACAGATTCTAGGTTTTCTAACTGTTGAACAATTAATTGTTTATTCCCTAGACCAGTGAGGAGCTTTCAGCAGTACAAAGAGCCTGCTGGGGTGTGTGTGCCATAGGTTCACCACCACTCGTCTAGGCAGAGCTGTAATACAGCCTTTCTGATTGTCAAATAACATAATCAAATTTCTACTTGATGCTCAGTAGGTTAAAAATAATCTAAACACTCCTTCTCTATGTAATAAAGGTATGGAGAAAGACCATGGTAAAATAACTTGACCATTGCCTACTACTTTATAGCTTGTCTTTTAATATAATAAACTTATGTGTGACATCCATGTGGCTAGGAATGGGTTTTTTATAACATAAATGCAACTTTTTAACTGACTTTCCAGTTCACCCAACAGATTTTTACAAGTTGACTATGTTTTATATTTATACACAAGGACACATTTTTCTACTTGAAGAGAAGAATAAAAATTTTTAAATGACTGTTACTTCTAGTAGAGTAACCTTGATGTTTAATGTTGTAGCTTTACTGAAGATATGACCAAGTTCTCAGTAATAGTAAGAAAGCAATTCAAATTAAATGACACAATTATAGAAATACAATTACAAAATTAAAAAAAATCACAATAATCTGTTCTAATAGTTTAATTTGTGTATCAAAAGTCATGATATTCCAATTACAAAACTCACTTTTGTCCTTTCCTCCCATTTCCCCTTAGTGATTCAAAGCATTTTTAATTTTTCTGTTTATTTCCACTTCTCAATGAAAGGTTTCTCAACAGCCTTTCCAAATGTCAATATGTTTATGACAATGTGTTACCTATGTATGAATAATTTAAAAATTATACCTTCACTTCTTATCTTAGGATGTAGGAGCTTATGAGATCTATTCATAACTTGTAAACTTTGAGCCAAGAATGATAGACATTTAAGTGTTGATTTCTTCTAAAGTGGTTTTAAGAGAAGCTTCAAAGTGTAGATCTTTGTAGTAAGAAAGACTTCACTCTTTTTATGACCATCCTTCAAAACAGTTGCCAAAGCATAAACCACAATTCGTTTCTGCCATACTTTATGCCTGTGAGCTGCTTTAAAAATGTAGAAAGTGATGAAGCTTTTGTCTGAACTTCAGTGGACATCCTAGGGCTGATCATTTTACTACTGTTTTTCCCAATACTAGTCCAGGAAGGGAGTTTTTCCCCTATTCTCAGATAAGTTGCCATAAAAATTCATAGCTATCTAATTCCTTAGATGTTTTTAAAATGCTCAAGTACAATTTTACGTTCCACAGGTCCTTCCTTGAGTTTTGCTTGGGTTTTTTCTCTCAGTCTGGAGATTGAGCCATAAAGTATTTCATAAGGCAGAAACAGAATCAACATGTTCTAGTAAAAACTTATGCAAATTTTAAAAAACATGTACAAATGGGGTGAAAAAGAATGCAAAAATAGTCTATCAGCTTTCTTGCAAAGAACCTCAAAAATTTAAAAACAAAACAAAACAAAACAAAACGTGACTACCAGATACCATGAAGGTAACACAAAGAGAAGAAAATACACAGACCTAATGCCAGGAGAATGGTGAAAACTGGAGACCAAGACTATTCTTTGGTTAGATTACACTTCTGAGAATCCAACTTACAAAAGAGCGATCTTCCATTGGAGACTGGATTGCCGTTGGGTAACTCTGGGAAACACAGGGTGGGCGTGGCCTTTCCAAGCTCTCTGAACCTTACCATAAGAGACAGACCTTCAGAAGATGTTCCTTCTACAGTTGCCATTTGAACCCCCAAGCTAATCCTATCCAAAAAGTTTCACTAATATCAAAATGTGCTTTTTTTTTTTTTTTTTTTTTGCTAAGTACATAATTCACCAAGAGAAAGGACCAGCTTGAAGTATTAGAAAAATTCTGAGCTCCTCTCCACTGAACAAAGAAGCAGCTTCTTAAAAGAAGGCACTGCTGGTGAACATCTGGGAGATAAAGACCTTAAAAGTACTGACAGACTTCAGTCTCACCATGGCTGTCCACTCCTAGGTTCTGGTTTCCTAAAAATAGCTGTCAGGGTACAGATCCCTCTTACTCTTTGCCCTAAGAAAGCTAAAGAACTCTCCAGGGGGAGTGGTTACTTCCCTCTGAAACCTGATGCTAGCGGTGAGGTCACAGCTTGTCCCAAAATAAAAGAAAGCCTCAGAGAAAGAGGACTCACTCAGGGACTGGAGCAGCCCTCACGCACTCCTCATCTTCGCCGCTGTTCTGCACCCCAGCAACTCCATCATGGTGGGTCCTACAAGACAACGGTTTGCCTAGAGAGGAGGATAAAGCTAGGGGGTAGGAGCTTATCGAGAAGAAAGGCTGAGGACAGATGGAACTGAGGAGAGAACACAGGCCAGCACAAATTGTTAGAATCTACTTTGGATTTTTGATGAATAGAAAAAATTAACTGGAGCTATTATGCCAACTGGAACAGCATATCTTACTCCCCAGTACAGTTCTTTAGGATTCACCAACTTTTGCTATGCCACATGAAGGCTGTTATACTGAAATTTAGAAAAAAATCCTATGACAATAGCAAAATATTAGATCTTAGGACACAATCCAATGATTCTGATAGGAAAAGTTAAGCGAACTGTTTCTGATGCTTTAGGTATCCCATACAAATATAAAAATGTGTTGGTGAAACAGCAGAAAAACTTAAGATGCCCCTTTAAATACAACTTATCAATACTTTTTAATTTAGTACATCTTATTGGGAATGTCTTAGTTACATTATGGATGATGATATTATTCTAAGTATTTGATTTTGCATTTATTACATCATTGATTTACTGATTAAGATACAGAGAAATGGTTCCTACTTGTCTTTTGCAACAGATGCTTATGTTCCTAGATTTTAAAGTACCCTAAGGCAACCTTCTTCTGCTATGACACTTTCACAGCTTCCTAAAAGTCTCAAAGCAGAGAGCACACATGCTTCTGTCAATGCATTGAAAGAATACTAGTTGTTTCTTTCTCTCTCTCATCCCTGCAGTCCTTCAGTGCTGACCAGATTGCCGGTAAGTGGTTTGAGTTTCTGTACTGGAGATGCAGGCAGGGTGCTGCCTCACTCCGGAGATGTCACTAAACTCCAAGGCATGCTACTTTGTGGCTCAACCTGTTCGTGTCCAAGCTATGCCTGAACTCGGAAAAGTAGGCTGATTCTGGAGCTTACTTTGAAGATTATTCAGGGAATGAGCTGGATACACTTAAAAATCAGGGCATTTTTGTCTGGTTAAAATATTCTTTGTGATTAATTTCTTTCTAACAGATCGAGTTCTCTAAGGATCAACAGGATGGTAAGTTTAAAAGCTATAGCTGCTAATATGTGCACACTTGTAAAGATGATATGTGAGAAAAGCAACTCCCTTGAGATGAACTAAGCTCTTCCTAATTATCCACACCGGTGTTACCGCTCTAAATATAAATTGCTCTCCATCACTCTAAATATAAATTTGCTGAAACTAAAGCCCTTGCTTATAATCAGTCATCAAATATTTTAGCAAATAAAAGATAAAGACCACAATGTAAGTCCTTGTATTCACTGATTTTTAAATAAAACTAATTTGATCCAATAGGTAATGCCACATATACATATATCCACAAAAGGACGTCTACTTTAGAAGGCTAATTTACTATCCAAATCCCTGAAGAGAAATTTAACAAGTCTGAGTTGTTCCATTTGGAAAATAAAACTGGTTATAAATCTACCCAATTACTAAATCTATGGTGCCAATATTTTAATGGGCACCATAGTGCACTGTAGAATAAAGGCAAATCCAGGGATGAAGAAGAAGGAATAATTTATCATAGGTTTGTGGAAGGAGCATTAGACATCTCCTGAACCAACCCTTCTTTGGACATGCAGGACAGACACCCAGAGAGATGATAGATCTTGCTGAAGGACCCAAAGAATTAGTGATAAGATCAAAATGCGGTATGCAATCAAATTGATGAGAACTTTCCTTTACAAAATGTTACTAGCAAGAGACTCAAAGATCCAGGAGCTCTAAACAGTTTCACTAACATTTCATTTTTTCCCCTTTGGAGCTTTGGAAACAACAGATCACATACTCTGTAGGAGAAATGTTTCATGCAGCAAAAGTATCGCAGTATTTAAATTCACTGAGGCAGAAATACATCTATGGAAGGGAGGCTAGAAACTATTTAGTTATATAATGTGTAAATTAGAATATTTGCCATAATGATAAGTATATATTATGTTTTGTGACATATAAGGTATAAACAAATATGGGTAACTAATAAGAACCTGTTCAAATCATCCTCTCCCTGAAGAATTCTATATCCTTTTGTCTATTTCTGGGTCATCTTTGTCTTACTCGACATCAACTAAGAAAAAAATTAAAATGGCTGTCATATAGACTCACTAGCATCTACACTATAGTTGATGGTCTTGTGAAATTTAAAATCTATTTGATATCCTAAGGTGGACTCAAGATCACTTGAGATTATACTGTGAAGGGCTGTTTTTTATTATTGCAAACAGTTAATGATTCTACTATCATTTGTTTGAATCTAATGCAGTTTTAAATAGTAATGATGTTACTTTATTGGTTCCTGTCCTGTCAGATATCTAATTTACAGTGTGTTTATGACTGCCAAACTATTGTAGCACTGAGCAGTGAATGGTTTTATAACCCTTACAGGGACAAAAGGACTTATTGCTAAACATAACACCTATTACTCCACATGTGAAATAGGTTTTAGACACACAAATTGGGTAAACATTGGTGTAGTAGACTGGTATACTTTTGAGTCAGGAAAAGAAATGCAAACTGTTAAACAGAATGCTATACTTTCTGAAATGAATGAAAACTACTTTAGTCTGTTTCCTTAAGATTAAAGAATGTTGTTCATGCTCATCTGTTAGAATCGAAGGAAAGGAAAAGATAAGACTGAAAGAAAGAAGAAAACTAGAAACATTCTAAAGTCTAAGTCCTGTCCTGTCCAATAGAGCAGCCACTTAAATAGCTATGTAAGTTTGAACTAATTAAAAATTAATAAATTTCAAAATCCATTTTCTCAGTTATACTAGTGACATTTAAGGTTCAAGGGCACAGTAGTTACATTTTTGGCAGAGAACAATTCCATCATTACCTAAAAGTTCTAGAATATAGTTCTAGACAACAGTAAGTCTTTACTGGCAGCGCAGTCTCTGTAAAGACAACTCCACTCTGTCACCAATCTGTGAAAACAGCATGCATAAACAAATGGACATGGCTGTCTCCCAACCAAATGTCCTTTATGTGTATGTATAAAACAAAAAAGGCAGCCCCGGGAAGTAACTGGCCAGCCTATGCTCCAACCTTCAAGAGAATAACTAGCCTTAGGTTAAAAATCTGGGGTCAAAAGATCAGTAGTTTTTCTGGCCTCTGCCTTTAAATCAAAAGAGTGAATGTCAGAGTGATTCCATTACAGCCCATAAAATCCCAAGTCTACTTCAGCATCTGACAAGGGTAATTTTGAGCCCTCCAGCACTCTGTGCCCGAAAGCCAGTAACAAGAATAGTTCAGTCTCACATGTCCCTTAGAAAGATGGAAAATAGTATTCGACTAGTTACACCACAGGGCCTATAGCACGCTTTTTTAGAGTAGGGAAATGCTCTGTTATAGCAAACTTCAGAGGATTTTAGCAAAGGATGACATGATCTACAGCTCCTTGTGAATGTAGTGTCTGGTGCAATCTCAGATTAGGGGGTGGAGGAAGATTGAGAAAAGATATTTGGCTGCATGACCTATGTGGACAGCATCCTGTGATCTGAGACCATTGAGAACCCAGAAAGAACGCTTTCAGCTCTATCAGTTCATTCATAACTAGTGTTTAGAGTGTTGCTGGTAAGAACTCCAAAGAGTTACCATCAGTACTTCTGGGTTTCTGAGAAAATATTTCTTATTTGATAAGTTTAGAAGTTTCAGTTTAAGTAAATTTCCTAGACTCTAAATTCACAGTAGCTCCCTTTTTGGTCTTTTTGTTACATATTTCTAAATTCTTTGTCATTGCCATTTTGAAAGACAAAACTAATGCTATCAAAAGATAGTGACAAAATGCAACAGAAGGGATAAATTGAGAGATTATGATAAGAAGAGAACACTTTAAAATGCATGCTTAATGCACACAACACACAAATGAATACAAGCACACCAGGGAACCAAAAATGAAATCACGGAGTCTACAACATGAATGACCTGTTGTAATAATGTACTATTGTTTTGCAAAATATTTTGGGAGAAACTGCTTTGGGAGAAACTGGACAAAGTGTATAAGGAGTTTCTCTGAGTTATTTCTTACAATTGCATGTGAATTTACAATTATTTCCATATATTTCAACTTAAAATGTGTACTTAAATTCTAAAGTTGGTATAGCAACATACTGCATATGTATTATCTGGGGGAAAAGAAGAGCAAAATATAGAAAGGGTCTCAGCAACTGGTCCAAAAGTATTTCTCCTTTTGAATCAGTGATACTGAAAGCCTAGTAGAGGTCTATCCTACATGCTTAGATGACATAGAGCTTGCAGGTTTGTCTCACTTTTTTAACTTTTTCCTGGAAAATGAAGTTATTTCTAGGAAAAAAAGTTAGTTAAAGGGACACCTTAGGAAACTTCATCTCAAGAGGAGGGTTCCTATGTAATTTGAGAAGTTTAGGTTAATCTCACATAAGACAACATTGACTGAAAACTTTTTTTCATAAAATTACATTCACCTTCCTAATTATATGAAAGATTATGTGAAGATTATTAAGATTTCTCAAGACTTCGGAACCTTTTAACCCAATCCTGCTTCCCAGCAGGTGAAGGAAATAGGACTCAGATCACCAGTTTCTATATCTGATTAGCAATAACACATGGCCAGAAACTGAAAATGCTGCACTGAGATAATTCTCAAAAGAAACGCCAAAAGGGTCTGCTGATATCTGTTTGAGATCAGAAAACAGACTCTAAAGATAACAACCTGAGTGGTTGGCAAAAGTTGTAAAAGACAGAAGAGTTTGAACTGAATCTTTGAAAGAGTTGGGGTTAATTAAGGTTCAGCTCCCTAATGTTTTTCGCTCTTTGCAGAATTCAAGGAGGCGTTTCTCCTGTTTGACAGAACAGGTGACAGCAAGATCACCTTAAGCCAGGTCGGTGATGTCCTTCGGGCACTGGGCACAAATCCCACCAATGCGGAAGTCAGGAAGGTCCTGGGGAACCCTAGCAATGAAGGTAATGGCACCAGTCTTTTCAAGATCTACGGAAGTGCTGTAAAGTGAGAGTGTGAGTGTGTGTGTGAGTGTGTGTGTGGTGTGTTTGTGGTGGGTGTGAAGTGTGTGAGAGGAAGAAAGGAGACAGACACTGAGGAGTAAATAATAAATTCTACATACCAGGGCTGACTTTACTCCTGAGCGTAGCAAGTGTGCCTCTTTGACCAACTGAAGTCTCAGCTTTTTCCCTCATAAGATAGTTACTCTCCCTTTGATCATCTGCTAATGAAAAAAAATCTAATACTAAGACTATCATCCTCATCATCATACTTTATGTTTATAATGTAATTGCATGGAAATGAAATAATATCTAATTCTACACATTTTCCAGTTTCAAATCTGCAAAAGCAAACATTTTGACAAAGGTATTAAATATAGCTAAAACAAAATGTAGTTTGTATACAGTTTTGAGTGAATTACAATGGCATACTTCTAGAGAAAATTTATTCATTGATTTAATAAAACTGGAAATAAAGTTGCAGTGTTTTGAAGTGACTGAAAAATACCTCCTGACTTTGCCTGTCTCTGTCCTTTGACACTACTTCTGTAGCTACCTTAAAAGAAACTCAACTATCTTAATTAAGAATACACAAATTTACATCTTCAGTATTTTTTATTTCTATTCAAATTATGAAAAACTTGTAAAGCCAAAGCCGAAACCTGTATCACTTCTCTTAAAGTAAATCCCAGCACAAAAAAATCAGTGAAATATATTAGTGGCAAAATTTAGACTCCATTCACTTAATACAAAAATCAATCATTACTTGAGAACAAGGAAATTGTTTTTAATCCCAGTGCTTCATGGTAAAGCATAACAATCTATTGGAAAATGTGACTCTAAATAAAAAGTACACAAAACCGAGGTTTTCTTAAGTAGATATTGAAGCTGTTTTTCTCTGCCATCAGGGATAAGAAAGAAGGGAGAAGGTAAATAATCTTGTTTTCCTCCTTGCTAACTAAAAATGTGGAGATTTCCCTTCATTAAAAAAGGAAGACAAGCTTGATTTTTAAAAAGACTGACTTCTGAATCAGTCTGATGGAATTTTACTCTTGCTTCATTTTCTCTGGAAGATATTTTAAATTAAGTCATCCAGAAAGTAGCTGAGAGTATGAGATAAAGTGAGGCAGCAACGGCTAAACCTTATTTTTAAATGTCGTTGTCTAACTCACCAGCGTTCTTCTTTCTTGGACTCACTCATTTTCAAATTTAATTTTTCTGATATTGCTCACTGTATTCACTTCTGTCCTGTGAGAGAAGAACATGGCAATTTTTATTTTAGGGAGACATAATTTTATCCACTTATGTACATCTGGGCAGACTATACTTTTACGTGAATGAGATTTACCTTGTTAGAGATGCTAAAGAAATTTCCACTATCTCCAAGGCTCTACACTGCAAAGGAGCCAGGAGATCACAGAATATTTGACACACAATTTCCTCATAACCTTCTTTTATAAACTCTCAAAATTTAAAACATCAAAGGCCTTACGAAAGCTCAGGACATGAATGAAATAAGTAATAAACTTCAGTTGTTTTACTGTATTAATTAGTTTTTAATATCCCAGTATAATTTTATATTGCTTCCCTGGTATTTGTAGAAAATTGACAATACTAAGAAAATAATAGATAATATTTATTAAACACTCAATTTGTCTCAAGTATTACTAGAGATTCCATGCATTAAATTATTTAAGTCTCAAAATAACACTACGAGGTCTTTCTACTTTACAGATGAAAATCTGACACACAAAAACGTTAACAAAGTTGCCCAGGGTCACACAGTTGAAAATGATGGAATGGTGGATTGGTGGATTGATGCATTGGTGGATTGGTGGATTGGTGGACTGGTGACAGAAGCCTGGCTCCTATTATGAAATTTTTATAATTAGCAATTTACCAACTGAAATTTTAGCTGTATGAAGAGCTTTTAGGTCATGAAGAATGAACTTTCAAATTTAATTTGTGACTCAGAAACAGAACTATATGATAGAGACTAACCTTCTAAATTGCAATTTCTTCCAGAGATGAATGCTAAAAAAATTGAATTTGAACAGTTTCTGCCCATGATGCAAGCTATTTCCAACAACAAGGACCAGGGCACCTATGAAGACTTTGTTGAGGGGCTGCGTGTCTTTGACAAGGAAGGCAATGGCACAGTGATGGGTGCTGAGCTCCGCCACGTTCTGGCCACCCTGGGTAAGGCGAGTTTATTTCGGTGAATTTGACAGGAGAGGACATGTAGGAAATAACATGACAAGAGACTTGTGTCATAACTGAGATAGGTGAGAAGATTGAGTACAGAGGACAAACAAAAAGAGAATCCTCAAAATTTAATGACAACTTCAACTGGCCTCACTTTCAATGAGTTTATTTTGGGGAGATGCTAACTTAAACTACTGGCAAAGAGGTAAAGCATAGGCGTTCTTGGAGGTTCTAGTTTGGTTGACAAAAGAATGATGTGCACTCATTCATTCATTCAAAAATGATTGGTTGACAGTTCACTATGTGCCCGGGAAAGAGTAAGGAAACCGATTTTATCCTACGAGAGTTCGACAGTAGCTTCTAAGGGTCCATGGCGGATCACTTGTGGCAGAGTATTGAAAACATCATCTGGCCTTGTTTCTACAAAATGGGCTTTGTTTCATCAGGTGAAAAGATGAAAGAGGAAGAAGTGGAAGCTCTGATGGCCGGTCAAGAAGACTCCAATGGGTGCATCAACTACGAAGGTACAACCAGCACACACTTGTGCAATCAGCAGTTTTTCAATGGTTGGCTTAATGACAGTTTTTTTAAAATTGTTTTCTTCATCCTTCTCCATCGATAAGTTATGTTTTATGAATGAATTGCATAACTCTAAAAACATATCCTATGAAGATCCTGAAATATATATATATTCACATATATATACTTATTCCAGTGTGTTTTAGCTATCCCATATGTTGCTCTACAGTTTAAAATGTGTTTTCACGTGTATTTTCTTGTTAGATCTTCACAGTGTCCCTGTGACATAGGATTTGTGTCAGAGTTAAAGTAAATTTAATAGACAATTAAAGTTGGGGAAATGTCAAAGTCTTTCACTGATACCAAACAATTATAAAAATGAGGAAGTTGGGGGCCAAAGAGATTTAGATACCAAGTGAGGGTCAAATAATTAACGACAGGGCAGGCATTAAAACAGCTCACTTTGTTCAGAGTTCTCGCTCCCATGAAAGTAATCTCATATCCCCCAATTATTTATATCCTGCTACCATTATAGAGTTGCACCCAAAAGGTAGAAAAACAAATCACTACATAAAATTAAGATACAAAATAAATCTGTTTGAAATTATTTCACAAATTTTAAAACTTCTAGCAAAATTTAAAAATATGTTATTCCCATAGCAGACTATTCTAATAATATTTTAATAAGACCATTTTGACAGCTTTGGTGGAAATATAAGCTTACCAAGCCTGACAACTGAAAGAAGAGATAAAAGCATAGAAGAAAATAGGAAAAGCAGGGAGAAAGAAGGGACAAGTGAAGAACACTCAGTCCAGCAGATATACACTGGCGATCTTGACTGAACGTGTTTTTTCCCATGAACAACTGTTTACATTTGGTTGTCTCTATAAACACACTACACAGAAGAATCATTTAATAATATGATTTGGATGAGTAGATAGTCATCTAGAAAATAAAACCAAATCTGAACTTTCAATTTGACTGTTTTCTAACTCTACATTGTCTGTATTATCCCAACAGCTTTTGTCAAGCACATCATGTCTATCTAAGTGGAGTTCCCAAGGTATACCCCTGTTCTGTCTTTAACACACAGGCTTTATTGATACGTATTTTTTTGAATTAACAGTTTCATCTTACACACTGTAGATATACCTAGCATTGCTTCCTATAATTAGCATTGGTTCCTATAAAATGACTCTTAATTAGAAACCAAAAATATCATCTCCTGGAGATGGATTACTTAGAAATAGCACATATTTGTGTGAACATGCAAGCAAAAACAGAATGAGGTCTCTGCGTCCATCCATCAGCTCTATCACTTTAACTGTAGTACAAGCACAGAGCGGAGACTCAACCAACCAGAGACTAGTCGATTCATTTAGTTGGAATACAACATTAATGAAAGCATGGGGCTGAGCTTTCTGAATAACTAAACTAACTTTGAACAATTGCTGCTCTACAAAACTATTTTGTGACGGTCCAGAGTCAAACACTTCCAACCTTTTCCTTAAAACATTTCATTGTATGCTTTGCTTTGTTTGCCCTTCACTTCATTTTCCTTATGAACTGAAAAGGTAATCAACATCTGACTCATTTTCTAACTCTTTTTTCTCTTTTCCTTTACAGAACATTGTTTAGAAAGACTGGCTGGAATTGTATTTTGATAATACCCATGGCTGCCTGTCCAGGTGTTTACCGTCATTTGGAAAAATAAAATATCTGGAACATTCTAGACTGAAAGACTCCCTGAATTTTTATATACCTTCATATTTTCTCTGCCATGTATTGCTACTACACAAACCAAGCAGCCACTGCAGTAGATGTGAGGAATAAAATACTGACAATCTTAAATCCAAGTACCACTCTTTATTATCTGTCACAGGTCAATAAGCATCTTTAAAATCCTATATCAATAAACAATTTTTGTCAGTCTGGAAAGTTCAAGTCATGCTGTGTTTTTATTTTCTTGCTTCATGAAATTAATTTTTGAGATCTCAATCTTTTTATTAAATGTACAGAATGCTGATTTATAAGCTTATAAAGAATCATTGTATTTTACTTAGCAGTAACAAACTGAAAAATAAAAATAATCATATATTATTGAAGAAGTAAAATAGAGAACTGAAAAAAAATCTATAGGTCAGAGATGCTTTAATATAAACTACCCAGGCAACATAATGTAAAAGCAGAGTTTTTCATATAGGTAGACATTATTTTGTGTATGGTTTGATCTTTTTCACTTTGAGTAACAATCTAATCCTACTTGAAAACACTAACAAGCCCTTGATCCTGCTCCCTAAGTGTCTTCAAGGACAAATTTTAAAGTGACCTTCCAGCTGTTATTTAAACAAAAAAAGAAAGGAAAAGAAATCTCTCTGGGGGTGGGATTATGGATCAAACTCAAGATCCTATTTATTAATATTCTATTTCCTATTATAATCTCCCTTCCTTTGCATGTCCATGTCTGCAAATATCTATTCAGTATTTAACACATGTAAAAATAGTAAGACTCTTTGACAGAAAAAATTTATAGTGTAAATTTATTTGATCATCCCAGAATGCTATCAGATGTCACTTTTTTCATTAGAATAGAATCTGAAAGTTAATATTGAATAGCTTTAAAAAGTGATAGTTATCTCTAAAAAGAGCATTATAAAATATGGGAGTATAAAATCTCATAAAGTACCTGCCTAGCTAGAGTTCTGGAAACCAAAACAACTTTTCTGCATTGTCCTAGGTGACCTTTAGTCACGTGTGGCTGCTGACCGCTGGAAATGGGGAGGAAATGAGTGTATTTCACTTCAGTTCAATTTGCACTTAAATAGTAATGTCATGGCTGTCATATTGAACAGTGTGGTTCTCAATATGTTTATCTTTAGTTAGGACATCAGAGCAAAATATCACTTTTTAAATTTAAAAATTTCAAAGGTCACAATGTAGAGAAATTGACTGTTACAAATAGTTTAATTACAAATGACCCACTTTTGTTTCAGAATATTTGGCTAAATGTCACATCCCCTGTCTTCCCTTAAAATTTTCAAATTAGAAATATGGGATGCCTACAAAGTACCAAATTGTTAGTTTCAATCTTGATTCTATGTAACGCTTTGCCCCCAAGACCTTACAAAACTGCTTTATTCCCGATGGGATAACATCGAGCACACTGTTATGGAATCTAACCTTATTAAATTACCATGTGTGAAATGCCCATAACTCAAGTAGTAGCAGGTGCAAAATAGGGTAGCAGGCGGAAGACTGACAGTAATTTTTAACATCCACACCAGCTGGCAAAAATGACAGGTGCCTAATTCCTCAGACTTTAAAAATAACTTTTGAAAAGTCTACACTGCATGAGCAAGTATCTTCAAGTTTGCTTTTTAACTATTTTCATCTTATCTTTCTTATACAATTTAATATTATATGTTAAATGTTGCCTCAACGTTATCTTTGAAACTTAAATAGCACACAGGAGCTAGTTAATACACAGGAATGTATTCCCCTTTGTGGATGAAATAAACAATTATTATTAATTAAGAAAATAAATTTTTTCTGACTTTTTAGTAGTATTTCCCAAGAAACATGATATAGGAAAGATGTTATAAATGTATCTTTCTCTAATTCTAACTACTTTTTCCATAGTGGCAAATGTAACTTGAAACTTAATTGACTCGAGAAAGAAACTTTCCCTTGAATCCTATGTCTAGAGAAGATCATGAATGTATGCATCTCTTTAGTAAACCACATCTGTAATCCCAAAAGCAAAGAAAAAATTAAACAGCAAGCATCTGGGGTCCAAACTAAATAACAGCAGCCCCTACTATTATTAAGATAATTGAAAGTAAAGAGGAGCAAAATTGAAGAAATAATTCAGGCGATGAGCTCAATTTTACAGTGTGATGAGGGAGCATCAGCCTAGGAAAAGTCAGTGTACAGGGGGGGATGCTGGGTTCCAAGGGCCTCCCGAGAACCTTTCCAGAAACGTCATGTCAAGATAGACTTGGTTAAACAGTTGTGTTTGGCAGGAAGAAGGACTCACTACAGTTCTCCTTGGGCTTCATCCAACCAGCAATGTGACTGAGCAGAGCTCTTCTGCTGCCGCCGTGGTGGTGTACAACCCTGAAGCAGCATCGCTCTTAGACTAAAAGTGTGCTCCCTGCCCTGGGCCTCACGCCTTAGAGGGCAACACTCCATATTTCCTTTATCACGGACTCCACAGCAGAGAAGCCTCCCCAGAAACAGAGGCAGAAACAGAATACGCCACTCTGGAGCTCACACCCCCATTCACAGACCGCTCCGGATGCCCAGGATCCTGAATTAGCCTATCTCAACAGTTCCCCACTCTCTGCCAGGCCCTGGGAGAGATGCTTCCTAAGCCCATGCTGCTAAGGGAGGACCTCCTTGGTCCTTGTGACCCTAAGACCCAGAAGAGGCCATAACCATCTGTGCTTGTTTTGTTTGAGTGAAGGACAGCATTCGCCTACAAGGCCCCTGCATAGAAGGTGGCACTGGAGCCCCAAACTGAGGAAGAGCAGGCCCCTGCATCTTGGGAAGATCAACAATGGGGTCAAGAATTCCCTCCTGGCCTTCTGAGTTATTATGAAGCTATATTTGTTAAGGAAGCATACCAGAATACTTATTTAACAGTTTGATCATAACTATTTGAATTTAAGGGAAGTCTTAAAAGTTGCCCAGAAATATTCCTAGTTCATTTGAATTTTTAAAAACGATAGGAAATCACTTGTCAGTAATTATATAGGTGACAGGGAAGGATTTTAACAGTATATAAAATGTTTTTCTTTCTACCCTTGAAAAAAAATATTTCCTTTGGTGTTATATTTCTGTAATTTGTAAAAGGGACAAAAAGCTCATAATTTTCTTGGTATAGAATAAATACAATATTATTAGTATAATAGGAAGTAACCTATAATGCTTGATAGTGTAATAAAAATACCAATTTAGTAAGTAAAAAATACTTGGAGAGTTTTTTAATTTTTAAAAGCTACATTAAAGTTTCATCACATACACATAAGAGTATACACTTCATGATAATTTTTGACAACAAATAATGGAGTTCACTTTGAACTTTAATTCAGCAAAAATGTTCAAATAGCAAATATATCCTTATTTATGTTTACTTTTCCATCCTCATCTGTTAGATCTGCGTCAGAGGAATCAAAGCATTCCCTAAAGAACAAGTACTTAAAGACAGGCTTATGTTTGAATCCTACTGTTGCCACTTTTGAGCTGTCTGACCTTACTTGATCTTTTCAAGTTTGTCTGGTATAAATGGTGTTTAAAAGGATTATTGGTGAATTAAAATAAAGAATGCGGGGCTGGGGATTTAGTTCAGCGGCACAGCACCTGCCCGGCAAGAGCAAGGTTGTGAGTTCAATTCCCGGTACTGGAAATAAATTAATTAATTAAATTAAATAAAGAATGTGAATTATTAAGCAAGTGGCAAGTACTAAAGCACTTTTCTTCTTGTTTTTTTTTTTCTTTTACTACTATCCCTTGGGTTTATATGAATGTGGCATGGTATTGGATTAGCTTTCTTTTCGTATTCTCCTTGCATAGATTAAGTCCAAATTATGAAGAGACCCACTCATTCAAACTGGGCAGAAAATAGCAGAAAGAAAAACAAAGAGTGCTCCAGTCAAAAACAGTTGAGAACTCACTAGTTCTGTTTAGTTTTCTTATTTTTTGCATCTGCAACGTGTAATATCATTTACCTACTCTGCATGAATCTCTCTCCCCCGGGATCTGTGATGCTACACTCTTGCTTTTCCTCCTAACTCTCTCTGCCTCCTCCTAATCTCTTTGGTGAGCTCTGCTTTCTCTGCTCATCTCCTAAATCTTTTTGCTTCTCAGGGTTCTATCCTCCAACCTCTTTTCTACTTAATCTGTACATTCTCCCTGAGTGATCTCAACCTCTCCCACGTCTTAAATGATCTATGTACACCTTATTCCCCCATCTTTATCTTCTGCAAGGTTTCTTCAAGGACTTCAAGATAGTGTAACCAATATCTTGCTAGTAACGTCGCACTGGCGTTTCAAATCCAAATATTCAAAGCAGAACTCATAGTTTTTTCCAGCTGTGTCATGCTTTGCTTTATCCTTTACCTCAAAGCTGGCCTTCACAGTCCGTAAATTAGCGATCTATTTCCCTAGTATTTTTTAGTCCAATGTTTTGTATTTCCACTATCTTTGCCTTTGTTAGTACAACCATCAGCACATTCCTGGATGAGTACTGCAGCCTACGGATTATTCTCTTTGACTCTCACACAAAACCTGCTCTCAAAATCCAACCAGAGCCTTGTTTGTAAAGTACAAAGCTGAGGATGTTGCTCTCTTCCTTTGAACACTTCAAAGGTCCTATCACCCCTAAATTCCAGAGCACCCCAAACTAGTTTGCAAAGCCTTTTGTGCCTCGTCTTCTCGTCCTCTCCCACCCTCATCTCACACTGCTCCACGTTAGCCATCCTGACATCCTGACAGCTACACATCCACCCTTCACTGTCTCACTTCTGCAAATCTATACACGCAGCCCCTCCTCGTCAAAGGCACTTCCCCTTTCCACGGTGTCTTCATCTACTTCTTCCTGCACTCTCACACCTCAGCTAAATTCTGGATTCCTCTAGCCTAAGCAGAATTACGTATTTCTCTGTTCTCCGAAGACATTCGGTTCTGATCTGTCATAGCATGTATTGTCCATACTACGAAGCCCAGGCTTCTTATTATCTATATTTTGTATTCGATACTGAATATGAATATATAGCACTGAAAATAAATGTGATTGGATTCAGTTGTATAAGATCCTTAAGATGCACTAAGCCTTGTTTCCTCCTTCTCCAGTTTCTGTTATTTCTCTTTGCTATGATGCCTTCTGAGCGAGTTCCATATCAACTATATCAAATTTATGTTCCAATCACTCACCAGTAGGAAAATAATTTTAAGTCTTTTTATTTTTCTGAACATATCATAAAACTGCATCCTTAGAAAAAATAAGTATCAAGTCCCAAAATAATATTTGCATTCTCCACTTCTCTGAAACATTCCTCAATCTGGCTTCTTGGAAGTTTCTTCTTCTTTGGTCCTGAGGAAACAATTCCTTGACTTCCTTCTTCACTTTTGGTTTGTGTTCTTCTTCCCCTTAAGTTGCCGTAATTTGTCCTTACCCCTCTTTTTTCCTCAACTTAAACTTTTTCATTCTCCTACGGTACAAATCCAATGCTGGAAGCAATGACTTCAAAGTGCTTGTCTAGACCTCTCTCTTGAGAACTAAATTCAGCCATCCATTCACCTACGAGATGGGTCCTCTGCATGTCCATGCACATCTCAGTTTCCACACATCCAAAATCGCAGCAGTATCATCCCCAGAACCACACTCTTCCTCCTCCTGTTGCATTCCTCACCCCACACCCATCTCGCTGCCTAAGTCAGAAACTTAAGGATCACATTTAGTGTCTACCTCTCTCTCTCACACATCTACTTGAACCCTAAAACCTGATGATTCTATGTGTAGGCTTTTCTTTCCATTTTCACCCTCCCTTAAACCTCCAACTGTGGAAATGTTCTATTACTTTATCTCCCAGTTTCCACCTTTGCATCTGATCTCTCCAGTCTTAGTATCAAAGTATCCAAGTATCAAAACTGTCCATGGTATTCTCCAGGTTTAAGCCATTACTACTTCAGTGCCTAGAGGGTAAAGTTCAAAGGTCAAGGTACACAAGGTATTGAGGAACTTTTTCAGTTTTCTTTCATTTTTCCTCCTAGTTACCTTTCCCCCAGTCACACTAAGTAGTGTAGTAGATAAGAACAGAGACTGTCACATCTTAGACAGCAACCTTGATTATACCACAGAATATGTACAAAGTCTATGAGAAAATATAACTAATGTATCTGAAATATTGGAAAGATTAAGTAAAAATGGCAATTATTATCATCACGATTCTCTGCAAATATCATGAATATTGCGATTTAGCAAATGATTTTTCTTTTGTAGGAAACACCTTGTCTATTGACCTTTCCTCACTTAAAACATGCATAAATGTGTGCCTACATCAACATGTACCTGTTATCATATGCATAAAAACTACAATTATTTGTTTGTATCACCACATGTCTATATCCCCAGAACCTCAAACAGTATCTGACACAGAGGATGGCCCCCTAAAATTTTTTAATATTTGATCTCACTATCTCACCCTGGTTTATTTCATACTTTTGGACTGAAGAGATCCTCTTGAGTAGCTGAGACTACAGACATGCATCACTGTGCCCAGCTAGATATTCTTTAAAGCATAAATATCTTGATGAATGAAATTATTCCTAACTTCTCCCATCTCTTTTAGTCTTGAAGGTAAGAAATACAATAGGGCATTCATATCCTGAATGTTTGGCAGTACAATAAAACCTAGTAGCTACTGAACAAAATGTTTAATGAATTATTGAACACACAAATGTACTGATAAATGAAAATTCTTACAATTAGCAAGGGGGCTGGGGATTTAGCTCAGCGGCTAAAAGCGCCTGCCTGGCAAGC